>NC_056744.1:1641812516-1642113535 GCF_019279795.1 Protopterus annectens | reverse complement strand
GTTGTTGACAAAATTGGCATAGCCTGGGACAGTGCATAAAACTACAACCAGTTTGGATTTCTCATCGGTTTGGAAGGATAGAGAGAGTAAGTTAGCTTCTTCGGATCCGTGATTTCAACACTCAAATGAGATTTCTATTCGTTTTGAGGAGCTGGAGAAATTAATGGTAAAAGAAGCGACTATATTTTATGATATCAGGAGAGGTATATTGAGTCTAATATTACTCCCAGAGGTCTCAGGGTGGACCGCTTACCGGCATATGAATTTTCAGATGAGGATACAGATTTGCTGGAAGAATGGAAGGATGTCTCTTTAAAATGTACTCTGGGCTGGCTAAAAATTCTGGTCAAGCGCAATGAGAGAGCACTTGACAAAATACGCTCTGAGATTATTAAAATGCAGGGCGAGCTTTTTACCAAACATACCGGCTCAGATTGTGAACAAAACATTGTGGATATCAAACTAAAGGTATCCAAAATTGAGCAACAAGTTGTTTTGCGCAAAAGAAAAAAGTTTGCTAGAGACCAAAACGACTATAGTACCGGCAAGATTTTTTCATGGCAGTACAACCTTAAGAGGGGGCGGGGCAGAACGAACGCCCCTTGGAGCGACAATAGATCTAGAGCACGAAATACGAGGAATACCAGGGACGCGTCAACTTCCTCTTTAGAAGCAAGTTCAGCCAAGAAAAGTGTTTCGTTTGAAAATATCAGTACGGATGAAATTTCAAATGAGACTGTAAACGCAGGCGCTTCTTCCAGTGAGGGGTCCACGCAAAGAAAAGGTCGGAACCGGCGTTTCCAGCCGAGAGGGAACAAGAGATACTAATGGACTACCTTTAGAAAGGTCTGTGTTTTTGAGACCATGCTCTCCGTTTGTTTCTTATGACTCTTATAACGTAGACAGTACCATTTTTGCCATGACCGTTTAAATATAATTAAATCTTTCTGATTGTTCATTAACTGAGAATATGACTAATGTTTTACATAAGGGTACGAAATTCATACCTACATACATTCCTTCACTAGCGGAGATTCTTTTGGAGATTAAAGCCTTTTGTAGAAAATTATATTTAAAGGTTTACTTCCACAAGGAAAAAGCAAATATCTGTTTGAATGAAAATGTTGATGATGTTTTTGATGTTGAAAATGAATCAATTTTGGATAGTTCACTTATGGATATTTCCATTTATGAAAATGAAATAATTGATATTCATGAAAATGTTGGGAATGTTAATAGTGTTGACAAAACTAGTAGGGTATTCGAATACAATACAGGATATGGTAAACTTAATATTCCAAAGGTCCCTTATGTTAGTGAATTTAGTCCTGTTAAGAACAATTCTTGTATTAATTTTTTTGAGAAAGTTTTAAACAAACAGGTTACAGAGGAATATTTTTTGTTCAAACAACATATGAAAAGTTACAATTTATATAAGGATGAGTGGCAAGCCTTATGTGAGTTAAGAAAAATGAGTGACAAATATGTATTTTTGGAATCAGACAAAGGTGGCAATTGGGTTATATTTGATAGGAATAGATATAATTCCATAGCCCTTAAGATGTTCTTCGTCTTCCATTGCTGCAGTCCTGACTATTGGGGTATAGTCCGCGTCCAGTCGGCCCGAATACCAGAGTATAAGGCTGACGTCGGTCAGGGCGCATTAGACTGACGTCAGTACGTCAGGGTACTAATGCGCATGACCGACGCCATATCCTCAGTCTTTTTTGCCGCATGGTCCGATGCAGAAGCAATTTTGCGAGTGCAGGTTGGCGTTCTGAGATTTTCCGAAACCGGAGTTTCAGACCGAAACAGAGTTGGCTAAGTAAACCCGTTGGGGAACATTTTGGTTTTTTCTTGCCTCAGTATTTAACCGGATGTCAGAAAAAGTGAATAACTGTATTTCTTGTGGCAAACAGATACCGCATAGGGATTACCATACATTGTGTATACCTTGTTTAGGGCCTGAGCACGACGTTGTTGGTTGCCGCTCTTGTGCTAGATTTAACAAGCGCACTATTAAGAGGAGGCTAGATTGTGCTAGGTTAGTGTTTGGGAAGCGTTGCAATTATAATATGCCGTCGGATGCTCCGACGCCCGCTTCATCCAAGAAGCGCAAGGATAAAACAGTGAAGCCTAGGGTGAGGAACCGGCAGTCCCGGACGTCGGTTCTTTGGAAGGCTCAGTGGAGCCGGAGGTTTTGCCAGGAGTTTCCATGGAGTCCCAGGCAGAAACTATACTCTTACAGGATGTGCCTTCTCAGGAGGTAGGCCAGGCTGAGGGGGCTTCTCAGGTGACTGTTCTTCCCTCTCTTCCCAAGGTAGTTAGGGCCTCTCCTTCTGTTACCAAAACTTCTATGAGAGGTAGGCCTACTTCAGCTTCAGTGGTGGCTTCTCCTACCATTTCAGGTTCTGTACCTAAGAAACATATGCTTAAGATGGCAGAAGATTTGATTACTATGATTAGGGTTCTATGCCCCGCCTGATAAGAGGCCTAGGGTGGAATCTGAGTTTGAGAGTTTTGAACAGTGTTCTGAGGCTTCAGAATCTTCTGTGGAAGATTTGCAGGAGTATCCTACCTATTCTGATTCTGATGTGGATGATTCCACTCCTACAGCGTCTCCACCTGAGGATTTCTCATTTTCAGAGACTTTGCATTCCATGAGGGAGCACTTTAAATGGGAAGGCCAGGATTACTCTGACTCCAGGAAAAGGCTTAGGGAGTTCTTGTTTTACCCCAGCATAGGCCTTTAGCTATTCCTCCTGTGTTGAATGTGGTGGAAGATGTTTTGCAGAGGCTTCCCTGAACCCTGACTCTTTGCCTCCTGCTCCTGTTAAGCCTGATAGGTATTATAGGGTGGCGAAGCTCATAAATATTTGTTTAAGAGTCCTAGGGCGGACCCAGAAACTATTTCCCAGGGGCCTAAGGGTGTAAAAGCTTCTGTGGTTAAAAATCCTGTCCCCACTGATAAAGAGGCTAGGGCTTTGGATAGGTGGGGAAAGAAAGTGTATACTTCTTCCACTCTAGCCATGAGAGCTTTGAATTGTCAGTTTCACATGTTAAAATATCAGAATTACCTTCTTTCACAATTGAAATCTAAGGTGGATGCTTTGGCGGAAGGTATTGAGTGTAAAGAGTTGCTGGATTTGGTTCATGTGTCCGAACAAGTGGGTAAGCATTCTTTGCAATGTGGTTTTGATGCTGTACAGGCCTCCTCGAGGGTGGCTGCTACCAGCTCTGTTCTTCGCAGGCATGCCTGGTTGAAGGATCAGAATTTAGCTGAGCATGTTAAGACAAGGATTTTGGATGCTCCTTTACAGTCTGATGTGTTGTTTGGTTCGCCTGTGGAAGCTGTTTTAAAGAAAATGGAGGACAAAGCTAAGTCTATGCAAACTGTTAAAGATTTTGCAGGTGCAGCCACCAAGTTTAGTAGAAATTGGCCTGCTAAGGGGTGGACATATCCTGCTTATGATTCTCAGTCTAGGGGTAGGTCTAGACGTGGTAGGGGCAGGGCTCAAAGTTCTTTTAGGCCTAGAACAGCGAGTTCACCTGCTCAGACTTCTGGTGAGGGCAGGGGTCAGTCCTTTCGTAAACAGACCCAATGACCTGTTTCTTCTGCTGCCAGCAGATTCTCGTCTGGCAGCTCCTTTGGGGGGAAGACTGTCTCTTTTCAAAGAAAATTGGGATTTAATTACTCAAGACAAATGGGTGTTGGATATCATTCACCACGGTTACAGATTTTATTTCCATACAATGCCCCCTTTCAAAGGCATGCCAGACGTTCCTCCTCTACAAAGAAAAGAGGCTCACAAGCAAGTTTTACAGTTGCTTCACATAGGGGCCATTCAGCCAGTCCCTGTGTCAGAGAGGGGCCTAGGATTTTATTCTCGCCTGTTCCTTGTACCAAAGAAGGGGAACACGTGGAGACCAATTTTGGATTTATCTCTCCTCAACACGTTTTGGACATTCCCAAGTTCAAGATGTTGACGTTACAACAGCTTTTACCTCTGCTGGGCAAAGATCACTGGATGGTAACTTTAGATCTCAAGGAAGCTTACCTTCATGTGCCTATAAGGCTAAGTTGCAGAAAGTATCTGCGGTTTCGAGCTGGGAATTCTCATTATCAGTTCTCTGCATTGCCCTTTGGCTTATCTACTGCCCAGAGTATTCACAAAGGTTCTGGCTCCAGTGATAGCTTACTTCAGGCTTCAAGGAATTCAAATCTATCCTTACTTGGACGACTGCCTGATTCTGGCTCAAGAAAAGGAGGACCTTCTACAGCATCTGGAATATGTTATAGCAGTGCTAAGATGCCTAGGGTATTCTGTGAACGAAATAAAGTCCAGTCTAGTACCCTCTCAAGACATGTGCTTTCTGGGTGTAAGACTGAATACAGCAGCCCAGATGGCCTTTTTAACCCCGGACAAACAAAAGAGTCTGTCACTTTACTTCCATCAACTATCTCATCAGTCCGTGCTGACTGCAAGGACAGTCCTTCAAGCATTAGGGTTCATGGCATCTTGTATTCTGGTGCTTCCCAATGCCAAACTGCATATGAGGAAGCTGCAATGGTATCTCAAAAATGTATGGACACAGCACTGCCAGGATTTGGACACTGTCATTCAAATAATACCTTGCATTCAAAAGGAATTTTTGTGGTGGGCTCAGGAATGTCACCTAAACAAGGGACTCTCTGTGACCCGGCCAGAGGCAAGTCAGATTCTAACGACAGATGCCTCGGACATTGCTTGGGAGCTCATCTAAATGGAAAGTGGATACAAGACAAGTGGCCTGCCAGACTACAGCATCTACATATCAACATGAAGGAGATGTTAGCAGTCCAGTTTGCATTAATGGCTTTCAAGGAGTTACTTCTTCCAGGGCAGGTGTTGATTCTAACAGACAACACAACTGTCATGTGGTACATCAACAAGCAAGGGGAACACATTCTTATCCTCTATGCAGGCAAGCAATGATTTTATGGGAGACTGCGCTAAGCTTGCAACTAACTCTTCAGGCAAGGTTTCTGCCAGGAGCACAGAACTCCTTAGCAGATGTGTTAAGCAGACAAATCATGGATCCCCACGAGTGGAAACTGGATCTTCATGTATTTCAGAAACTGACAGTGTCATGGGAACTCCAGACATAGATCTGTTAAGCTTCTCCACTAAACCACCAGCTGCCAAAGTATTGCACAAAGGGGTTTCATCACACAGCTTGGAAAGTGGATGCTCTGTCTTTCAGTTGGAAAAACCTTCATGTGTATGCCTTTCCACCTCTACCTCTTCTTCCAAAGGTACTATTAAAGGTCAGACAAGACAGGCCAAGGATGATTTTGATAGCTCCAGATTGGCCTCGGCAACACTGGTACCCACTACTACGGAGTCTGGTAAAGAAGCCTCCATGGCCTTTACCTCTGATTCCTCATCTGTTATCTCAGCAGGGCGGTCATCTGCTCAATGTCAAGCTTCACTCTCTTCATCTAACAGCCTGGCATATTCTGTGTTGAAACACAGCAGGTCTCAACTTCCTCAACAAGTTTTAAATGTGATTATGGAAGCTAGAAGACCTAGTACAAGGAGAGTGTACGCAGAAAAATGGAAGAGATTTTTATTTTGGAGTACAGCAAAGAATTTGGAGATTTCAGAGCCTAATTTGAGTGTGGCTCTTCAATATCTTACTGAATTATTGGACAAAGGTTTGTCCTTCTCTTCCATAAAGATTCATGCTGCAGCAATTTCAGCTCACTATGATTGTGACCCACCTTTGTTTTCGCATCCTTTGTTCAAGCAGTTTCTTAGAGGGGCAAGAATATAAGACCCCACGTAGAGCTCCTACTCCTGCTTGGGATCTCAATTTTGTGTTGGAAAAACTTACTCTACAACCTTTTGAGCCTGCAGCTACTGCTGAATTGAAATATTTGTCATGGAAGACTGCTTTTCTGTTGGCTATTACTTCTGCAAGAAGGGTGTCTGAGTTGCAGGCCCTTATGGCAGTAGAGCCCTTTTGATTTTCCATAAGGATAGGGTATCATTACGTACTAATCCTTCTTTTATGCCTAAGGTGGTTTCTAGTGTGGCTTTAAACCAAACTATTCATTTGCCTACGTTTTTTGCAGATCCTCAAAATAAAGGGGAAAAGATTTTGCACACTTTAGATGTACACAGGCAATTGCGTTATTATTTAAGCAGGACTAAGGATTTTAGGCAGTCTCAGCAGTTGTTTGTTTCTTTTGCTTTGAGTTCTCAGGGCAAGCCTGTGTCAAAACAAACTATTTCTAGGTGGATTGGCTTTTGCATTGCATTTTGTTATTCCCATCATGGCAAGGAGATTCCAGCTGGGATTAGGCCTCATTCCACTAGGGCTACTGCCACTTCAACAGCATTTCTAAGGGGGGTGGCAACTAAGGATATTCTGGAAGCAGCTACTTGGAGTTCAGTGCATACTTTCTCTAGGCATTATCACCTTCCTATCTACTCTAAGTCTAGGGCTGGTTTTGCCACAGCTGTTTTACAAGGCATGTTGTCAGCTCCTACTGCTTTATAATTTGCCAGCCTCCCTTACCTCTGCTTTGGGATTCTACCCAATAGTCAGGACTGCAGCAATGGAAGACGAAGAACATAGTACAGTTTTGTACCTACCATAAATGTAGATGTTCGAGGATTCCATTGCTGCAGTCCAATTTACCCTCCCTCCTTCCCCTCTGTATTTAGGGGTGGTTGTGTAGGTGAGTTTACATGCTTATATTTTTGTGTATATATATGGTTGTATATATCGTGCATGTTTTTGGTGCAGGTTGTTTTGGGACTTGTCTTTTTAGGGTCTTCTGACATCTGGGGCAAGAAAAGACTGAGGATATGGCGTCGGTCATGCGCATTAGTACCCTGACGTACTGACGTCAGTCTAATGCGCCCTGACCGACGTCAGCCTTATACTCTGGTATTCGGGCCGACTGGACGCGGACTATACCCCAATAGTCAGGACTGCAGCAATGGAATCCTCGAACATCTACATTTATGGTAGGTACAAAACTGTACTTTACTTTTAGATAATAGGATATATATTCCTTTATCTACAAATCCTATTGCTGAGTTTAATGACAAATTATTGGAATTATTAGAAAAAGGTGAAAGACTTGGTTTCTTCTCCCATGGTGATGTTAGGAAATTGTTTATTAAAAATCCAAAGGATGCCAGGTTTTTTATTTTGCCAAAAATACACAAGGATTTGGTAAACCCTCCTGGACGTCCAATAGTTTCAGGAAAGGGGGCTTTTTTACAAAACGTTGGCATCTTTTTGGATTCTGTATTAAAGGAATATTTGTTGAGAATTCCATCACATGTAAAGAATACAAAGGAAGTGTGTGATAATTTCAAAGGAAAGATTTGGCAAGAAAATTACTATTGGGCCAGTGTTGATGTAGTCTCATTGTATACATCTATTTCTACACATTGGGGTTTGGAAGCTATTCACACATTCATGGGAGAAGGACCTAAAACTCACTTTATTATTTCATTGGTGGAATTTTGTCTTACTCATAATGTGTTTGAATTTAACAAAAAATATTTCTTACAAAAAGAGGGAACGGCCATGGGTGCTAGCTTTGCACCATCATATGCTATCTTGTTCATGGGGCATTTTGAAAATTTATTTATTTACACAAAAAAATTTTTCCAGAATAATGTTTTGATTTATAAAAGGTTTATTGATGACCTCTTGTTTTTATGCAGAGGTAACCCCAGGGATTTTGATGAGTTCATCACCAGTTTAAAATCAAACCCATGTGGATTGGACTTTACTTATCAGGTAAATGTCAAAAACATGGATTTTTTGGATGTGCACTTTTATATTGGTCTGAAGGGGATGATAGAACATAAACCTTTTCACAAAAAAAACGGCAGTAAACAATTTTTTGCATGCATCCAGTATGCACAGTAATTGTTTACTTGAGTCATTGCCCTTAGGTGAATTTAGACGAATTGCTATGAATACATCAGAAATTATTAACATTCAAGGGGAGTTTGACATCATTTGTAGGAAATTAATGGATAGAGGCTATTCAAGGAATAATGTCTATTCACATAGAATCAAAATGGAAGGAATGTTAAATTTGAGGAAACAGGGGACTGCAAACAGGAATAATAGGAGAATTGGGAATGAATTTTTTCATTCCAGGAATAAGGATACTATGGGGATGGACAAAATATTTTTTGTAGATAAATTTTCTCCCTTCTCTTCTATTCTGAAGAAAATTGTGTTGAATATGTGGCCATTAATAACTAGTGATGAATTTTTGAAAAACATAATTCCAAAAAATATTATTTTTTCTTACAGAAGATGTAAAAATCTTAAGGAGTTGGTTAGGAATAAGGGCAAAAAGGAGAGAGCAAGAAATGCAGGTTCTTTTGCTTGCAATAAATGTAAGGTTTGTGAAAAAATTATTAATTTAGATGATCATGAAATAAATGGGGTTAAATACCATGCATTAGATCATTTTGATTGTAATTCATTTGGGGTGGTATATATTATTGGTTGCAGTTGTATAGAACGTAAATGGTACATAGGACAAACGAAGCGTATGGTTAAATTAAGAATTCTAGAACATCTGGGAGATATTAGGAACAATAGACTTGATAGTCCAGTTGCAAGCCATTTTCACCAATTTCATAATGGAGAACAAACTGGTTTTGTATTTAGTATTTTGGCAAGACCTTGGGGAATAGGGGAAAATAATAAAAATTTTCAAACCAATTTATTGAATATGGAATCTAAATTTATTATTAATTATGGTACTCTATTTCCTAATGGTATGAATTTAGAAATATAATAATTATTATTATAAAAACATTATTTATTGTATTTTGTATGTATTTCTTTAAAATATAATATATGTAATTGATTGATTGTTTAATTGATGATTGACTAAGTAAGGTGTGTATTTATACTGGTTTATGTAAAACAATGTTATTCCATGTGAAGGCGAAGGCCGAGGTACCAGAATTCAGTAAAGAAAATTTTCAAGCCAGTTTTGCTGCTTCATTCGTTTTGTTTGTTGTTGGAACTTCGATTTGGATACTTTGTGATCCAGAAGTGTTTTTTCTTGATTCTCTTCAAGAGAAATCATGATGAGTGGATGGGAGATTGTAAGTTTACCCCAGGGGTCACATCTGTGTCACTGCTAGACAGGGGCACAGTAAACTAATTCTATTATATAAGGGGACCTTCATTGTGTCACTACTAGACACAGTATTCTAAATTTATTCTGTACATTTTTATACCATTTCATGGGGTAGCAAATGCCACATCACTATGGCTGGGCTTACAAATGCCCCAGGGCAGATAGCCTAGTACTATACTATGAAACTATGAAACTCCTAAATAGCTTTGCAAGTCTTGGTCAAAACTACCATTTGGATTAATAGCAACATTACACAGTAGTATTGGGCACCCTTTGTAAGGGCCTTATAGTAGCTGATAAGTAGGGGTTCTGGTGATGGTGATAACTACCTTAAAGTCTGGGCAGAAGGGGGCATAGCTAGTAAACCTATGCCAGCCTTCCCCAGGTGTGTGTGTGTGTGTGTGTGTGTGTGTGTGTGTGTGTGTGTGTGTGTGTGTGTGTGTGTGTGTGTGTGTGTGTCAGCTACTTGGGCAGGGACACGAAGCACTGGTTGGACAAAAAGAGAGTGTTGGGAGGACTTGGCTTAGAACCCTGGTTAAGGACTCAACTCTATAGCTGTGCCAGTGGGGAGTCTTATTGGGGATCTGGAGAAAGAGGGAGAAACCAGCCCCAGACTGACTGTGATTTCTGTGTGCTCTTAAGGGAAATTGCACTTTACTGTGTGTGCACTTGTCATCCTCCCATTGTGTATATCCCTCACTGTTGCCAGTGATGAGGATTGAGGCTCCTTGATTACTGGGCCAGTGCAGGGAAGTCATGGACAATATCACTAACAACATTTTAACCATTGTTTGCCTATGCATAGCCACATACATCAGCATTTGCTTGCCCAGTGTCCTAAACTTTGTGTTCATGACCTGCAGTAGAAATACTCTGCAAAAGAAATAAGTTAAATTCTGCAGCTTAGTTATTAAAATGATAAGAAACACCTTTTCTAAAATAACTCTTCATCACCATCATTATCACTGTCCGCCTTTTTTTTCTTGTACATTGGGTTGGTGTGTCTCATGAACAGTCACCACGTCTCTTGATTCAATTCCACTCTCCTACTTTTTTGGAAAGTTATGCCCAGCTGTCACAGATCTTGCCTCATGCATCCATCCATATCTTGACTGGATGTCCTTGTCTCCTCTAGTCTTCCTCCTGTCTCTACCAAATCTGCTTTACTGAATCTTCTTCTACTTTCCCGCATGTATGACCAAACCACTGCAAACCGTTCTCCTTCATCGTCTCTATGAGTGGAACTACTTTTATTTTATCACTAATGTCTTCACTTTTTCATGTCTCACAGTGTGTGTCCTACTACTCATCTCAGGCACTTCCTCTCCATCATCTCAAGCTTCCACAGCTGCTCTACCTTTACTCCACAGATTTCTTTGCCATATAGAAACATTGGTCACAACACTGTTTGTACAACTTACTTTTCAGCTCCTTTAGCATTCTAACTCCTGAAACATCACAGTACAGCACCTCTGATTCTAGCTGTGACCTCCTCATTCAGGTTTTCCATCTCTTCAACCACACGTCCTAGATACATCAATCTCTTAACCTATTCTACTAGCATCTTATTTTCCTTCTATATCAGTTTTCTGCTGGATCTGATTGCACTTCAGTTTTGAATTCCATTCCTCTATAATTTGCTGAAATTCCTCATCAGGGTCTGCTTGTAATGTCACATCTTCCTCATACAGCAGCTTTGTTGAGCTGTCACATGTGATCTACTTGCTTCCATCACCACCATGAACAGGCGCGGGCTCAGAGCTGAATGCTGAATATTGATGTGCACCCACTCCTCTGCAAGTCCAGATGCTGTTTTTACTATTGTCATCGGATCATAGCCTGCACTAATTCTTACAATGTTTCATGACCTTAAAGCTGCCCAAATCTGCTTTATTAGGACCTTGTCATATGCTTTCCCCATGCTTAGGAATGTCCATTTGAACTCTTTTCTCATCTTCATTTCTTTTTCTCTGGTTTACATTCATAAAGTCGCAAATAAAATATGTGACCGGTCAAATATCCGACTCAAAACGTCAGAAACTGCACTTTCGACTGCTTAAAACAGCAAAAGTGCTACATAATGAATTCCACAATCCATAAATGTCAAAGGTGTTTGAAACACCCGACATTTCCAGATGTCTCCTAATAACATTATGCAGGGGGGCAAGCCCCCCTGCACCCTCCATGTAGGGGCTGCACCCCCCTCACCCCCTGCTAATTTAATATACTAACTCCGAGATCACACTACAGTGAAGGAAGGGGTACATGTCCTGATCCCCACTGTAGTGCGATCTGCACTCGGAATGCCAAATTCACATGAGCGAATGCACAATGGCATTCACTCATTTGAATTCACACTTATTTTTTTTTCGACATTTACATATCTTGCCATTGTACTTTTCCACTTTAGAACGTCGCACAATGGAATCCTGACCTTATGAGGGTAAACCTTTTTTTCCACTATCTGTCACTGCTGACATCGGGTTGGTTGTACTGCATCCCAATCTGCTCATCCTCCATCTTATTTTCTACTATTCTGTACATATCATTATCAGTCACCCTTTCCAGCACCTTCATGTAGTCTGACAGACATTTGATACTTGTGTACTTCCCACAGTTGTGAATATCACATTTATTCTTGTATATTGGGAAAACCCTGTCTTTCCACACTGTGATGAGTGTCCTCAAAAGCCATTTCTCAGCTGATGCACCTAACGTCTCGATTGTATTTGCACCATGACTTCCTCTGAGCCTGCTACTTTCCCTGACTGAGTCTTCCTTAGTGCACTTTGCACATTTTCTAGGGTGGGCTTTTTTCCTCTTTCATCATAAACTTTGTATGTGGTAGTATAGTTTCTCTTTGGTTTTCTTCATTCAGAAACTTCTTGAAATACCCCTACCATTAGCTCTTGATGACCACTAGACCGGTGAGCAGATTGCTGTTGGCATCCCTTATGAATGGCATTTGGCAATGATCTTTTTTCTGTTGCTGTCATGCAACCTGATAGAGTTTATTTGTGTCATCTGCTGAGTAACTTTCTAGAAGCTAACAGTTTCTCTGGTGCCTTGATCTTCGACATTGTGATTGCTCTCTCTGCCTCTCTTAGCCAAATGGTACTCCTCCTTAGCCTGGTCCATATTTTCTGTCTCCCACTTGTGCCTGCACACCTTATTTTTTTGTATAACCTCCTGGACTTCTACATTCCAACACCAGCTTTTCTATACCTTATTTCAATGCCTGCCTCATCTACAGACCTGTCATGTTGTCTTCACATGTGCTGTTTTGAGATGCTGCCATTCTTCTTCAGCTCTCCCTATTTCTTCTTTTTCCTGAGATGCAAGAGCCATTACTATTTCCTTGAACTCCTCTGCTTTTGCTCCAGATAACTTCCTAGGCCATGAATGTAGTCTCTGTCGATCTACTGTTTGCAAATGCTTGTGGGGAGCAGTGGCTTATACTGGGGGCTGACTGTTTCACTGAGGATGATTTTACAATCTCTAATTCAACCTCCTGCCCTTTCCTTAGTAGAAAGAATGGTAAACATTTGAAATGTTTGGACCAGCTATATCAAGTCCTGTAATGTGGAGAGTGAATGGCCGAAAAACAAGCTTGCATACACTAAGTCCAAGATGGGCATTTCTAGGAATATTCCATTTTCTCTGAAGTATGAGGATCTCAGATTTAGTATATATAAGTTCAGGGGCTGTAGGGCATCTTGTCCTCCTGCAAAAATGAATTTAAAAGGAGAAGAGTGATGTTTGAGATTTGCTCTTCTGCATTTTCAATCTTTTTTTTATAGTGTAAGCACTCAGCATTTTGAGTGTCAACATTTCAATAGGGAGCCAGAAGAAAGTCTACCTGAGTTGCAAGCTGACCTCTGTTGTAAATGGTCTTGTAACTATCTGTCTTGGTAAACCATGTGCTGGTCACCATTAAACTGTTTGCCAGAGAGAAGTTCAGAATGGCCTCAACTTCATTATTTATGTTTCTCAAACAATGTGGATGGAGATGATCATCATATCTAGTCCAAGTATGAGCATTCAGGTCAGTCATTACGAAGACCAACTCATTCTTACACATTTTATCAAGAAGGTCCTGCAACTGCTGTCCTAATGCCCTTTTTTCCCTTACCATCACAGCCCTGCTGTGGGGAACAAGCTGAGACCATAAAATCTGTAGTTTTCTGCCAAGTCAATGAGGGTTGAAGTCACAAAATAATGGCATGCATCTGAGTAAAATACTTTATATCTTTCAGAAAATGCATGCTAACACAAGCCCTGTTATTCTAGAAAATTTCTAAGTTTATAAAGGCAGCATTTAAAGTATGTTCCTATTTTTGGGTCTTTCTCCCCCCATTATTTCAAGGGTCACCTAGATTTCTTGAGCTAAGACGTTGAGAGGTAAGGCTGAAACCATGAAGACTGCTCTGTCTTTTCAGTGGAGCCTAATTGCCACTGTCTTCAGAAGACTTTCTCACCACGATTCACACACCATTTCAAGTCTGCCCTCCCCTTGAGTAGTAGACTCTAGATCCCAGGCCAGGAGACCTCAGTGCTCTGCTGTTCCACCTCATCTCCCAGATGTACAGAGTATCCACTCTCTTACTTGCCATCACATCATCCAATTCCTCACTGCATCCTGTTAGGGAATTTCTATTCAGTGTAGCAATCCTTTGTTTTTGGCAGGTTGCACAGTTTTACATCCAGCTTTTACTCAAAAGAGCTATCCCAGGTAACCGATTCTAGGCAACTGGACACTGACCAGCCAGAGGCTAACTGACCAAGGATTGCTAAGCTTTATGGCAGGCACAGTGGATGGTGGAGGTATGTAGACTCTTCCACTTTAACACAGGTCCCTGACATAGGTCAGAGTAGGCCCGGTCCTCAGGCCACTTAGCACTGGCAAGTACCTATGCTTATTTTTCTGGCAACATTAGTTGATATGACCATATCATCTAGAGGTAATTTTTACAGCTCCTAGTGTCTAGCTCTGATATGGCATGCAGCCTGAGGCCATTTCCTTCAATCTAAGAGGCACTGTAAACCATAGTCGATGCCTAAAGTGGTTTATCCCATTGGACCCCCTCCCCCAAAAAGCACCATCTAGAGTCTGACCTTCTGCCAATGACTCCATTCATTTTTGGGGTGTATTTTGTTGGCATACATCTCATGTTCACCTGGGAAGGCTGGGATTGAACCCGGTACCTTCTATCCTCAAGGTAGTGCCATTTTACCCATTCATTCAAATAACTCTGGAATATAATATTTATAATTACCACCCAATCTATAGTGATGGTGGAGGGCTAAACTCTTATGAATAGACTTAAGGATATAACTAGGCATACGACACATGCTCATAAGTCATACTTTTTGAGGACTAATTTAGCTACTTTGTGCAAATAGGTGTGCTAGAATTTAAATATTAAAAAGCCATAACTGATTTAGTATGCTTTTATATTACTAAGTTATAGATTTTACTAAACATATTTTCCCCTAAATGACAGGCTAATTAAATGGATTTTTTTGCTTAAGCCAGTGATTTTAGGAAGTGTTTTCACAACTGAGAATTCAGACTGTCCAGAAGTATGATTTCTTTGAAGTACAGCGGGAGCAAACTACATTCTGGAAGTTGGTTAACAATTCCAAAATTCCTGGCTATGTCCATGAGGAAACCTCACCAATGGCTAGATGTGTATTAACCAAATGAACGGATAGTTAAAGAATCTCAGTTTAACAGGAAGCCTCCAGCCTGCTACCTGTATATGTGTATGACGGAATTACTGTACTGTAGGTGAAGGTTGTGGTATACATATAAAAAAAAAAAAAGTACTGCAAACCATAAGAAAAAAAAATGGCAGAGCCATGGCTTGTAGTCACTTTAATCATACTCAGTATTTGCCAGCACTGTGGCACAGAGGGATAAAGCCCTGATTACAGTGTTGGTGACCTGGGATTGATTAGTGGCTTGGGGGCTTGAGGCAATAACAGGGTAGGATGGAAGTGCCCATCCTCAAGAGGGGAGCAGGAAGGGGTGTGTGCACAGGACACACAACGTGGTTTGATTTTTGCTGGCAGATGTCAAGGGAAACAACATCATAATGGTTCTTAGGGTGGAAAGGATCACCTGCTGATGTCAGCTACTTGCAGAAGCGAAGAGCGGATAGCTGCAGTACACCCACTGTACAGCCCTCCCACAGGATGCTATCATGGATGAGCAGACTGGGAGAATAGTAGGAAAAGCATCCCTGGGGCAAAATGAATGGACCCAGTACTCGATCTCCTAGGCAACCCGGACTCTTATGGAAGGAGATCCAGGGGCGGCCAGGAGAGCTAGGTCAGCTACAGGCATAAAAAATAATGCAAAAGAAAGATATAAATGAATTCACTTTATAATCTCGAAACATTGAAATCTCAAATTTCAGTAACCCGAGACTATAAAGCCGAACAGTCACAATACCGAAACCCCAAAAGCATGAAATTCAAAATCTCGACTTTTAAACAAACCCTCCACCACACAAACAAACAAACATACACACACCTTCCTCCCCACACTACAACAAACCAACAAAACAAACACAAACACAACAACACAAAGACACATACGTACCCTACATAGAAGCAGGGGGCAAGCCCCCCGCGGATTCGACATTCCAAATTCAAGCAAGTGCAGTTTCACTCAACTGCACTTTCGTCTCGAGATACTGAAATTCGAGATTTCAGTATTTCGAGATAGTAAAGTGCTTCTATATATATATATATATATATATATATATATATATATATATATATATACACACACACACACACACACACACACACACACACACACAGACACACACACACACACACACCATTTACTACAAGTTGCTAACACTTTCCATATGTGTGATCCCCCTTCTCAGTGACAATCTTAACCATTTGGGGGGGTTATTTGTTATGATGGCCACTACAGTTGTTTTGTATCAGAGAAACTAGAAGGAAGAATCTAGAAATTTTGAAAACATAAACAGCTGTCATCTTTAAAGGGTGTATTGCCAAGCAAGGAAGCAGCATTGATAGAAGGAGAAAGAACAGCAGAAGGAAGAGGAAAATATATATGGATTATATAAATGTTCTTAAACTGAATGAGAAAGAAGAATTCTGAAGAAACAGATCTGTATTTAGTCAACTGTCACCTCAGAACTGTATAAGCAAGGAAAGACTAACCCCAGAGGCCTTGCCCAATGTAGATCATTTTTCTGTAGGGCTTAACATCAGGAAGCCTGTGTCTGAGGAATGATTAATGGTACTACAGGGATGCAGACAGAAGAAGGGGGATGACCTGAGATAATGTTAGAAGCTGTAATATGACTCTGTTAGGAAGCTTTACAGGACAGAAATAGCAAAATTTTTGTAGGGTTCAGTCCTGCCCTCAAGTTACTGTATTCCCTGTATCTGCGCATGTTTTCTTTAAGTACTGCTGTTTTCCCCTCACTTTCCAAAACATGCTCGTTCGCATAAAGTTTGCATAATGTAGATGAATTCTATTCCCTGTGTTCACCTTGAGAAGCATCAGTCAGCTTCTTTAGGCCAAGAACAAAATTTTGGTAAAAGTATCCACACCTACATTCATATTCACCTTAAATTACATCCTAACCTGTCAGACCTTCCTTTATCTCCTTTTAAAAGACTAACACATTATCTACCTATGCCTAACATTCTATCTATGCCTTACTATATATTTATGACTTTTTATCAAGTAATAAAACAGCTTCATACTTCCCTGCACTACTGCTCTGGCTGATACTCTCACACCACCTTGTAAATGTTTCCATAAGGCAGCTTTCATCTCTGTTTATCTCTAAATATATATATGGCATCATCAAATGCATGATTATTTAGTATGTATCTTTAAAGTTTAGCAATCCGTAAATACTGTGTGATTGCATGCTTCCTTTTCTGCTTTCTATAATACTGTCTTATTTTCTGTAAAATACTGCCTGGATTTACTAACTGTTTTGAGTTCTATGTACTTTTATACTAACTGCCTTGTGGAGCTTTTCTCCCCTGGCCTCCACCGAAAATGGGCTGTTTTGGCCCAGTGGACTTTCCTGGTAAACAAATGCCAATAAAGAAATAAATAGGATATGGCCTTCACAATCCTAGCTCTGCTTGTCTGTTTTTTTTTTTTGTATTCTTTTTTAGTCTCTGTCATTACTATGCCCCTTTGTTTTTCATTACCAAGGTGAAAGACATTCACAGTATACATATATACATACAGATATTTCAAGCATGTGCATTAATGCCCTTCTAGCTTGCCAATATACCAAAACACTTGTTCCCATAATAAGTATCTAGGCTGTTAAAAATATCTAAACTAGTACTTGCTTTAATATAATTTTGTAGTCTGTTCCATGTATCCGCTACTCTGTCAGTGAACCAATTAGTACAATTCTCATTCCTATAGACTCTCCTACATAGGTTGTCTGATGATTCTCTAGTACGTTTTGATAACCCCAAACATTCCCAGAGGTAGTTGTCTATAAATGCCCTATATACCTGAATAAGATGTCCTCTTAGATACCTATAACAGACACTGTACACGTTTGGATATTTTAGTCTCTCATAATAACTTCCATTTTCACATCCATGGATGCCCTTGGTATATTTCTGCTGTAGTCTTTCCAGTTTATTCATGCTTGTTTTCTTATAAGGTTTCTATATTGTTATTCCATACTCAAATTTGGGTCTAATTTAACTGACAAACAATGACTTCACTGTTTCTGATTTCCTAAACTTTATAAATCCTTTTATACAGCCTATAGTTTTACAACAATCATTCACCAATTGGTTGATATGATTAGAAAAAGTCAAAGCTGGATCTACCAGGGTCTACATCACTTAACCGAAAACCCACATTGCTGATATCCACTTCATCAAAATGACTACACCAACACAACAGAAGACCAACATCCAGAACACCGACATTCCGACCCGAGGTGAGTAACCGCTTGGCCATCCTGTTGAACTTTGTCCCTTATCCCCACGCTAGTGCAATCTCAGAGATGATATATTTGGTTGGGGGGGACAAAGCCCCCCACATGGGTGGGTTTAGATTTTTTTTTTTTGTTTTTTTCGGGATGGCCAAGCAGTTACTTACCTCGAGTCAGAATGTTGGTGTTCCGAATGTCGGTCTTCTGGTGTGTCGGTGTAGTTGTCTCGGTGAAGTGGATGTCGGCGATGTGGGTGTTCGGGTAAGTGAAGTAGATCCATCTACCATTACATCCAGGTCCTTAAATGAATCTATAGTTTCAATCACATTGTGCTGTATTAAATATTCACCTTTTAATTTATGTCTCCCAAATCTCATAATATGCTTAGCTTTTGATGTATTTATCAGCATATTAGTCTTCTGTGCCCAAATTGTCAATTCAGTCAAGTTCCTTTGCAGACATGCCTATCTGTAACACATGTGATCACTTTACCCAATTTCAGGTTATCTACATAACGAATGTAGAATACCTCAGATGAAAAGGTTAGATCTGAAAGATACAATCTAAACATGTAAGGGCCTAGGACAGAGCCCTGTGGGACACCCTGACTGTAACCAAGGGTTTCACCTGTCCAATTGGTGTATGATACTTGCTATGTCCTATTTCTAAGCCATGCAGCTATCCGTCTTATCAAGAATTCATTGATACTTAGTTGTTCTAATTTATTGATCAATGTTTTGTATATGACCCTGTCAAGGGTTTGCTTCACTTCACCGAAATCCCATTTCACTGAGACCAAATCCCCTAAAGTTCAAATTACTGAAAATTTATTTCACTGAATTGTAAGATATAGACTTGATGTGGCAATGTGTAGAGTACTGTGAGGCAAGTAAAGGGTATATGTCCTTATCCCCACTGTAGTGCGACCTGGAGTTAGTATATATAGTTAGGGGGGTGTGGGGGGCACAGCCCCCACATTGGGGGTGTAGCCCCCCACTTAGTTGGTTTTATATTGTCTGGTTTCTGTTAAGAGGATAAATAAGTAGTTTTATGTTGTGGAAAGAGGTAGGCTTTAGTTTTGTGAGTTTGTTTGTCTGTGGTTTCCCATTTAGTCTTGTGAAATGTAGCATTGTAAGCTTTCAGTGAAATGAAGCTGCCATTGTTGTGAACTTTAGGTAATTTGGTCTCACTGAAATGAATTTCAGTGAAATGGGATTTTGGTGAAGTGAAGTAGATCCCCCTGTCAAATGGTGAAGTTAAATCTATATAAAATACATTGCACCACAATTTTACATTCATAGCTGTTATGATATTGTTATAGAACATGATGTTACAGGTGGTAATAGACCTATTTTCAACATACACATGCTGATATATGGTTTCAATTCCCAATATATCCAGTTCTGACAATTACTTATCCAATATTACCTTCTCCATTTTTTTCAACAACATGAAAGTAGACTTAAGGGTCTATATTCACAAATACATATTAAATAAACATAACCAAAAACATAATAGTTTGAAACTTTGGGAACAAATTTTCAACATTATACTTGCATGAATCATTGAATAGGGATTGCATTGGTAATATACACAAATATGACCCACGATAAGGTGTAGTAGTACTTGACAGGAAGGGTAATACACACAAAAAAGAAGGTTATATCTTTTGTCATATCACTAAGGGTTGAAAGCATTCATGTAAATAGTGTAAATATGATGCAAGTTTATTGATGTTTGTACCAACTGTATAAAACTTTTAGTTATGTACTTACCATAACTTTAGATGTTTGGGATCCATCTCACCTACATTCAGTACTGATGGGCTCGGAGCCGATCCCTCAGCTCCGACTCGGCACGCTATGCTATAGAGCGAGGCCTCTTATTGGCTGAGCTATTTCTTATCCCAGGATGCACCACCACTAATCCCCCAGATCTTGTTTGTCTGCATTCATGCACACGTGCACAACTTGTTTATATAACATTGTCAGATGTTTCAAGATGAAACAACAGGATTCGGACCTTCTGATATCCTCTGATCTCCAAGGAAGGGGGAAGGAGGGTGGCTTATTGGGAATGGCGAGATGGATCCCAAACATCTAAAGTTATGGTAAGTACATAACTAAAAGATGTTATGTGATCCTATCTCGCCTACATTCAATACTGATGGGACAGCGTCCCTAGCACTTAAATCCTGGGTGGCTCATTGGAAAACACTCCTGAGCACTGCGGAACCAAATGAAGCTCGTCCTCTAGATGCCACATCCAATTTGTAGTGGGAAATGAAAGTGTGCGGGGAAGACCATGTAGCCGCAGCACAAATGTCACTAATGGCAAGCTTAGAATGAAATGCTATCGAAGTAGCCATAGCTCTTGTAGAATGAGCTTTGACAGAGGTTGTAAGCTCTTTATTAGAATAAGAATAAGCTTGAGTAATACAGTCCCTGATCCATTTGGCAATAGTGACCTTTGTGACGGCTTTGCCCAATTTATTGTCCGCAAAGGATACAAACAACTGATCTGTTTTCCTTGTTTGTTTGGTCCTATTTAAATAAAAACGCAATTGCCTGTGGACATCTAATGTGTGGAATATGAATTCCGCTTTGTTAGAATACTTCAGAAAGAAGACTGGAAGTTCTAATGACTGTTGTAGGCAGAAACTGGAACAAACTTTAGGGACAAAGGATGGATTTGGCCTGAGAGATACTCTGTCTTTGTGAAAAACCAAGTACGGAGGTTTTACAGACAAAGCTTGAAGCTCTGAAACCCTTCTGGCAGAAGTAATCACCACCAGAAAGGCAGTTTTCCACGATAGAAATTTTAAATCACATGTTCATAGGTTCATACTAGGCTATCTGCCCTAGGGCATTTATAAGCCTAGCCAGAGTGTGTGTGGCTTTCACCACCCCTTAGGATGAGAATACTATACCTATTAGTTTGCTGTGCCTCTGTCCAGCAGTGATACAGAGATGATTCCCGGGGTAAACCTACGATCTCCCATCCACTCGTCAAGATCTCTCTTGAACAGAGTCAGTGAGGGGCTCTGCCTCACATGGACTGGGATTCTGTTCCATAGTGTAGGGAGTCTCTGGGTGATGAATCTGTCCCTCCAGCACGCCCTATTTATATCCGTGTTGAGGTTTAAGTCTCTTGCTCTCGTGGCTCTGGTGGATTTGGATTTTTTGAGGTGGAGCATGTCCATTAATTCCGGGTTGGACATGGCCTTGTATGTCAGGCACAGATCACCTCTGAGCAGACGGTATGCGACTGAATAGAGCTGGAGTTTCTTCAGTCGGGCATCGTATGACATATGTTTGAGCCCCTTTATCCTTTTGGTGAGGAACTTTTGGGGTCTTTCCAACTGCTGCAGGTGTCGGGTAAGGTACATTCTGAATGGGCGTTGTACTCAATCATTGGTCTGATAAGTGAAGAGTACAGGGTACAATGACCTCCCTGATCTGGATGTGAATCCCTTCATGATCAGGTGGGCAATGTAGAAGGTCTTCCTAACCACTTTGGCAATGTGAGTGTCAAAGAGAGGTTACTGTCAACTTGGGTCCCCAGGTCCCTGATAACTTCTTCCGTGTTTAATGGATTACCACCTATGTGGTAATTAGGGGTTACCTTGTTTTTCCCAAAGGGTATGACTATACATTTTTTGGCATTTAGCTTAAGGCCATGGCTCTGGCACCAGTTATCCATTTCTATGAGACCTTTCTGGAGGATGTCTGTGTCTGATGGAGTGTCAATTATGGTGCCCAGTTTGCAGTCATCTGCAAATTTTGTCAACCACAATCGCCCTATGTTTGCCTGTACTTCAGAAAAATAAATGCCGAACAAGAGGGGCCCAGGACTGAGCCCTGTGGGACACCGCTCGTGACCGGCTTAGAGTCTGACATGGCACCAGCAACTCTAACCCTGTGTGTTCTGTCCTTGAGCCAGTTTGCAACCCATCTTGTGACATATGGGTTTACATCTAAGCTGGTGAGCTTTTCTATGATGCCCGAGTGGGGTATTGTGTCGAACGCTTTTGCTAGGTCAAGGTAGGCTGTGTGAACTGCCTTACCCTCATCAATGGCCTTAGTGACTGTTTCGAAAAAGTCGACCAAGTTCAAGAGGCAGGATCTGCCCTTGACAAAGCCAAATTGGGTAGGATCCAGTGTCTGTAGGTCCCCAATGTCTTTATTTATGAGTTCCATTATGATCCTCTCCATAGCTTTGCAGACAAGGCTCATCAAGCTTATGGGGCGGTAATTTCCAGGGTCCGTAGAAGCACCGCCTTTGTGGAGTGGGACCACAGTTGCCGTATGCCATTCTTTGGGTACGTATCCTGTAGTAAGGCTAAGATTAAACAGCAGCCTTATGTGTGGGTTTAGTTCCTCATTGAGTTCGTGTAGCACACAGCCGGGGACACCGTCCGGTCCCATTGATGCTGTGTTTTTTGCTTTAGAGAGAGCAGCTCTCACCTGGGCATCTGAGATGTTTGGGAGGCTAGACTCTGGTGGGATAGATATTTCTCCTTTTGGGGGGGAGGGGGGAGAAATTTGCACTGAACCTGTCTGCCAGTATGTTGGCAATGTCTGTGGGTTCAGTGATTTTTTTATCATTTTGGACTAATTCTGAGCATATCTGGGAGTTTCCACCCAGGTTTCTAACATAGCTAAAGAAGGCTTTATGATTGTCTTTTGTGTCATTAGCGATTTTTCTCTCAAAGTTGGCCTTGGATGATTTTATGAGTGATCGTAGGTTTTTGCTAGTATTGATCAGAGATGCCTTCCCATTTAGGGATTTTGCTCTGTCATGTAGTAGCTTTCTCCTCTTGTTGTAGAGTTTGTTTATGGCTGGAGTCCACCAGACCGGGCGCCTGCCTTTGGTGGAAAGGGTCTTGATTTTATTAGGGATTGCTTGATCCATACATTCCTGGAGGTGCTCGTAGAAGGCATTTGTAAGGGTTTCAGCAGCGTGGGTTGTGGTTTCCACTGGCTCGGGGCCTTGAAGGATACCACTCCAGTCTTAAGAAGTGTGAAGTTTGCTTTTGAGAAGTTCTTCACTGTGGTCTTTTTTGCTGAGGGTGGGGGCAGGATGTGGATCTCCAGTGAGATTAATTTATGGTCTGATCTCACCAATGAGGGATATACTTCCGGTGTGGAGCATTTTGTCCCCATGTTTGTGATGATCAGGTCTAGTATATTTTCTCCTCTTGTGGGAATGGTGACTAGTTGTTCCATAGCATTTGAGTTTATGAACTCAAGGAAACCTTTGGGCTAGGGTGTTGGGGCTTGAGTAATGTTCCCAGTCTATGTTTGGGTAGTTGAAGTCACCCAATATGATGGTGTTTGGAGAGACATTTATACTCTCCAGTGTCTTCAGGAAGGCTGTGTGGGTTTCCTGAGTTTGAGAAGGTGGTCTGTAGCATGTTACAAACTGTAGGGCAGTTTTACCTATGGTTAATTGCACCTGGATGGTCTCCGATGCTTCGTGCGTTGCCACTAACCTGGAGGTGTGTGTATCCTTTATGAATATGGATACTCCCCCTCCTTTTGTGGTTCGGTCCGGATTTTGGGGCCGGAACGCATGATATGAGGTATAACCTGATAGTGCTGGGGTGCTCTCAAGAGCCTTGAACCAGGTTTCAGTCACAGCACAAACATCGATGTTCTCCATACTGAGGAGGGCGTGCATCTTGAGGTTTAGACTTCTGGCATTGAGCAGTATTACCCTTAGTTTTTCTCCATTTTTGTTTTATAGGGCGGTAGGTTTATCATTTGAGCCTTGCCTAAAAAAGGCACTATGGGGGTGGCAAGAGCCTTTGCCAATATCCGGAAGCCCAGGGGTGACAGGTACAAGCCGTCCCTTGAAGCAGCGTGGCTTGTCAAGCATGTCATCCCAGGCAGACAGACATTGGATCCCCTTAGAATGACACCAGTAATTAAGCCAATTATTAAAGCTGATCATTTTGTCTCTGTATTGTGGCATCATTCTTGGTGAGGGTAGGATACTGCTCAGGGTCAGGGTCATACCAGCCTGGGCTACATAATCTGAGAGCTCCTCTATGTCTCTTTTCATGTAGTCCAGGGAGGTACGTCTCAGGTCGTTCACACCGGCATGGACAATGACCGAGTCATACTTGTACTTGCTGTGGAGTGACCTGAGTGCTTGTGTTATGTGGCGGATTCTAGCGCCTGACAGGCAGCTAACTGTGATCATTTCCTTGTTCAGTCTGGTGAGAGGGACGTCAGTGTGTCTGACTATGGAGTCACCTATAACAAGTGTGTCTGGCATTGTGTTTGGCCTTAAGGGCTGTGACTGTTTAGCACACTGACTTTGAGAACTATGTGTTGCATGTCTTATGTCTTGAGGTGGCAGTTGCTTGGGTGTCTGCTTTGGAGGCCTCTGTAGTTTTGGTAGATTTTTGATCAGTGCCTCCGAGTATGTCTTTGTGTGTTTATGTGTTTGTTTTGCAGTTGTGATAGTTCTATGTGAAACTGGGTTTGTGGTGTGCGTGGTTTCCTTCTCCTCCTGTCTGGTCTTGCCAGTCCTGAGTTGAAAGAGCTCAGCCTCCAGTTTGGCTATATAGTTGCATCTCTCACATGTATTTGTGTTTTGTGGGAGAAGGAGTGGGTTGTCTGTGTACATGAGGCAATTGTAACATTGCCTCAAGATGCCCAGATTCACCAGCTGAACAGGAGAGGACACTAGCAACTGACCCTTCGACATGCTAGAAAAAGTGAAAAAGTTTGCTGTGTAACTGAGTCAGAAGGGACCTATAGGGAAATGGGTACTCAAGGGGATTCTAGGCTAATGTAGTACTTTGTTTAGTATACAAGTACTTTACCTATATAAAAATGCTTTAGGAGCAAGTGCTGAGCTATTGAGATAGAGAATAGACTGTTTAGATTGCAAGTAGAGATGTTCTAAGGGAAAAATTGAAGAGCAGACTTTACGGAGCCAGAAATAGTTTAACCGGCGCTGCCCGATGGTGCTCTATGGGCAACTCCGCACTAAATCACGCAAAAGCGAGCTAAAGCGGGCTTTATAGCAGGGGGTTGAAAAGACCTAGGAATTGACCCAAAATGGCCAATAGACTACAAGTTTCTGGCTGGAACCACTGCTCTAGGGACAAATAGGCTACTCAGTGCTCCCCACTCCCACTGGTGAACAAAGAAGCTTCCCTTTATCCAAAACTCCCACTGGTGAACAAAGAAGCTTCCCTTTATCCAAATAAGGATATGGAATAGCACAGGAACTAAGCCAAAGCCCAGAGATCAGCAAACTCTGAAGACTGGACTATTCTAGTTCAGTAAGGCGGGAAAACAAGATTTTTTTTTTGTTTTTTTCTTTTTTGCAGAAAACAGAAGAAAAACAGACAGTAAATGCTATAAATGCTTTTAAATGGCTAGCGCACTTGAGTGTGTTAGCCTACAGGTAAAATTAAGCAACAAATAACTTTTTAAAAGTGCAAAACAGTTAATCAACACAAAAACAGTTTAAATAGAATGCAGAGCTGTATAAACAGGCGAAAAAGCAGTCGCTAAGCAGTAAATAATCAAAAAGCCAGAAAAAAATACTTAAATCAGGAAAAAGTCACTCTTTTGCTCTCTGCTGCTTGTAGAACTCTGCGGTAAACCACGAGGAGCTGTGCTGAGTTGAATACAAGCGAAAAAGCGTGCTAAAGCGGGCTTTATTACAGGGGGCTAAAAAGAGCTAGGAATTGACCCAAAATGGCCAATAGACTACAAGTTTCTGGCTGGAACCACTCCTCTAGGGACAAATAGGCCGCTCAGTGCTCCCCACTCCCACTGGTGAACAAAGACGCTTCCTTTTATCCAAATAAGGATATGGAATAGCACAGGAACCAAGACAAAGCCCAGAGATCAGCAAACTCTGAAGACTGGACTATTCTAGTTCAGTAAGGCGGGAAAACAAGATTTTTTTTTTTTTCTGCAGAAAACAGAGGAAAAACAGACAGTAAATGCTATAAATGCTTTTAAGTGGCTAGCGCACTTGAGTGTGTTAGCCTACAGGTAAAATTAAGCAACAACTAACTTTTTAAAAGTGCAAAACAGTTAATCAACACAAAAACAGTTTAAATAGAATGCAGAGCTGTATAAACAGGCGAAAATGCAGTCGCTAAGCAGTAAATAATCAAAAGACCAGAAAAAAATACTTAAATCAGTTATAGCAAATACAGTTATAACAAATGCTCTGAAATATACTGTATATTTCCAAAATGTTTGAAAAGGACAGTCAGAACACAAGAAGGTTCAGGCGAAAGAGAAAAAAAAAAGTTTTGTTTTACTTTTTGAAAGGGAAAAAGGAGGAACAGAAGGCCTTATCAAATGTTCTCTCTGTATTAAGCAGAATGAGCTAATGACACTAGACTGGGAGGTGTGTCACAGTAGGGGCGGGCAACTGCAAAGCCACCAAGCATAAGAGCAAGACACCAACAGGGAGGGAGGGTGGGACAAAATAGCCTACAAGACAGCAAGCACTACAGAGACAAATGAAAGTTTTTAAACAGATAAGGATTTGTGAAGATACTGAATAGACAAAGTGCTTTATATATATATTAAATTGTAAAAACAGTAATCTGTAAAAATAATCAAAAAAAATCAAGATGATACTTATATTTTGTAGCTCAGTTGCAGTCACAACTTCTCTAGTATGCACTGTGTGCAAAAGACAGAAACTTTTTTTTTTACAAGAACACAAAAGAACCAGCCCCCACTAGTCAAGAGATAATTACACAGAGGAAATGTTTCAGTTTACACAATAGCCTACAAGACAGCAAGCACTAGAGACAAATGAAAGTTTTTAAACAGATAAGGATTTGTGAAGATACTTAATAGACAAAGTGCTTTATATATATATTAAATTGTAAAAGCAGTAATCTGTAAAAATAATCAAAAAAAATCAAGATGATACTTATATTTTGTAGCTCAGTTGCAGTCACAACTTCTCTAGTCTGCACTGTGTGCAAAAGACAGAAACTTTTTTTTTTACAAGAACACAAAAGAACCAGCCCCCACTAGCCAAGAGATAATTACACAGAGGAAATGTTTCAGTTTACACAATAGCCTACAAGACAGCAAGCACTAGAGACAAATGAAAGTTTTTAAACAGATAAGGATTTGTGAAGATACTGAATAGACAAAGTGCTTTATATATATATATTAAATTGTAAAAACAGTAATCTGTAAAAATAATCAAAAAAAATCAAGATGATACTTATAATTTGTAGCTCAGCTGCAGTCACAACTTCTCTAGTCTGCACTGTGTGCAAAAGACAGAAACTTTTTTTTTTACAAGAACACAAAAGAACCAGCCCCCACTAGCCAAGAGATAATTACACAGAGGAAATGTTTCAGTTTACACAATAGCCTACAAGACAGCAAGCACTAGAGACAAATGAAAGTTTTTAAACAGATAAGGATTTGTGAAGATACTGAATAGACAAAGTGCTTTATATATATTAAATTGTAAAACACTAATCTGTAAAATAATCAAAAAAATCAAGATGATACTTATATTTTGTAGCTCAGTTGCAGTCACAACTTCTCTAGTATGCACTGTGTGCAAAAGACAGAAACTTTTTTTTTACAAGAACACAAAAGAACCAGCCCCCACTAGCCAAGAGATAATTACACAGAGGAAATGTTTCAGTTTACACAATAGCCTACAAGACAGCAAGCACTAGAGACAAATGAAAGTTTTTAAACAGATAAGGATTTGTGAAGATACTGAATAGACAAAGTGCTTTATATATATTAAATTGTAAATCAGTAATCTGTAAAAATAATCAAAAAAATCAAGATGATACTTATATTTTGTAGCTCAGTTGCAGTCACAACTTCTCTAGTATGCACTGTGTGCAAAAGACAGAAACTTTTTTTACAAGAACACAAAAGAACCAGCCCCCACTAGCCAAGAGATAATTACACAGAGGAAATGTTTCAGTTTACACAATAGCCTACAAGACAGCAAGCACTAGAGACAAATGAAAGTTTTAAACAGATAAGGATTTGTGAAGATACTGAATAGACAAAGTGCTTTATATATATTAAATTGTAAAAACAGTAATCTGTAAAATAATCAAAAAATCAAGATGATACTTATATTTTGTAGCTCAGTTGCAGTCACAACTTCTCTAGTATGCACTGTGTGCAAAAGACAGAAACTTTTTTTTTTACAAGAACACAAAAGAACCAGCCCCCACTAGCCAAGAGATAATTACACAGAGGAAATGTTTCAGTTTACACAACAGCCTACAAGACAGCAAGCACTACAGAGACAAATGAAAGTTTTTAAACAGATAAGGATTTGTGAAGATACTGAATAGACAAAGTGCTTTATATATATTAAATTGTAAATCAGTAATCTGTAAAAATAATCAAAAAAATCAAGATGATACTTATATTTTGTAGCTCAGTTGCAGTCACAACTTCTCTAGTATGCACTGTGTGCAAAAGACAGAAACTTTTTTTACAAGAACACAAAAGAACCAGCCCCCACTAGCCAAGAGATAATTACACAGAGGAAATGTTTCAGTTTACACAATAGCCTACAAGACAGCAAGCACTAGAGACAAATGAAAGTTTTTAAACAGATAAGGATTTGTGAAGATACTGAATAGACAAAGTGCTTTATATATATTAAATTGTAAAAACAGTAATCTGTAAAAGTAATCACAAGAATCAAGATGATACTTATATTTTGTAGCTCAGTTGCAGTCACAACTTCTCTAGTATGCACTGTGTGCAAAAGACAGAAACTTTTTTTTTACAAGAACACAAAAGAACCAGCCCCCACTAGCCAAGAGATAATTACACAGAGGAAATGTTTCAGTTTACACAACAGCCTACAAGACAGCAAGCACTACAGAGACAAATGAAAGTTTTTAAACAGATAAGGATTTGTGAAGATACTGAATAGACAAAGTGCTTTATATATATTAAATTGTAAAAACAGTAATCTGTAAAAATAATCAAAAAAAATCAAGATGATACTTATATTTTGTAGCTCAGTTGCAGTCACAACTTCTCTAGTATGCACTGTGTGCAAAAGACAGAAACTTTTTTTTTTTACAAGAACACAAAAGAACCAGCCCCCACTAGCCAAGAGATAATTACACAGAGGAAATGTTTCAGTTTACACAATAGCCTACAAGACAGCAAGCACTAGAGACAAATGAAAGTTTTTAAACAGATAAGGATTTGTGAAGATACTGAATAGACAAAGTGCTTTATATATATTAAATTGTAAAAACAGTAATCTGTAAAAATAATCAAAAAAATCAAGATGATACTTATATTTTGTAGCTCAGTTGCAGTCACAACTTCTCTAGTATGCACTGTGTGCAAAAGACAGAAACTTTTTTTTTTACAAGAACACAAAAGAACCAGCCCCCACTAGCCAAGAGATAATTACACAGAGGAAATGTTTCAGTTTACACAACAGCCTACAAGACAGCAAGCACTACAGAGACAAATGAAAGTTTTTAAACAGATAAGGATTTGTGAAGTTAGGACAGCTGTTTAATCTTAGCCTCACCTCAGGATACGTACCCAAGGAGTGGCGCACGGCGACTGTGGTCCCACTTCACAAGGGCGGTGCCTCCACCGACCCTGGAAATTACCGTCCCATTAGCTTGACAAGCCTTATCTGCAAAGCCATGGAGAGGATCATAATGGAACTCATAAATAAAGACATAGGGAACTTGCAGACTTTGGATCCAACCCAGTTTGGCTTTGTCAAAGGCAGATCATGCCTTTTAAACTTGGTTGACTTTTTCGAGACAGTCACCAAGGCCATTGATGAGGGAAAGGCAGTCCATACAGCCTACCTTGACCTGGCAAAGGCCTTCGACACAATACCCCACTCAGGTATCATCAAAAAACTCATCAGCTTGAATGTAAACCCATACATCACAAGATGGGTTGCAAACTGGCTAAGTGACAGAACCCACAGGGTCAGAGTTGCTGGAGCCATGTCAGACTCAAAGCCTGTCACAAGTGGTGTCCCACAGGGCTCAGTCCTGGGTCCACTCTTGTTCGGCATCTACTTTTCTGAAGTACAAGCAAACACAGGAGGGTTATGGCTGACAAAGTTTGCAGATGACTGCAAACTGGGCCATAGTCGAAAACACATCTGACACAGATATCCTTCAGAAGGGCCTCACAGAAACGGATAACTGGTGCCAGAGCCATGGCCTAAAGTTAAATGCCAAGAAATGCATAGTCATACCCTTCGGGAAAAACAAGGTTACGCCTAGCTACCATATAGGTGGCAATCCACTGAGCACAGAAGAAGTCATCAGGGATCTGGGGACCCAGGTTGACAGTAGCCTTCGTTTGACACTCATGTTGCTAAAGTAGTTAGGAAAACCTTCTACATTGCCCACCTGATCATGAAGGGATTCACATCTAGATCAAGGGAGGTCATCCCCCTGTACTCATCACTCATTAGACCTATGATTGAGTACAATGCCCCATTCGAATGTATCTGACCAGACACCTACAGCAGCTGGAAAGGCCCCAAAGTTCCTCACCAAAAGGATAAAGGGTCTCAAAAATATGTCTTATGCTGCCCGACTGAAAGAACTCCAGCTCTATTCAGTCTCATACCGCTTGCTCAGAGGTGACCTGTGCCTGACATATAAGGCCATGTCAAACCCTGATTTGATGAATATGCTTCTCCTCAAAAATCTAGATCCCTCAGAACCACAAGGGCAGACTTAAACCATGACACGGTTATTAATAGAACATGCTGGAGGGACAGATTCATCACCCAGAGACTCCCTATGCTGTGGAACAAAATCCCGGTACATGTGAGGCAGAGCACCTCGCTGGCCTTGTTCAAGAGGAATCTTGACCAATGGATGGGGGATCGCAGATATACCCCAGGGATTACTTCAGTGTCACTGCTTGACAGAGGCACAGCAAAATAATAGGCATAGTTTTATTCAAACTAAAGGGGTGGCGAAAGCCAAATAACTATGGGCTAGGCTTATAAATGCCCTTGGGGAGATAGCCTAGTATGAACCTATGAACCTATGAAGATACTGAATAGACAAAGTGCTTTATATATATTAAATTGTAAAAACAGTAATCTGTAAAAATAATCAAAAAAAATCAAGATGATACTTATATTTTGTAGCTCAGTTGCAGTCACAACTTCTCTAGTATGCACTGTGTGCAAAAGACAGAAACTTTTTTTTTTACAAGAACACAAAAGAACCAGCCCCCACTAGCCAGGAGATAATTACACAGAGGAAATGTTTCAGTTTACACAATAGCCTACAAGACAGCAAGCACTAGAAACAAATGAAAGTTATTAAACAGATAAGGATTTGTGAAGATACTGAATAGACAAAGTGCTTTATATATATTAAATTGTAAAAACAGTAATCTGTAAAAATAATCAAAAAAATCAAGATGATACTTATATTTTGTAGCTCAGTTGCAGTCACAACTTCTCTAGTATGCACTGTGTGCAAAAGACAGAAACTTTTTTTTTACAAGAACACAAAAGAACCAGCCCCCACTAGCCAAGAGATAATTACACAAAGGAAATGTTTCAGTTTACACAATAGCCTACAAGACAGCAAGCACTAGAGACAAATGAAAGTTTTTAAACAGATAAGGATTTGTGAAGATACTGAATAGACAAAGTGCTTTATATATATTAAATTGTAAAAACAGTAATCTGTAAAAATAATCAAAAAAAATCAAGATGATACTTATATTTTGTAGTTCAGTTGCAGTCACAACTTCTCTAGTATGCACTGTGTGTAAAAGACAGAAACTTTTTTTTTTACAAGAACACAAAAGAAACAGCCCCCACTAGCCAAGAGATAATTACACAGCGGAAATGTTTCAGTTTACACAACAGCCTACAAGACAGCAAGCACTACAGAGACAAATGAAAGTTTTTAAACAGATAAGGATTTGTGAAGATACTGAATAGACAAAGTGCTTTATATATATTAAATTGTAAAAACAGTAATCTGTAAAAATAATCAAAAAAAATCAAGATGATACTTATATTTTGTAGCTCAGTTGCAGTCACAACTTCTCTAGTATGCACTGTGTGCAAAAGACAGAAACTTTTTTTTTACAAGAACACAAAAGAACCAGCCCCACTAGTCAAGAGATAATTACACAGAGGAAATGTTTCAGTTTACACAATAGCCTACAAGACAGCAAGCACTAGAGACAAATGAAAGTTTTTAAACAGATAAGGATTTGTGAAGATACTGAATAGACAAAGTGCTTTATATATATTAAATTGTAAAAACAGTAATCTGTAAAAATAATAAAAAAAAATCAACATGATACTTACATTTTGTAGCTCAGTTGCAGTCACAACTACTCTAGTATGCACTGTGTGCAAAAGACAGAAACTTTTTTTTTTTACAAGAACACAAAAGAACCAGCCCCCACTAGCCAAGAGATAATTACACAGAGGAAATGTTTCAGTTTACACAATAGCCTACAAGACAGCAAGCACTAGAGACAAATGAAAGTTTTTAAACAGATAAGGATTTGTGAAGATACTGAATAGACAAAGTGCTTTATATATATTAAATTGTAAAAACAGTAATCTGTAAAAATAATCAAAAAAATCAAGATGATACTTATATTTTGTAGCTCAGTTGCAGTCACAACTTCTCTAGTATGCACTGTGTGCAAAAGACAGAAACTTTTTTTTTTTTTTTTACAAGAACACAAAAGAACCAGCCCCTACTAGCCAAGAGATAATTACACAGAGGAAATGTTTCAGTTTACACAACAGCCTACAAGACAGCAAGCACTACAGAGACAAATGAAAGTTTTTAAACAGATAAGGATTTGTGAAGATACTGAATAGACAAAGTGCTTTATATTTATTAAATTGTAAATCAGTAATCTGTAAAAATAATCAAAAAATCAAGATGATACTTATATTTTGTAGCTCAGTTGCAGTCACAACTTCTCTAGTATGCACTGTGTGCAAAAGACAGAAACTTTTTTTTTTTTACAAGAACACAAAAGAACCAGCCCCCACTAGCCAAGAGATAATTACACAGAGGAAATGTTTCAGTTTACACAATAGCCTACAAGACAGCAAGCACTAGAGACAAATGAAAGTTTTTAAACAGATAAGGATTTGTGAAGATACTGAATAGACAAAGTGCTTTATATATATTAAATTGTAAAAACAGTAATCTGTAAAAATAATCAAAAAAAAATCAAGATGATACTTATATTTTGTAGCTCAGTTGCAGTCACAACTTCTCTAGTATGCACTGTGTGCAAAAGACAGAAACTTTTTTTTTTTTTACAAGAACACAAAAGAACCAGCCCCCACTAGCCAAGAGATAATTACACAGAGGAAATGTTTCAGTTTACACAACAGCCTACAAGACAGCAAGCACTACAGAGACAAATGAAAGTTTTTAAACAGATAAGGACTTGTGAAGATACTGAATAGACAAAGTGCTTTATATATATTAAATTGTAAAAACAGTAATCTGTAAAAATAATCAAAAAAATCAAGATGATACTTATATTTTGTAGCTCAGTTGCAGTCACAACTTCTCTAGTATGCACTGTGTGCAAAAGACAGAAACTTTTTTACAAGAACACAAAAGAACCAGCCCCCACTAGCCAAGAGATAATTACACAGAGGAAATGTTTCAGTTTACACAATAGCCTACAAGACAGCAAGCACTAGAGACAAATGAAAGTTTTAAACAGATAAGGATTTGTGAAGATACTGAATAGACAAAGTGCTTTATGTATATTAAATTGTAAAAACAGTAATCTGCAAAAATAATCAAAAAAAATCAAGAAGATACTTATATTTTGTAGCTCAGTTGCGGTCACAACTTCTCTAGTCTGCACTGTGTGCAAAAGACAGAAACTTTTTTTTTACAAGAACACAAAAGAACCAGCCACCACTAGCCAAGAGATAATTACACAGAGGAAATGTTTCAGTTTACACAACAGCCTACAAGACAGCAAGCACTAGAGACAAATGAAAGTTTTTAAACAGATAAGGATTTGTGAAGATACTGAATAGACAAAGTGCTTTATATATATTAAATTGTAAAAACAGTAATCTGTAAAAATAATCAAAAAAAAAATCAAGATGATACTTATATTTTGTAGCTCAGTTGCAGTCACAACTTCTCTAGTCTGCACTGTGTGCAAAAGACAGAAACTTTTTTTTTTTTTTTACAAGAACACAAAAGAACCAGCCCCCACTAGCCAAGAGATAATTACACAGAGGAAATGTTTCAGTTTACACAACAGCCTACAAGACAGCAAGCACTACAGAGACAAATGAAAGTTTTTAAACAGATAAGGATTTGTGAAGATACTGAATAGACAAAGTGCTTTATATATATTAAATTGTAAAAGTAATCTGTAAAAATAATAAAAAAAATCAAGATGATACTTATATTTTGTAGCTCAGTTGCAGTCACAACTTCTCTAGTATGCACTGTGTGCAAAAGACAGAAACTTTTTTTTTACAAGAACACAAAAGAACCAGCCCCCACTAGCCAAGAGATAATTACACAGAGGAAATGTTTCAGTTTACACAATAGCCTACAAGACAGCAAGCACTAGAGACAAATGAAAGTTTTTAAACAGATAAGGATTTGTGAAGATACTGAATAGACAAAGTGCTTTATATATATTAAATTGTAAAAACAGTAATCTGTAAAAATAATCAAAAAAAATTAAGAAGATACTTATATTTTGTAGCTCAGTTGCAGTCACAACTTCTCTAGTATGCACTGTGTGCAAAAGACAGAAACTTTTTTTTTTTTTACAAGAACACAAAAGAACCAGCCCCCACTAGCCAAGAGATAATTACGCAGAGGAAATGTTTCCGTTTACACAATAGCCTACAAGACAGCAAGCACTAGAGACAAATGAAAGTTTTTAAACAGATAAGGATTTGTGAAGATACTGAATAGACAAAGTGCTTTATATATATTAAATTGTAAAACAGTAATCTGTAAAAATAATCAAAAAATCAAGATGATACTTATATTTTGTAGCTCAGTTGCAGTCACAACTTCTCTAGTCTGCACTGTGTGCAAAAGACAGAAACTTTTTTTTTTTTTTACAAGAACACAAAAGAACCAGCCCCACTAGCCAAGAGATAATTACACAGAGGAAATGTTTCAGTTTACACAATAGCCTACAAGACAGCAAGCACTAGAGACAAATGAAAGTTTTTAAACAGATAAGGATTTGTGAAGATACTGAATAGACAAAGTGCTTTATATATATATATTAAATTGTAAATACAGTAATCTGTAAAAATAATCAAAAAAAATCAAGATGATACTTATATTTTGTAGCTCAGCTGCAGTCACAACTTCTCTAGTCTGCACTGTGTGCAAAAGACAGAAACTTTTTTTTTTTTTTTACAAGAACACAAAAGAACCAGCCCCCACTAGCCAAGAGATAATTACACAGAGGAAATGTTTCGAAGGGGGAGGAAGTTAAGGCGCGTAACACCACATCGAGATCCCATGGAGGAGCAGGATGAGAAATCGGAGGTCTTAAAAGCGCAGCACCTTTCAAGAAGGTCTTACACAATCTGTTGCTCATTAAAGGTGGGTTTATAGATTCGTGATAATTGGAAATAGCTGCCAATTGAACCTTGATGGTAGAGACTGAAGAGCCTTGATTGAAAAGAGAAGTTAGAAATTTCAGTACTTCTGCTACAGGAATAGTGATGGGATCCAGACCCCGGAGTTGAGCCCAAATAGCAAATCTTTTCCATTTGCTAGAATACAATTTCTTTGTAGGAGACTTGTGGGCCGAAGATAAAATGTGTACAACTTCTGGATCCAAGGTATGACTCCTGACTATAGTCAGAAGAGGAGGAGCCAAGCCGTCAATTTTAAGGTGTGTAGGGACTGGTGGAATAGTCCCGACTGATGAACCAATAGGTCTGGGATCTGATCCAGGAACCATGGACCTTCCAGTGCATATTTCCGAAGAAAGGGGAACCATACTTGACGAGGCCAGTAAGGAGCAACTAAGATAATTTTGCTCCCCAAGAGAGCCTTTTGGATCACCCTGGGAAGGAGAGGAACTGGGGAAAAGCATAAAGCAAGCCGGTGGGCCACGGACGGGCTAGTGCGTCCAGGGCTCTTCCCCGGAGCCGGGTGAGGGAGAAGAACCTTTGCACTGCATTCAGTGGAGTCGAAGAGGTCGCAACACGGAAATCCCCATTTGCTGAAAATCTGATTTGCAACTGTAATGTTCAGAGACCATTCGTGTGGAGAGAGGATAGTTCTGCTCAGTCTGTCGGCTATCACATTGGACTTGCCCGGGATATGAGTTGCCACTAGAAAGCGTTTGGTCGACACTGCCCATTCCCAAACTCTCATGGCCTCTCTGCAAAGGGGATAGGATCTGGTCCCTCCCTGTTTGTTCAGGTACCAGACCACTGACATGTTGTCGGAGTGAACGGCAATTACGCCCTGAGGGAGGTAATTGTGAAGGGCTTGAAGGGACAGAAGCACCGCCCTCATTTCTAGGATGTTGATATGAAGTAGGGTCTCTTCTGGATGCCATTTGCCTTGGACTGACCTGCCCAGGGAATTCCCCCCCCACCCCATCTGGGAGGCGTCCGTGGTCAAAGTGGCCACAGAAGGAGGTGGAACAAAGGGTCGTCCCTGATCCAGATTGGAGGGCACCAGCCACCAGCGAAGGTCCCGTTTGCAGGTTTCCATGATTCATATGAGGTGCCTGAGAGGGAGTTCCTGAAAGGACCACTGAGCTGAAAGAAGCCACTGGAGAATTCTCATGTGCAACCTTGCTAGGGGAACTAGAAGAACCGTGGCGGACATGGATCCCAATAGCTGCAGGACCATTCTGGCTGGGGCTTTGGATCTGGGAAGTAAGGCTCGAACTTGAGCCTGTATGGTGTGTATCCTGTCTGTAGGTAGATAGACCCGCATTCGGTTTGAGTCTATCTCTACTCCGATGAATCTTATGCGTTGAGATGGCAGCAACACAGACTTTGGCCAATTGAAGGTGATTCCAAGGGAATTGCCCAGTGATATCGTGGCTTGTGGGCTCCGCAATAGTAGATGCTTGGAGGTGGCAGTTAGGAGCCAGTCGTCTAGATACGGAAACACCTGGAATCCTAGACTTCTCAGGTGAGCAGTCACGACCGCCAAACATTTGATGAACACCCTGGGGGCTGTGGTGAGACCAAAGGGCAGCACGCGGAACTGAAAATGACTGCCTCCTAGGCTGAAGCGCAAATGTCTCCTGGACGCTTGATGTACCATGATGTGGTAATAAGCGTCCTTGAGATCTATGGAGCACATCCAAACACCTTTCTCCAGCAATGGGAGAATGGTTTGTAGGGTGACCATTCAGAACTTGGTCTTTTTGACTGAACGGTTTAGAATGCTGAGATCCAAAATGGGCCTCAAGTCCTCGGTCTTTTTTGGCACCAAAAAGAATCTTGAGTAAGTCCCTAATCCGTTCTGGTCTGCGGGGACCGGTTGGATGACTCCTTTTTGCAGCAGCTTTGAAACTTCTGAGGCTGCAGTTTCCCGTTGACTGCGTGGCGGGTCCGGGATTTTTTTGGACTGAGGTGGAGAGTGAGAGAAAGGGATGGCGTAACCTCCGGCGATAATTCGAAGCACCCATCGGTCCTGAGTGATACCTTCCCAGGCTTTTAGGTGCCTCGAAAAACGACCCCCACTGGCTCCGGAGCTGCACAGTCGGGCAATCCCTCAGGGACTGTGAAAGGCTGAAGAGCCATGAAAGGACTCGCGGTCTCCAGTGTTGCGAGGGCCTCTGCCGCCTCTGGGACGGTGTCTTCCAGAAGAATTTCCCCCTCCCCTGCCTCTGGAAGGGGGATCGTCCTGCTGTGAGGGGTAAGACTTCTGAGATCTACGGAACCACATTTTCCCTCCTCTTTTAGCCTTGGGGTAAGGCTGAAAGGGAGTGGAAAATCGTGCCCCTACGGCAGTTAAAGTCTTACCTTCTTGCTCACAGCGGGTCAGTGTGTCCTTTACCTTGGGTCCAAACAAGGAGGACCCATCAAAGGGGGCGTCGGCAAAGGAAGACTTAAAGGCCTCCGGAAAATGACACAGGCAGAGCCAGGCTTGTCTCCGTAGAGCAATGCCTGTACCCGCCGCTCTACTCGCCCCTTCGGCCGCATAACAAATGAGCCTCATGGACGAGTTTGATATGGACGACAGCATAGCCAGCTGAGAGTCAACCGTCTGGGCCAGCTCCTCAGGCAGGTTACCCAAGAGGGTATCAGAAAGTTCTTTAATCAGATCCCTCTGAAATCTGGTAAAGTGCGTGAGATAGTTCAAGGACCTTAATGTAAAGGCCGCTGAACTTAGCGTGTGCTTACCGTACCGATCCATGCTCCTAGACTCCTTATTAGGAGGATGGACGGACGTCGAAGCCTCTGCTACATCTTGCTGGGTAGCAGATGCCACCACCAAAGCATCTACAGTCACACCTTTCGTCAGAAACTCTTTTTCCGGGGGTGCTGACAGGAACTTATTAGGACGAGCAGGCACCGGTTCCACAGAGTCTGGGTGTTCCCATGCCCTTTGACAGATCAAATCCAAGAGCTCGTTGAAGGGCGGAGACACCCAGGAGGCGGAGGGCTGAGCCCCGAAGGCCTTAAGGAACACCGACTCATCAGCAGAAGGGGGTTTGGATTGCCAGCCGCCTCGTTGTTTAAGGGCTTCCAGGATGTCTGCAAAGGAGACATCATCTGAGGATGACTTAGGGGACCCCTCTGCATCATCGAGATCAGTGTCTGATGTAAGAGACTCATCAGGGGAGTCAACGTGCTTCCTCTTGCACGATCTTTTCCTGGGGGGTTCCTCCGAAGAAGCTTCAGAGGGACCTCCAGGAGGGGGGAAACCCCAGTGGGGGTAACCTCAGGCCCTGGGGCTCCACTGTCTAAGGACAGGGGGACTGCCAAAGACCCAGTCTCAGTATGCAGGGAAGGAGCTGGGGAGACCGTGGAGGTAGCCAAAGAAGATTTGGCTAACGCACTCCTCATGGCCCTGAAGGCGGGACCACCAGAATCCTGGGAAGGTCCCACCTCCGTGGCCACAATGGTAGACGGCACTCCCGCTGCCAACGCACCGAGAGGAAGGCTTGGGACTGAAAACATCAGTCCCGAAGCGTCCCCCCCAGGGCCGACAGAAGAAGTCCACGTACCGAACTCCGACTCAAGAGCCGGAGTTGGAGTAAGGGTCGGGCCCGACCTGAAAACCCCCATCGGTTCCACCAGCACCGGCTCCAACAGTGCCGAGGCTGTTGGAGGAGGAACCATAATAGCAGGGTGGACCATCGGCTCCGAAGCCGAATGGGCTGGAGCCGAAACTAACTTTTGAAACACCGGAGACTGGAAAAGTCTTAGGAGCACCCTGTCGATGTCCAAATCAGACATCTTGGAGGATCTAGATGACACCGATCGGGTCCGAACCGACTTCTCCATCGGCTCCATAGGACTAGGGGACCGGCTCCAAATGGATTCGATTACTATCAGTTCCGAGGGAGATCTCAAAACAATTTCCCTCTGTGCCGATGAGGACTTCGGCGCCGAAGGGGAAGTGTCTGAGCCGGCAACCCTCATCGGCTCCAAAATCAGTGGAGCCGATGAAGGTGACCCGCCTCTCGATGCCCCAGTCCTCGGCTCCGAAACCAGAGGGGTCGAGACTGGAGGAATCGAGGCAGACCGTTCCGCCCTCGGCTCCGAAGTCCGTGGAGCCGATGGAGAAGCCTGCCTAGGTTTTTTGGCAGTCGGTTCCGACAGACTGGTCGGAGCCAACGCTTTTAACTTCTTCGTAGGAGAGGAAGAGGAAGATAAAGCCTCCTCGAAGGAGGGCTTAATCAGACCTTTTAAAATTAATTTATTCTTCCTCTCCTGGAGGACTCTCGAAGAAAAGGCGTGACACATGCTACAGGACTCTTGTAGGTGCTTGGCGCCTAAACAATAAACGCACAAGGAGTGGTCGTCCGTTATGGACATTTTGTAACCACACCTCATGCACTTTTTAAACCCAGAGGGTCTATGTTCCTTAGACATGCTGACTAACCCTAAGAAACAAGATTTTACCAAAGAAAGAGAAAACTAAGTAAGTTTTAAGTTTTTTTTTTTTTTTTTTTTTTTTTTTAAGACAAAACACAATTCACAATCTAGTGGCACAAACACAGAAAATGAGGGTCAAGACCCTCTAACTTAAGCAGGTACTTGACCTCTGGAAACACAAAAAACACTAGATAGTAAAAGGGGAAGGCCCCTCTAACTTAAACGGGAAACCTTCCCTTAACAAAAAAACACAATTTTCCTCAACAGATTTTACCAAACACACTCGTACAACAACAATAGCTGTTAAAACAGCTTTTGGGTTGAAAATAGCAAAATTCCTGACAGGAAAAGTCTGAATAAAACAGTACTTAGCCCAGCCAAGTTTGAGACCACGTCCTAGCTTGTAAGCGGCAAACGAGATCTGGGGGATTAGTGGTGGTGCATCCTGGGATAAGAAATAGCTCAGCCAATAAGAGGCCTCGCTCTATAGCATAGCGTGCCGAGTCGGAGCCGAGGGATCGGCTCCGAGCCCATCAGTACTGAATGTAGGCGAGATAGGATCACATAACATCCTGTGTTTACTCTTGTGAAATGTGATATGAAAAGGAAAAAACAATAAAAATATTATTGAAAAAAAAAAGACTTAAGGGTCTATATGACTCTGGGTTTGTCCTACTCCCCTGTCCCTTAAAAACAGTTTTAATAAGCACGTCTCCAATCTTGAGGAATCCCCCCGTATTTATATGACCTAGTAAATAATAGATATAATGGTACTGTAAGTTCTTGAAGTGTTCTCAGGTCATTATTACTAATTCCGTCTCCTCCCTGTGCTTTGTTTAGTTCCAGTTTGTGCAGTTCATTTTCAATATAATCTGATTCCAGTATCTGAGGTTACCTGGATGTCACTAGGATGACTTATTACCCCCCTTTGTGGAGTCAAACTGTTTTGCATAAGATTTTGTAAATATAGCTGTAATCTATTGTCTGAGAATAAATACTGGAAACTACACACGTTTTATCAATTTGTATGTCTCTACTCCTTCCACATCCTGTGTATCTATAAAAAGATTTCCTATTATGTTCAATATCTTTATATAAATTTTCTTCAAATTTTTCATGATCTTGTCTCACACTATGCTTAATTTGTTTATTTGTCAATCTATTTTGGTTTTCAAAGTTCTAGTTCAACCTCTTTTCCATTTCTTATATTTTTTCGTCTCTCACCTAAATCAGGTATCTTGCTCGTATGGAAATGTACCCCCTGACACTGCACTCCTAGATCCTGATGTTATTTATTTATTTTGTTGTTTGCACTCAAACAATTTCTCTTTCAAAACATTCCACATTCCATCTGCAGTTTTTCCACTGAACACATCACTCCAGTTAGTTTTACATAGTGACTGTTTGATTCTATATAATCTGTAACTAATCTTCTGTACCTTGGTTTAGATTTCAATTTGGCAGAATAATCTAGCAACAAATTAAGCTTTATAACTCCATGATCACTGCACATCAGTGGTGGTAAAACTTGGCTTGAAGTAACAGTAATTTATTTAGGAACATTTCCTGGTAGTTTTTTTTTTTTACAATCTGAAGCGAGTGTTGTTTTTGAACATATGTTGTGTATAATTGTCTTACTAATGTCATTGAATCAATATTATTCCAGTCTGTTTCTGGTAAATTTAAGTCCCCAGCTAAAGTTATTATTCTCTCCTTTGTTTTATGCAAGAAATGTATGAATTCCTCTAGATCATCAGCATTTGACTTTGGTGGTCTATACACTAAACAATTGTTATATGTTCCAAGGTTGTCTTTACTGCCACCATTACACAGTCTATATAGTTGGTGTTATCATTGAACATGTAATAATCTCAGGTCTCATAACTATCTTTAATCCCTATCATAACAAAAGCCTGATTTTTTGTTAAAATGTCTGTTACAGTAAAAACATCTATACCCTAAGACAGAACTGGTTTCTAGTCATTGTTCTTTAACCACGTTTCAAAACAATAACAACATCAATCTTGTGGAAACGTAGCAAATTTTCAAATAAAAAACGTTATTATTAATGCTCCTAGCATTAACACCCATCAGAGACATATCAAATGTTGCTGTCTGTGAACTGTTAAATTTTTGATTTGGCAAAAATCATGCCTAGTGTTTGTCAAATATTATAAAATACTTGCTGCAAAAATTATCTTCCCTGATCTTGACAAATGCACCCCATCCTGTCAGAACACATGCCCAAAACTAGGCTTGGGTGCTCTATACATTTCCATTTTTTCTTAAACAAGACATTTTTTCCATGTAAGTATTTATCCAAAAAATCTTTTCATTCTCGGTAACCTGACTATCCTTTCTGTAGGTGATTTGTGAAAAATATGTCCTAACACCAGTATAAGCTATGCTATCTAAGAGGGCTGCAAGTTCCCTACTAACAGTCAAATAGTCTTTGTAGATTTGTAAAGTATGGCTTTCATCCATTACAGATTTTTTTTTTTGGGTGTTAACCCCTCCCTCATTGGCTGATGTGCTTGTTCACAGGATATGAGGACCTGCAACGTCTTCCCTTGTGAGTGTGCACATTCTCTCACATGATCCATGAAGCCTTCCATGTGGCTGCAGCTTGGCAGAGCCACACACATATACCTGTTCAGTGGTCCATATTTTGCATGCCATGCACCTCTGTCATCAGTAATTGCTGGCACTGCAACTAGCTGAACTGCCCCTCTTCCCTCAGGAAGGGCAAGCCAACCTCAGCTGCTGAGTCCCACCCTCATTTGTTTGCCAGCACCCAATCCTGGGTGGTGTGAGTGTCAGTCAGGGCTTTATTCCTCTATACCATGAAGCTTACATTGTCTGTCCAATGCTGACACTTAAAACTAGACCCAGAGAGCCTATAACACTTTGGACTATCCCTTCTTTACCATCTTAAGAGCAAAGCAACCTGTAAATATCATCTATAGCCAACAAAAATGTGTTTTTCCACAGTCCACACATAACTAATATTACATGATTGCTGCTATTTTATTGCACTTTTTTATGATACTACACCTAGGAAAATACAGGGAAAGACATGCAAGACAAGATACTAAACATTCGCACTGCATATCAGCATGTGCTCAATAGTTTGCCACATTATTAACCTTTCCAATACTGCTTACATTATAATATGTTATAATTATGATGCATTTCTTTGTGACTTGATATCTTATTGTACAGTTATATAACTGATGTTATAGTTACACACTGATCTTTATTAACAGAGATACTGATTTTAGTTTGTTTGCATGGCTGTCATGTATATCCTGTATAATCTGGTTTGCACTGGTGATAGGAATTCACATTATGATATGCCCACATTTTTTTTTCTTCCTGGTGTATATTCAGGTATGAAAACAAGAGGAGAAGGAAGACAAAAGCATTCTAAAGTAAGCAAGTTAGCAAAAATATGGGGCAACGGGGGATACTTTGTAGACAGATAACTAAATGCTTCTATAAGGAACACTGAAGCATACCTCTCAACTTCTTAGTACAGAAAATCTGGACAAAGCCTGAGATAATGGGGAACAAAGGCCCAAAAAATTAGGGACACATTTTAAATATTACGCTTATAAACTTAGAAAGTTTCTAGAATAACAGGATTTGTGTTAGCATGCATTTTTGAAGGTTATGGAGTCTGAAACTCCAATGCATGTCATTATTTAGTGACTTCAATCCACAAATCATCCCAGTGATTTGCCAGGAAAAACACAAATTTTATGACAAAAAGACCAATAATATGAGGCGAAAATCTGGACAGTTGAGAGTTATGAGTCACTGAGCAGTTGAGACAAGAAAAAGGAGGTGAAAAGGGATAATAGCAATGAAAAGTTTTAATCTGCAAGAAGCATACTAGAACATACTAGTATCTAGGACAAAGACAGAAATTAAGATAAATAAGGCAACCAAGCAGGATGGTTTTGAATAAGTAAGGGCAAACAAAACAGAGTAAAATTTCAGGCATGCTGTACAAACAGTGGGGCTGTGAGGGGGTTGAGGTAAAGGCTTCAGCACTAATTCACAGTTAAGGGGACTGGGGAAGAGTAAACAAGGTAAATAACCACTGAGAAAGCCCAAATAAAATTGCAAGAAGGACTTTGGGGGGGGGTAGTCCAAAAGGGGAAGATCAGTGTATCTCAAAGGAGCAGTAAGTGAGGCAGTGAAAGCTAAAGAAACAGATTGCAGAAAACTGAAACTCAGAGAACCAGAACAAGGTAGAATATGTGGAAAATAAAATAAAGCTGCATGGGCTATCAGAAAACTGTAAGAAAGGATGGAAAATTACCTAGGAGCCGGAAATAAGGAAGGGAAAAGAGTTTCTTCACATAGTTTTGAGGGGGAAGAATGAGTGCGGACACAGAAATGAATGGACAGGAAAAGGCAGACTCTATAGAGGATGGCTTTACTTCTTTTTCCACAAACAAAAGAGAAGGCGGAATTCCCACACAGGAAAGGAAAGGCTGGTAGGAAGGTTGACAAATGGTGAAGTATTCAGTGAGGGGAGGTGGAAATATTTATTTAATATTTATTTATTATTTTTGTTGAACAGGATGGTCCAGCTGGGTTAATGCCTCATTTCAGTGGAGTCAAAGGGAGAAAGACTCCACAGTTACAGTAAGATTTAAATAAAGATAATCAAACACATACAAGTGTAGATAATGCAAATATATGATCAATATAAAAGCAATCAGGTATAAACAGAAAAGTGATTGTAAATGGAATGTGTACACAGTGTTCATATCAATTACAGTTGGTCATAACATTCTCTAGAAAAGTTGTGGAAGTACACAGAGGAATGTTGGAGTAGGAGGGAAAGCTGCAAGATGTGAAGATAAAATGAGTTGGAAGAGAAGAAATAGGGAGAAGATGTGGTAAAGGAAATGGAATAGTGGTATAATTGGAGAAATTATGGGGAGAAGAAAGAATGGGAGACGTTGAGAGGTGAAGTTGAATAAGGGAAGAGTAAAAAGATAGCAATTAGAACTGGAGAAGTACAAAAGTATGAACTGAGAGAGGCAAGTGATAGGCTTATGTAACATGTAGTCATAATTTAACTGAAGAAAGATGAACCCAGATCTCGGATATGTTAGTGCAATGGTCTTCAGAATGATGGAAACAGTGTTGGAAGAGCCTATGAAGGATCTATAGTCCCTAGGGGAAGGAGAGGTTCCTTGTAACTAGAGTGCCACTGTTGTACCATCTCACAGTGAGGGAGGGTCAAATGGCAAACCAGGAATTAGAAATCAGAGATCTCATTAGTTGGAGAGATCAGGGAAAGCATACTGCAGGAAAGGCCAGTCAATACTATCAACCAACAGGGGTTCATAGCCAGAAAGTACCATATGATGAACCTCACATAGTTTTATGAATGAGGCAGTGGACACCATGGAATCTCTCTCACCGATGCCATCTATCTGGACTTAAAGCATTTATTTTCATACCCAGCAGCAGACTCCTAGGCAAAGTAAAACAGACAAAAGTAGGAGACAAGATTAGATTACAAAAATGTGATTACTGAATAAGAGAGTTTGACTGTCTCGTCTGCCCATTTTGGTACATATAATATGCAGATGATTCCTCCTCCCAATTAAACTTGCCCCAGCCCTTCAAACTTTATTTATTTAACATTTGTTAACTGGATAGAGCCCGGTTGGGCAAGTAGCCCGTTTTCAGCAGAGACCCGGGGAGATAAGCTCTGTAACAATAGTACAAAAAGATTACAAAAATTTTTAAAAGATTTACAAACAATATACAAAAAGTTTGACAGTAGCCAACAATCACAATTTACAAAAAGGTGAATGTAAAACAGAAAACATTACATTTCTTAAGCCTTATTACAGACAGTAATATGAAACCATTGTGATATTTTCATTCGGTAGAAGTAAGACAAGAAGGTAGCAGAATAGAAAACAATTGATCGAAGGTATGAGAAACTTGCCAGGAGTATTACAAGAGCATAGCCATTGTTGAGTAAGGTATTCCTTTAGAAGTTTTTTTTAAGTTATGACGATCTGTGTTTTTTAAGATATTCTGAGGTAATATGTCCCACTGTTTGGCTACTTTGAAAGAGAAGAGAGAGTCACCAAAGTAATTATGGGACTTTGTAACCTTGAGTGTAAGTTTATCGGATGATCTAAGGGTCCTGGGGTTAGTATTTAGTTGCACTAGGTTGGGGAGTGCAGGGCAGTTTTCAGGTTTGTGGATAATGGAGTGGGCAGTGGTGAGCTGAGTGACCAATAACAGATTGGGAAATTCGAGCCAGTGTAGTTTTTGAAGAGCAAGGCAATGATGGATCCTGTTGGGTATATTAGCAGCAAATTTTGCTATTTTGTTATAGCAGGAATCAAGTAGATGTAAATCAGACTTGAGCAGGTTAAGTTGAGAACAATAGAGAAGAGTAGATAGGAGGTGGGATCTGACTGTGGCTAGTCTGGCATTTTGAGTAAGGTAAGGTTTGGCCCTATATAATGCATCAAGTTTGATGTGAACTTTCTTTATTGTGGGTGATATGTGCTTATTGAATGTTAGGTTGTTGTCTATTGTGACACAAAGTAGTTTTGTTTGGTTAACTGGTTCTATTACAGTGCCATTAATGAAGTAGATGGAGAGAGGAGGTGGTTTTGCTTTGGATTTCCTGTTAGAAAATATCATTAATTTTGTTTTGTTTGGGTTTAGGATGAGTTGAAGTTCATTTAGGTAATTTTCAATATCTAGAAATGACTTTTGCAGTTTATCTTGGAGTTCTTGGGGTGTGAAAGCAGAGCAAATAAGAGTAGGCTGTCAACATATTGAATAATAGAAGCAGATTTAGTGGCAGTATTTAAACTATTTGTGAATATAATAAAAAGGAGAGGGCCAAGGATGGAACCCTGAGGAATCCCAACAGAGACTGGGAGGAGTGTGAAGAGTTTATTATCCCATTTAGTTGCCTGTTGTCAATTAGTAAGGTAGCTAAAGAACCAGTTCAGAGCTGTAGAGTTGAGGCTGAAGAAGGCCAGAGTGCTGAGTAGTAGTCTGTGGGATACTGTATCAAAAACTTTGGACATATCAAGGAATATAGTAGATACTAGTTGTCCATTGTTTTTGGGGAGGTTGATGTAGTTAGTGAAACTTATGAGGGCTGTGGAGGTACTGTGTTTTGAACGGAAGCTGTGCTGTGAACTAGATAGGAGGTTATTTGTAATGAGGTGGTCTGGGAGCTGCTTATAGATACATTTCTCTAAGATTTTGGCTAGGGGTGAGAGAATGGCAATGGGACGATAATTAGAGAGATCTTTAGATGGGCCTCCCTTGTGGAGGAGGATGATACGGGATATTTTCAATAGTATGGGGACATATTGTTCTGCAATGGAACGATTGATTAGGACAGATATGGGATAGACGATGGAGCTTGCAGCAGTTTTTAAGAAGTCATTAGGGAGTTGGTCAGCTGCTAGACAGGTAGATTTTAGTTTTGACAGGAGTTTTTTGATATAAGAGGTTTGTATGGGTTTAAAAGAGAAGTAGTTGGGTTTAGAGTTAGTAGAGGTAGGGACTGTAAGAGGTTGGTTAGATTTGTTGTTTAAAAGTGAGGCGATAGTTGTGATGAAATGAGAGTTAAATTGGGATGCTATATGTTCAGTGCTATTTGTTGTAGATGGTGCAGGGGTAGATGTTTTGCCAGGGTTGAGAAGGTAGTTAAGGTTTTGCCAAACTTTTTGTGGGTTATTTATGTGTTTTTGCTGACAAGCTAGAAAATAAGATTTTTTGTCAGATAATATTTGCTTCTTAGTTAGGTTTCTTAGTTGTTTCTAAGAAGTGTGGTTTTCTGAGGTTTTTGAGGTTTGATAAGCACTCCAGGCTCTATCCCTTTGTTTAATAAGAGATTTAGAATCTTTGGTTATCCAAGGTATGTTTTTGGCTTTGGAGTGAATTTTTCTTGTTGGAGCGAGGTTATTAAGGATGTTGAGTAAGGTATCATTAAAATATTGTACAGCTTGGTCTTGGTGGAGTGATTTTAGCGGTGACCAGTTGCAGTTTTGAAGTTGGGAATTTAAGATGGTAGGGAAAATTTTATTTTGTTGCATATATGTTTGAAAATGACATTACAGGGGGAGTGAATGCATTTCCTTAGAAGAAAGGTAGGGGAACTTTCCCATGTTTTTTTGGAAGGCCACTGTGATTCATAACCTACCATCCCCTCATGCAGGTATCTTACTCAGAGAAAAAAAAAACTTTTTTTGGCCATTGTTAAAGTGAGCATTGAACAACTGCATCTGATGCCCCTTACTGCATCTCTGTGCTGCAGTCCTACCTCCTAAAATTCCTCATGTATCATTTTGTGTGCATATATCATATCTGCTGCCGTACCCTCCTACTGTTTAATGAGTACAAGTTTAGCAATTCCACACACCATTCAGTCTTTTCCTTTCACCTCCCCCCCCCCCCGATGACTCATTTGACCATTCTCTGGATGTTTTCCAGTTGCTTTATCTCCTTTTCCCTGTAGGGTTTCCAAAAGTGCAGATAATATTCTGCAGATGGTCCTCTTATGAGCATGTGATATAGCAGTAATACATCTTCCCTATCTCTTGAGTCTGTGGCCCACGTAGTACATCTTAACACATTGTCTGTTCCTGGGCCTCTCTAGTTGTGCTAGATGTTTCTGGGCTGGTGTGATGATCAGTCATGATCCTTTTCAACAAAGTTGTCTCTCAAAAAATGATTGGACAGAAGGAAAGGTGGCTATAGGGCATTTTTTAGAGGGGTACTGTTATTGGGGTATTCAGAAAAACAAGCCAACAAGTATCCATGTGATAAACTGATCAGTCCTGGAGACTGTGCTGTTCAATATGTCTGTGCTGGACATAAACTTGAGTACAGAAAGGAGGATTTACCTCTTTGTGGATGGAAGCAAGACAGAAGCAGCAATGTGTGATGGGTGAGTCAGTCCAATGAGGGATCTCAACTGGCTTGAAGCATAGAACAATACTGCAAGATGCTGCACCTAGGAACAATAGCAAGGTGACCAACGGTCCCAGTTTTTCCAGAACAGTCCCAGTTTGGAAGTCTCTGTCCTGGAATCCCAAACATTGTCTTTGGGACACAGAAATGTCCCAGTTTAGACCGCTCAGTTTGAATGGTGACATGGCTTCTCGGGGTGGCCAGTCCCCCTGCTTTCCCATCCTAAGCAGCTCTGGGGACTTTGTGATTTTTCAGGGATACCATTGGGTATGGGGTAAGGTCGGATGCCTTCGCCCTGGCAGGACCCTTACAGGCCCTGCTGCCATCAGTCAGTCACTCCCTCAAGGACTTCCATTGTGGGGGGTTCTGCTTAACCCCACTCACCCAGGCAGGAGCTCTCCAGGCCCTACACCCATCTGCCTGGTGCTCCCATACTGACTTCTGTCAGGGCCGAACTGTACAATCCTCCCCTTAGATCTGGCCAAGAGTTCTTCCCCAGCCATGGCCCCCCATGTCAGGGGACTCTACCCCCTGCTTGTCTCCTGCAAGCTGCTAAATCATCCTAGATTGCGCATGCCCTCTAACCCTCTCAGGGGAGCTTCCCTCCGATCCTGTCCACTCCTCCGAAACTCCCCTTGGCCACTGAGGGGCAGATCTGCTCTCATGAAGGCTTCAGAGTCTCCCTGCTTTCCCATCCAGAGCAGCTCTGGGGATTTTGAGATTTTTCAAGGATGCTGTCGGTTATGGGGTGAAGTTGGATGCCTTCGCCCCGGCAGGAGCTCTCCAGGCCCCTCTGTTGTCCACTCTGATGCTTCCTCAAGGACTTCCATCATGGGGAGTTCTGCCTGACCCCACTCACCCAGGCAGGAACTCTCCAGGCCCCACCACTGTCTGCCAATTGCTCCCTTAAGGACTTCCATCATGGGGGGCTGTGTCTGACCCAGCTCACCCAGGCAGGAGCTCACCAGGCCCCGCTGCTGTCCACCCTAGTGCTTCCTTAAGGACTTCCATTGTGGGGAGCTCTGCCTGAGCCCCCCCTCACCCAGACAGGAGCTCGCCCAGCTCTGTCACTATCTGCCTCTCTCCCCCTTCCAGACTTCTGTCCCAGAGGGGGCATGATCTGTACCCCCCTCACCCAGGCAAGAGCTATCCTGTACCAGTCACTTTCCACCTCTCTCTCTCCCCTCCAGACTTCCATCAGGACTAGCCCCTTCTGGGGTTCCACTTCTACCCAGGATAGACAGCTCTTTTCCAGGGTTACATATCTCCTAACTGCTGCCAAATCATGCAGTGTCATGCATGCTCTTGGAGCCTCTCAGGGGATCTTCTCAGCCTCATGGAACTCTGCTGGGCCACGAAGCCTCAGACAATCCCTCATCCAGACTTCTGTGACACCGGTTCTCCACTTTGCCTTGCACCTAGGGCTTTCAAACTCACAGAGGAGATGGCCCTGGGTCCCCCCACCTCTGCACTTTTTGCAGCACACCTCAGTCTCTCACCCCAACGGTGCCAGGTACCAAAGAATGTGCATCGCTTCAAGTCTCCTGCCACATGGCCTCGTGCCTCCTGAGTGGTGCTATTCATAAAGTGGCATCCCCACAGTGTCTGGTGAAACACAGGAGGCCAACCTGCCTGCCCTGGTGCGAGATGACATGGCTGCCCTATCTTCACTTCCATGGGGGTTGGGAGAATGGGACTGCAGACCTGACTTCCTGGGGCAGCCCTCACATGTCCCAGTTTAGGTCCTGTAACAAAATGGTCACCTTGAATAATAGTCCAGGGCAGTGAACAGTAATACTGTATGGACATAGTGGGCTCATGTTAAAAGCAACTGCACAAAAAAGGGACTTAGGGTTGATCATCACTGCTGAAGCCTAGAATGAATCAACAACAGATGGAAACGTAAAAGCCAGACTCAACAGGATATTGTACCGCATCTGAAGGGGAACTGATTTCAACATGGGATAAAGTTCTACTCCTCCTCCCTTCTTAAGGCCTCAGCTATTACATCCAGATCTGAAGGATATATGGGAAGGAAACAAAATTGTAAAAGGAAGGTTCAGATAGAGGCAGCAAGACTGATTAAAGGAAAAGGAAAGTAAACTTTTAAAGAGAGACTGATCAAAATGGGGCTATGCTTCCTTGAGGAAAGACGGGGTACAACAGACATTACTCAGAGTTCACAAAATCATAGGTGAACTGAAAAGGAAAGACAGCAGGGATGGGTTATGGCATGTGTTCCAAACTGAGGATGTTAAATTCTAGTTTAGGCATAAAGTTACTTCACTGAGATGGTGTTAGGTAAGTGGAACAGGATGCTTGTAGTATGGAGTAAACCACCAGGGGTGGTTAAAGGGCAAGGAACTGGTAAATGACAGATGGACAGTGAAGTAGTGAGTGTGTGTGTGTTTGCACAGAGGGCATAGTTCTCAAATATATTTGTCTGAGTAGCATCCTGCCCTCACCAAGAATGATGCCACAGTATAAAGAAAAAATTATCCATTTCAACAATTGGCTAAGTTTCTGGTGTCATTCAAAGGGGATCCAATATCTGTCCGCCTGGGATGACATGCTCGACAAGCCACGTTGCTTCGCAAGAGATGGCTTGCACCTGTCACCCTTAGGCTTTTGAATACTGGTCAAGGCCCCCCCCCCCATAGTGCCTTTTTTAGGCACGGCTCAAAAGACAAACCCACCACCGTAAATAGCACAAGTAACCAAAAACTGAGGGTAATGCTACTCGACGCCAGAAGTCTAAACCTCAAAATGCATGCACTCGAGGCACTCCTCAGTATGGAGAACATCGATATCTGTGCAGTAACAGAAACCTGGTTTAAGGCACCAGAGAGCACCCCAGCACTACCAGGCTATAACTCATACCATACTTTTCAGCCACAGAACCCGGACCGAAACACAAAAGGCAGGGGTGTATCCATATTCATCAAGGATACCCACACCTCCAGGTTAGTGGCGCAGCACGATGCCTCAGAGATCATCCATGTGCAACTAACAATGGGCAAAACTGCAGTTCAAATCGTAGCTTGTTACAGATCCCCCACCATGACCCAGGACCCCCATTCCACATTCCTGCAGACACTGGAAAATATGAAGGTCCTACCAAGCGCCCTAATATTGTGTGATTTCAATTACCCAAACATTAACTGGGAGAACTACTCAAGTACTAACACCCTTGCCCAACGCTTCCTAGAATTTATAAATTCAAATGCCCTGGATCAACTGGTCAACACCCCCACCAGAGATGACAACATATTGGACCTGGTCATCACCAACATGGACGACTGGTGTTCCACACCAGAGGTAAACCCTTGCTGGTTAGATCAGACCACAGATTAATTACTCTGGATATCTACATTCTGCCCCCACCCCCCCAATCAAGGAAACCACCGTGAGAAACTTTTCAAAAGCAAACTTCACATTACTTAAGATCGAGGTGGAAAGGTTCACAGCCCCCATGCTAAAGGACAACACTGTCCAAGCTGCTGAATCCATTACAAAGGCACTCTATGAGCACATGCAAGAATGCATGGATCATGCTATCCCAAGCAAAACTAAGACTCATTCCTCCAAGAAAAGGAAACCAGTCTGGTGGACCCCTGCCATAAACAAGCTATACAATAGAAGGAAGAAACTAGTACAGAAAAAAGTAAAATTCCAAGAAGGAAAGACATCCCTGATCAGTATCGGCAAGAAACTACGATCCCTCATAAAATCATCCAAGGCTAGCTTCGAAAGACAAATTGCCAAGGACTCCAAAGAAAACCACAAAGCGTTCTTTAGCTATGTCAAGAACCTAAGTGGAAACTCTCAGATCTGCTCTGAGTTAGTGCAGAATGGCACAAAATACACTGAACTGACTGATATTGCCAACATTCTGGCAGACAGGTTTAGTGCAAACTCCCCCCCCCTCTCAACCCCTAAAGGGCCCATAACCATACCAGAAGAATGTAGAGCCCCGGCAATCACTGACACACAGGTTAAAACAGCCCTATCCAAAGCCAAAAACACAGCTTCAATGGGACCGGACGGTGTCCCAGGCTGTGTCTTACACAAGCTCCAAAATGAACTAACCCCTCACCTAAACACACTGTTCAAACTCAGCCTCTCTACAGGCTATGTACCCATAGAGTGGAACACAGCAACAGTTATCCCGCTCCACAAAGGTGGAGCCACAACGGACCCCAGGAACTATCGCCCTATAAGCCTGACTAGCCTGGTCTGCAAGGCTATGGAGCACATTGTCATGGAACTCATTAACAGAGACATTGGGAACCTCCAAACATTGGACCCTACTCAGTTTGGCTTTGTTAAGGGCAGATCATGCCTCCTAAACCTGGTGGACTACTTTGAGACAGTTACCAAGGCTTTAGACAAGGGAAAGGAGGTCCACACAGCCTACCTAGACCTCGCAAAGGCTTTCAACACCATTCCCCATTCTGGTATTATATATAAGCTCACCAGCCTAAACATAAACCCCTACATCTCAAGATGGGTTGCAAATTGGCTCACGGATAGAACCCACATGGTGAGAGTTGCAGGCTCTAGGTCCAACTCTAAACCGGTTACAAGTGGTGCCCCCCCCCCCCAGGTCTCAGTTCTGGGACCCCTCCTGTTCAGTATATACTTCTGAGGTACAGGCAAGTACAGGAGGACTATGGCTGACCAAGTTAGCAGATGGCTGCAAACTAGGGGCCATAATTGACTCTCTGGCTGATACAGACATCCTCCAGAAGGGTCTCACTGAGACGGATACCTGGTGTCAAAATCATGGCCTCAAGCTAAATGCCAAAAAGTGCATAGTCATCCCCTTTTGAAAAAACAAAGCACCCGCAAACTACCACATACGTGGTAGTCCCCTAAATACAGAAAATGTAATAAGGGATCTGGGGACCCTAGTAGATAGTAATCTCTTCTTTGATAATCATATTGCCAAAGTGGTTAGAAAATCTGTCTATGTGGCCCACCTAATCACAAAAGGGTTCACATCTAGAACAAAAGAGGTTATTGTGCCCCTCTACTCATCACCATCATCAGACCCATCATAGAGTACAACGCCCCATTTGGGATGTACCTTACAAGACACCTGCAACAGCTGGAAAGATCACAGAAGTACCTCACCAAGAGGATTACTGGCATCAAACAGATGCTCTATGCAGCCCGACTGAAGCAACTCCAGCTGTACTCAGTTGCATACCGCTTACTCAGAGGTGATCTCTGCCTGACATACAAGGCCATGTCTAACCCAGAATTGATGGACATGCTCCACTTAAAAAAAAAAATAAAATCCCCGAGAGCCACACGCTCTAGTGATCTAAACCTCACCACAACGATAAATAGGAAGTGCTGGAGGGATTGATTCATGCCCCAACGACTCCCTATGCTTTGGAAAAGGATTCCAATCTACATTAGGCAGATCCCCTCACTGACACACTTCAAGAGAAACCTTGACCAGTGGATGGGAAACAGAAAATGTACCCAAGAGATCACTGCACTGGCTCTGCGCGACAGAGGCACAGGGAACTAATGGCTCTGCTGGACAGAGGCACAGGGAACTAATCTAAGGGGCGGCGAAAGCCAACACATTCTAGCTAGGCTTATAGAAGCTCTCGGGCAGATAGCCTAGTACTTAACCTGTGAAAAGCCATGCCCACTTCCAGATTTCTTTCTGTTCAGTTATGCATGTGTTGTGGTTGGAGGCAGTCACACCTCAGTGTGGCATTACATTAGTCATATTGTAGTATAATACTGTGGATTTAACACCCGAGACGAAGTCATTTTGTGATGAGAAACGGGATTTGTAGGATGAGGATAAATTTAAGCGGCTTGCTTTAAGAAATTGGGGGTGCAGTTACATAATCGGGGTTTCCATAAAAATAAGGGTAGGGTGACACTCTCAAAAACAAAACAGTCCGTATTCGAAGAAATACCAAAACCAAAGACAACGCTATCTGGTAAACAATAAAGGCTGTCCTCCTTCGTATATGGAACCCACAAAAAACTCGAGGAGTACTGTAGCACTTTACCAAAGTATAAATATGAAAAATAAAAAGACAAGTAAAAAGACAAAGACGACAAGTGGATTTAGCGCGCTTTCATCTCATAACAGGGCGACAATACACACTTGACCCAAACTTCATCGTTCTACGTTATATACTGTTTTAGTGTATTTTTAGAAACCTGTAACCTAATTTCACATATCCTTCTCAGTGTTATTACCTTGAGTATATTTTCAAGACAAAAAAGATGGAATATGTGCACACTGTTACTGAAAAACAAAAAGGCTACAAAACATGTTTTATATGCACACTATCTGTAATGTGTGCGTTTAAATAAATAACTATTCTAGTCAAGCAAAATCTGCATTGCAGTACTTTACTTTCGGCAGCTGCACGGTGCGCGTACTGCTTTATCCTACTGACCTACTTTCTGAGGAAAAGATTGTGACTTCCTAGAGAACTGAAACAGCACGAGCTCACTCATACCGGACTAAACCGGTTTGAAGCAGCTCTACTTCAGCAGATTGTTTCATCAATACAAACGGGGTGGAATAAACCATTCCATTACACTAAAGGGGGACAGCTGCTGTTCAGCAAAAGTGGAAAGGCAAGTAAATCTGTCACTCATCGTTCAGATAAAGAAGAGGAGGTCTCACGCATGCTTGGTCGCATAGAGGAAATTCTTGGATCTCGTCGAAAGCAAGATGCAACGCCATATTGGGTTTCACATGAGAGTACGTCAAAAGCGGTAGCAGGTCACAGGAATAAGTAGTACCAAGTTCAAGTAAGTTAACGTGATGAACACTATGGTGCAACCTCAGCTGCAATATGCGAATGGCAAGTTAGCAGAAGTGTCCTTCCTAACCAACTTCATTACAATAAAGAACAGTTCAAGAATCCAACATTTTTCAAGCATTTTGCTTCCAAATATTTAGCAGTATTATAAGCCTCTACTTCCGTGCAGCAAATCATTACCGGACTGAAAAATATTACTAGCTTGGCAATGCAGGGATTATTAATAAAGAAATGATTCATAAGTGACTAACTGAATCTACATATACAGCATTAATCGAGCAGACCTTTTTAGTTAACATTTTGCATTTTTAATTAGACCTACATGCTGATGACGGTAGCTCATCCCCAGAATAGTAGCCATTTCTTTTATAGTAAATACACAACGTGCGGCTCTGTCTGCACATAACTGAACTGGGGAGACATGCCTGTGCTGTCATGTCCTCGATTTTCTGTAGTGTAGGAATATTCAGCAGGCACCCCCTTCAAAAATGCATCCCATTAATCCTCATGCATAGCTCTTGCATGTAAAGGATGACCCCTGGCAGTTGGTGCATGGAAGGGGGGGGGGGGTTAAGGCTGTCAGTTATATTTCTGCGATGCAGGATTTGATTTCCTCAGTCCATACTTGCCTACAGTGTGACCTTGAGCAGGTCACTTAACCAGACGTTGCTCTTGGTTCATCCCTGAAAAGGGATCATGTAACCAGTGGGTCTGTCTGGCTAACAAACTGGTATTATTATCATTAGAGCATCACATAATTTGTTTCAGGATTACCTTGCACAGAGTCTTGCTACCATAACTTACCCAGAAGAATAACTTGAGTGCTGCCTAGATCCTGTGTTCCTCATCCCCAAAAATACAGAAATGGTATATAAATCAAGGCAGAAGTTTGCTCTTAAAAATATATGAACTTATGAATTCCTGAAAACAAAGACATCCACCCATCTGACATTTAAAAAGCTACACACATCTCTTCAATGTTGTCTCTTATACATTTAAATATATGCATATCATTTTAGCTGGCCTGTTTTTTTAGCTTACCTTTCCACCACAACATTTGGTGGAAAAACTTCCGAACAGCACCCCTGAACCCTTGACAGTTAGGGAGCATTTCCAATGGCAATTTGGAGACTTACACTTTTGGAAAGTCTGTTTTCCATACACTGATGTCATGAATGGCGTCAGTGTAGAAAACACGTGTGGTGCATCCATAGACTTTAATGGGTCACTACTGTACAAGTACAAAGGTGCCCCATTGAAGTGTTCATAGGTAGGTACTAGGCTATTGGCCCTAGGGCCCCTATAAGCCTAGCCAAATGGAACCCTGGCTTTTGCCACCCAAGAAAATTATTTTCCTGTTCCCCTGTCAAGCAGAGCCACAGAAGTGATCCGTGGGGTGAATTTCCTATCTCCCATCCAGTCATCAAAATTTTTCTTGAAGAGTGCTAATGAGGATCTTTGTTTGATAAAAATAGGTAGTTTGTTCCAGAGTATGGAAAGTCTCTGGGACAGGAATCTATCCCTCCAGCATGTTCTGTTTATTGTGGTGACAAGGTATAGGTCCCTAGAGCGTTTAGCTCAGAGGGATTGGGATTTCTTTACGTGGAGGATGTCCAACAGATCTGGGTTAGACATAGCTTTGTATGTTAGTCAGAGATCGCCTCTGAGTAGGCGATATGCGACAAAGTAAAGCTGTAGTTTTTTGAGACGGTCTGCGTAGGGCATCTGTTTGAGGCTGGTAATCCTCTTTGTGAGGTATTTCTGTGGCCTTTCCAGTTGTAGATGTCTTGTGAAGTACATGCCAAAAGGGGCGTTGTGATTATCAAAGGAGAGACTACTGTCCATCTGTGTCCCAAGGTCTCATCACACTTTCGCTGTTAAGTAGGCTACCGCTTATGTGGTAGTTCATGGGTACAGAGTTTTTACCAAAAGGGATGACAATGCACTTTTTGTCATTGAGCTTGAGGCCATGGCTTTGACACCAGGCATCTGTCTCAGTGAGGCCCTTTTGTAGGATGTCCACATTGTTAGGAGTTTTGATTATTGCTCCTAGTTTGCAGTCACCTGCGAACTTTGTTAGCCAAAGACCTTCTGTGTTAGCCGGTACTTCAGAGAAGCAGATACCAAACAGGAGAGGACCTAGGACTGAACCCTGTGGTACTCCACTTGTCACTGGTCTGAAGTTGGATTTAGAGTCTGCTGCTTTCACAGTGTGGGTTTTGTCAGTGAGCCAGTTGGCAACCCATCTTGTGACATCGGGATTTATACATAGTTTAGTGAGTTTATCTATAATTCCAGAGTGGTGGGTGGTGTCAAAAGCCTTGGCGAGATCTAGATAGGCTGTGTGAACCACCTTACGCTCATTTACGGCTTTGGTGACCGCTTCAAAGCAATACAAATTACCTCAAGGGTAACATCACTCTAGGCAAAAATAAATTAATCTGGAGCAAGGTTTAATAAAAAGTTTATAAAGCTTGTTAAAAAAAAAGCCCAAATACTTACGTACAGACAAGTGGAAAATGCATTGCGCCACTTATTAAAGCGATGCATTTACTGATATCAGAAAATCACTTTCAACAATCATATCTCTAAGCGTATTATACACAGTTTTGTCTACAAGACAATGTAGACAGCTGTATATTTCTGGGCCTTTGTATACTTTAATACTTTAAGAGGATGCTCAGAAAAAATGTATTTAGTTGAGTACACTGAGTATGTCTAACTAAATCCTTGCCATTCAGGGGTGTAGCCATGCATATAGTGTACTCTGCTGAGTACATTTTTCTGAGCATCACACCAACATGGCTTTTTTATCTGCAGCTAACTGAATACCTTTAACAACAGTTACAATATTGCTAATCTAAAAACATTATTTTAACAGTTTTAGGAGGAACTGATATAAGGGTTACTAACATTTATTAAGTGCTTTGGGGCACCATTTTGAGAGCTGTGTCCACTTTTAAGTGACAGGTGTCTGGGGGGGGGGGGTAGAACTAAGATTTTTATGAGTACAAAATGGAGTTTGCTTGCTACACCCCTGCTGCCATTAAATAATGAACAGTCTTGTAAAGAACATTCTAGGTTTCTGTTAGTATAGACAGATACAAGAATTTCAAGTTCTTCTAAAATTTGCAGCTAGGAAAAGCTTTACATACATCACTACATTTCTATGTGTGTACTTTTAAAACTGTGTAGCATAGAAAGTAGCACTGTTTTAATCACAGCTAAATGTGAAAACCAAAGACAGCAGCAGTTGCTGTCTGCAGGTGCTGATCAGGGCATAAATAAGCACCACTGTATTAGTAGAGGGCACTAAATCCAGTACACCCCTAAAAACTGTTGAATAAGAACTCTTGAGACTGCACAGGCTTAGAGAAGAAAGACAACTTGTACTCTCTTTCCCAACATTGTACAGTCCCACAGTTATCATATGTAAGGTAGAGGGTGTGGAGCATATCTCTCAGCCTCTTAACTCAAGAATTCCGGACAAAGACAAAAATAGTAGGGGAGGGCAAAGCCACAAAAAAATAGGGAAAATTTATAAATGTTGCTTCTATGCACTTTTAATAGAATAACAGGTTTTGCATGCATTTTCTGAAGAGCATGAAGTCTGAAACACAAATGTCTGTCATTATTTGGTGATGTTAATCTTCAAATATTTGCCAGGAGTTCGCACATTTTATGAGGAACAGACCAAAAATATGAGGCAGAAATTTGGACAAGGTGTGAAAATCTGGACAGTTGAGAGAGGCATGCTGTGGAGAGCTAAGCTTTCCCTGTGTGTGCGTGTGGGGGGTGGTGTCTAAACGTCCCATGTGGGATTGCCAACCTGCAAATATCCTTTCAAGGCCATTCAGGTTTACTTTTGTATTCAGAAGCCATTTTCTTTTTTTAAAGTCTGTCTCAAGCAATGTTTTGTTTAATCCAGAATTTGATGACTGTAGTACCTAATGTTCTCAGATAGGCAGGATGGCTTTCAACATTATCAAGCTTTTTGAGTTTAGGTAGAGTTTATAACTTGCAGCTGATCCACCTGAGAATACTGAATCAGAGGAACTAATGATGATGAATGATGATGGTGATGATGAAAGATGTTGAAGAACGGACAGTAGATTTTAGATCTGACAATCTGAAACTATTCTTTATGTTACTCATTTTGTGACACGTTTGACAATCAGATGGTGGTAAATAGGCAGAATTACACAAAAGTGACGCTCTGTTCTAGACTTGATATATGAGAATTCTAGAAGAATAGTAAATTATTAGTTAACACTACCAGAGGCAAGAAACACTGAGACTTAGGTGTAGTCACTGCCTAAGATGGCTAGTAGTTTATGACATTCAAGGTAGGTTCAGGGGTTGTTCTAGTACAGGACACAGTGGTCATAAACAAACAGATATCAATATTTGAAATGTCAAGACAGCACAGAACCCAAGTAACCAGCAATCTGTGACATTAAGATAAAAAATGGTGCTGTCAGAGAATCTCTGTGCTCATACTGGGTCAGCAGTGCAGAAGATATGCAAAAGCAATGCAATTTAATCCATCAGCAGTGCAGAAGATATGCAAAAGCAATGCAATTTAATCCATCAATGAAGCAACTCTGCATATGTTTGAGTTGTCAGATAAAGGTACATTATTGAAGGATAGCATTCTTTTATTTTGGAGCTAAGACACAAAATTTGAGAGAGAAATTAGCTGCAGGTCTTTGAACTATCGTGAGGAGATCTGCTTGTGGTCATAGTCATGTTGTGCCTGTTGCAGCATGCCTTTGTTCAAAGTGCATTGAAGGACCATATATTTGGTTGTGGACATGTTCTCCTTCATGGCTGCTTGGTTATTTGCCTGTTGTGTAGTTCAGCAAGATATGTGCCTAATTTAGAGCTTGTGACTTAAGGGATGTGTGCATGAAAGGTACTATCCCCCTCCACGTCTCCATTATTACATCTCTCCCTTTGGAATGTAGCTATGTAAGCACCTTTTACAACCTGAGAGACCCCAAATATTCCTAATGTCTATAGGGCCGGATAATATACCAGGCTGCCTTCTGACTAGCATGAATCATGAGTTATCAGACCCCACCACACACACACACACACATACACACACGCTATTCAACACTGGCAAATAAAACAGGCTTTGTGCTAGATGAATAGAGGACAGCAGCAGTCATTCCCTTGCATAAAGGTGGGACTACAACAGACCTAGATAGTTACAGACCCAGAAGCCTGACCAGCCTCATCAGTAAGACAATGAAAAAGATCTAATAATTAAGGATAAAGATTACCTACAGTATAGACTCTTGACCTAGTTCAGATTCATCAGGGGCAGGGCCTGCCTTCTTAACCTGTTTGACTTCAAAAAAGTCTCTGAGGCAATGGACGAAGGCAAACAAGTGCACACTGCCTATCTAGACCTTGCAACGGTGTTTCACACCATTCCATTTTCAGGTATCATAAATAAACACGCCCAGCTAAATGTTAACCCCTGGGTAACTTGCTGGATAGCAAACTGTCTCACAAAAAGAATACAGGAAGTAAGGGTGGGTGGCTGGACCTCTTCCTAAATACTTGGTATAATGACCACAGAGTACCATGTCCATGCAGACCTGTGACATATAGTCTTTTAATAGCTTGACAAATAATATTTTAATAACCTATGCAAAAGTAAAGGCCATAACCCTTTAATTTTCCTACATTAAACAAAAAATATATGAACTGGTTTTCTCCTCCCCACAATTAGGTGCAGGGCACTAGAAACATTTCTGAATGCAAGTTCAGAAAAGAATTCCCTTACTGTTTGTGGACAGGACTGGAGAACCGAAGTACTTGGATGGCACAGTGGTGCAGCAGTAGCATTGTTGCCTCACAGCAAGAGGTTCTCCGGTTCATTTCTCGGCTGGAGTGCCATCTCTGTGGAGTCTGCATGTCCTCCCTGCGTTCAGGTGCTTTGGTTTCCTCCCATGTTACAAAGACAAGCGTCTGCCCGGACCTTCAATGAAAACTGGCTTTGTTCCAAGTTGGACTTTCCCGGTAAACAAATGTTAAATAAATACAATAACTTGAGCACTTCACTTCATGTGTAGTATAAATTGTGAAAGCTGCAAGCAGCATATTGGAAAAAATGGATTGGGCTACTCAAGAGTGAAGTGCTAGGGGAAAGGGGATCTTGTTTTTTGCTTTTCAACTTTGAGGGAGTCAGATGGGGGAACGGTACCAGATGCTACATTAGCCAGCTACAGCAAAGGTTTATGGCAGAAGAAATCTTTAAGAAGGAGTGCTCTTAAAGAACGATACCACACAAAGTTATACGTTCTGGAAAAAAATATATATTTTTACACAGGGCCAGGTAGAAATCTTTCCATGTATCTACAAAGCAGTGGGTTGCCATAATATTCTTATAACACAATGTTGTCTTTTACAAGGAAGAGTAGAACGGTGCAACTTCAAAAGAAACTAATTCCTGTTATAATTTTAAAACAAAGAATTTACAAAGATTAATTTTATCCTGCAGGAGACCTTTCTAATAACCCCCATACTTGTAAAGCAAAACCATTACTGCTCTAAACCCACCAACACATAATCTAATCCCCTCTATCATTTAACTGTTCGCTATTAGCTCTCCTAAGCTAGCTACTACTGCCCATATCTCCACCACTACTCTATTGTGCATGTATTTTGTTTAAATCTTCTATGCAGATATCGCTTTTCAGACTTTCCATGTTTACCTGTAAATGTAAACCACTGTTATTTGTATACTGGACATTGTCTTGTCACATTGTGATATAACCAGGGCGGAGCCCTGTAATTGATCATTGCTTTGCTTAGTCAGTGATCTACCCCAGAAAATAAATGTAAATAAAATAAATTAATTAACTAAAACAGATTTTAAAAGAATCGGGGTTTCAAAAAACAAACTTGCAAAACATGATATAAATGTAATTAGAAAAAAAGGGGAAAAGGAAGCCCCATCCCACCCTGCATAAACATTGTGCAAACAATACCTCTTTGCTCATGACTAAAGTGTGCATCCCCCTCCAAAAAAGCTAAATGTGACATGCAAAAGTGAAGACTGTAGTAATTTATTTTTATTTATTTTACAATTGACTTATAGGATTAAATAGGCTGTCCAGCTTACCCTTTTCTACCATGACCTGAGCTAATAGATGAGCACAATTACAAAAATTATGCATATTACAGTATTGCATACACAGACTATATGCAGACAAATTAGATTTTTTTTAGTAAAACATTAGTACAGCGTATAGCAAACACTAGAGCAATAAAGCAAATAAAATATTCCTATGATGATACATTCGATGGAAAAAAGGCAGGCATAATTATTCAAAATAAATAATTATAATGCAGTATTAACAACCATACATGTAAGAAGAGAGATAAATATTTACATTTTTACAATATGTCAACAAAGTACTAAATAATTATATATTTATATTGTTTCAGTACTTCATCTGAGAGGGGAGAATGAAGCATGTTGTTTTTCAACAGAGCGCAAGGAGTATGCATTGTATTATTGCTAGCTTATGTTAAGAAAATGTGTGCGGTACATTCTTCTAGCAGGTGCTCCCCCACTTTGGACTTGAATATTCTAAGTTCATTTAGTGACCTGATTTCACTAGGAAGATTGTCCCAAATGGTTGGGCTGAGTTTGCAAAAGGCTTTCTCACCTAAAGTTGTCTTGAATCATGGTCTGGCTAGGATAATGCTCTCAACTCATGCTATAGTTTGGCTTTCTAATTGAAAGGGTATTTTTCAGGGGAGGGCAGTGACCTAAATTAATACATTTGAATGTAACTATCCCAACAGACAATATTGCTCTGCTCTGGGCTGATACCCATCTGCAATCTTTTAAAAAATCACAATGGTGGACTTGGTTACCAGTTAGTAGTACAAATCTGAAGATCTTGTCTTTGGCTGCCTGAAGGTTTTGAGTATTAATGCCTGATTGGAGACATACTAGTGGAAGGATATATTCAAGTTTTTGAGTCATTACATTTCTGTTGTACTTTTTCATTCAATAGGGAACAGAAGGTGGGATATCCTATAACAAAGTTGGAGCTTAATGAGAATTTTTTAATAGTTTTATCTGTATGAGGAGAAATGATAAGAAGGGATCTAGAAGAACATCAACATTGTCCTGTTCGATGACTCAGAATGGTGGTGTTAGAGTAATTTTTATAGAGATAGGTGGGAGTGCTTTCAGTTTTTGAGTGGTACTGGAGATCATAGCACTGGACTTGCTGGCTTTAATAATTAGATTGTGTTGGGCTATCAAAGCACAGAGGGAGTGGAAATTAGTTTGTATAGTTTGTTTAAGAGCAAAATGTTTTTTAGTGGATTCCATGATTAAGATATAATCGGTACACGGTGTTGGGAGTTCATAGGTGAGATTGTTTCCAGCCCCCTGCTATAAAGCGCGTTTTGGCGGGCTTTTCCAGCTATTGAGAACTCAGCACAGCTCCTCGTGGTGGCCAGCAGTGTTCCTCTAGCAGCAGAGACCAGAAAAGACTACCTTTCCAGATTTTAAGTATTTTTCTTGGCTTTTTCGACTTTTTGTGCCTATCGACCACTGTTTCTGCTTGTTTTATCAAAGTTTGCACTGTTTTTACTGTGTTTATAAGCTAAAACTGTTTACTGCACTTGCTAGTTTAAGTTTTGCCTAAAAGTTAAACTACAGGCTAATACACTCAAGTGTACTAGCTTTTGATAGCATTTAGTCGAAAATCATAGCATTTATTGTGTTTTCTGCTTTTCTGTAAAAAAACTTGAAAAAAACAAAAAAAAAAATATCCTTGTTTTCCATACTTTCCTAACTAGTGTTCCAGAGACCAGATTTTGCTGATCCCTGGGCTTTGTCTTGGTTCCTGTGTTTCTCCATTTTCCTTGTTTGGTCAGGGGGAAGTTTCTTTACTCACCAGTGAGAGTGGGGAGTACTGAGCTGCCTGTTTGCCCTTAGAGGAGTGGTTTAAAGCAGTAACTTGTAGTCTATTGGCCATTTTGGGTCATTTCCTTTCTTTTCCAGCCCCCTGCTATAAAACGCGTTTTGGCGGGCTTTTCCAGCTATTGAGAACTCAGCACAGCTCCTCGTGGTGGCCAGCAGTGTTCCTCTAGCAGCAGAGACCAGAAAAGACTACCTTTCCAGATTTTAAGTATTTTTCTTGGCTTTTTTCGACTTTTTGTGCCTTTCGACTACTGTTTCTGCTTGTTTTATCAAAGTTTGCACTGTTTTTACTGTGTTTATAAGCTAAAACTGTTTACTGCACTTGCTAGTTTAAGTTTTGCCTAAAAGTTAAACTACAGGCTAATACACTCAAGTGTACTAGCTTGTGATAGCATTTAGTCGAAAATCATAGCATTTATTGTGTTTTCTGCTGTTCTGTAAACAAACATGAAAAAAACAAAAAAAAATATCCTTGTTTTCCATACTTTCCTAACTAGTGTTCCAGAGACCAGATTTTGCTGATCCCTGGGCTTTGTCTTGGTTCCTGTGTTTCTCCATTTTCCTTGTTTGGTCAGGGGGAAGTTTCTTTACTCACCAGTGAGAGTGGGGAGTACTGAGCTGCCTGTTTGTCCTTAGAGGAGTGGTTTAAGGCAGTAACTTGTAGTCTATTGGCCATTTTGGGTCATTTCCTGTCTTTTCCAGCCCCTGCTATAAAGCATGCTTTGGCGGGCTTTTCCAGCTATTGAGAACTCAGCACAGCTCCTCGTGGTGGCCAGCAGTGTTCCTCTAGCAGCAGAGACCAGAAAAGACTACCTTTCCAGATTTTAAGTATTTTTCTTGGCTTTTTCGACTTTTTGTGCCTTTCGACCACTGTTTCTGCTTGTTTTATCAAAGTTTGCTCTGTTTTTACTGTGTTTATAAGCTAAAACTGTTTACTGCACTTGCTAGTTTAAGTTTTGCCTAAAAGTTAAACTACAGGCTAATACACTCAAGTGTACTAGCTTTTGATAGCATTTAGTCGAAAATCATAGCATTTATTGTGTTTTCTGCTTTTCTGTAAAAACTTGAAAAAACAAAAAAAATATCCTTGTTTTCCATACTTTCCTAACTAGTGTTCCAGAGACCAGAATTCTCCATTTTCCTTGTTTGGTCAGGGGGAAGTTTCTTTACTCACCAGTGAGAGTGGGGAGTACTGAGCTGCCTGTTTGTCCTTAGAGGAGTGGTTTAAGGCAGTAACTTGTAGTCTATTGGCCATTTTGGGTCATTTCCTGTCTTTTCCAGCCCCTGCTATAAAGTACGCTTTGGCGGGCTTTTCCAGCTATTGAGAACTCAGCACAGCTCCTCGTGGTGGCCAGCAGTGTTCCTCTAGCAGCAGAGACCAGAAAAGACTACCTTTCCAGATTTTAAGTATTTTTCTTGGCTTTTTCGACTTTTTGTGCCTTTCGACCACTGTTTCTGCTTGTTTTATCAAAGTATGCACTGTTTTTACTGTGTTTATAAGCTAAAACTGTTTACTGCACTTGCTAGTTTAAGTTTTGCCTAAAAGTTAAACTACAGGCTAATACACTCAAGTGTACTAGCTTTTGATAGCATTTAGTCGAAAATCATAGCATTTATTGTGTTTTCTGCTTTTCTGTAAAAAAACTTGAAAAACAAAAAATATATCCTTGTTTTCCATACTTTCCTAACTAGTGTTCCAGAGACCAGATTTTGCTGATCCCTGGGCTTTGTCTTGGTTCCTGTGTTTCTCCATTTTCCTTGTTTGGTCAGGGGGAAGTTTCTTTACTCACCAGTGAGAGTGGGGAGTACTGAGCTGCCTGTTTGTCCTTAGAGGAGTGGTTTAAGGCAGTAACTTGTAGTCTATTGGCCATTTTGGGTCATTTCCTGTCTTTTCCAGCCCCCTGCTATAAAGCGCGTTTTGGCGGGCTTTTCCAGCTATTGAGAACTCAGCACAGCTCCTCGTGGTGGCCAGCAGTGTTCCTCTAGCAGCAGAGACCAGAAAAGACTACCTTTCCAGATTTTAAGTATTTTTCTTGGCTTTTTCGACTTTTTGTGCCTTTCGACCACTGTTTCTGCTTGTTTTATCAAAGTTTGCACTGTTTTTACTGTGTTTATAAGCTAAAACTGTTTACTGCACTTGCTAGTTTAAGTTTTGCCTAAAAGTTAAACTACAGGCTAATACACTCAAGTGTACTAGCTTGTGATAGCATTTAGTCGAAAATCATAGCATTTATTGTTTTCTGCTGTTTTGTAAAAAAACTTGAAAAAAACAAAAAAAAATATCCTTGTTTTCCATACTTTCCTAACTAGTGTTCCAGAGACCAGATTTTGCTGATCCCTGGGCTTTGTCTTGGTTCCTGTGTTTCTCCATTTTCCTTGTTTGGTCAGGGGGAAGTTTCTTTACTCACCAGTGAGAGTGGGGAGTACTGAGCTGCCTGTTTGTCCTTAGAGGAGTGGTTTAAGGCAGTAACTTGTAGTCTATTGGCCATTTTGGGTCATTTCCTGTCTTTTCCAGCCCCTGCTATAAAGCGTTTTGGCGGGCTTTTCCAGCTATTGAGAACTCAGCACAGCTCCTCGTGGTGGCCAGCAGTGTTCCTCTAGCAGCAGAGACCAGAAAAGACTACCTTTCCAGATTTTAAGTATTTTTCTTGGCTTTTTCGACTTTTTGTGCCTTTCGACCACTGTTTCTGCTTGTTTTATCAAAGTTTGCTCTGTTTTTACTGTGTTTATAAGCTAAAACTGTTTACTGCACTTGCTAGTTTAAGTTTTGCCTAAAAGTTAAACTACAGGCTAATACACTCAAGTGTACTAGCTTTTGATAGCATTTAGTCGAAAATCATAGCATTTATTGTGTTTTCTGCTTTTCTGTAAAAAAACTTGAAAAAAACAAAAAAATATATCCTTGTTTTCCATACTTTCCTAACTAGTGTTCCAGAGACCAGAATTCTCCATTTTCCTTGTTTGGTCAGGGGGAAGTTTCTTTACTCACCAGTGAGAGTGGGGAGTACTGAGCTGCCTGTTTGTCCTTAGAGGAGTGGTTTAAGGCAGTAACTTGTAGTCTATTGGCCATTTTGGGTCATTTCCTGTCTTTTCCAGCCCCCTGCTATAAAGCGCATTTTGGCGGGCTTTTCCAGCTATTGAGAACTCAGCACAGCTCCTCGTGGTGGCCAGCAGTGTTCCTCTAGCAGCAGAGACCAGAAAAGACTACCTTTCCAGATTTTAAGTATTTTTCTTGGCTTTTTCGACTTTTTGTGCCTTTCGACCACTGTTTCTGCTTGTTTTATCAAAGTATGCACTGTTTTTACTGTGTTTATAAGCTAAAACTGTTTACTGCACTTGCTAGTTTAAGTTTTGCCTAAAAGTTAAACTACAGGCTAATACACTCAAGTGTACTAGCTTTTGATAGCATTTAGTCGAAAATCATAGCATTTATTGTGTTTTCTGCTTTTCTGTAAAAAAACTTGAAAAAAAAAAAATATATCCTTGTTTTCCATACTTTCCTAACTAGTGTTCCAGAGACCAGATTTTGCTGATCCCTGGGCTTTGTCTTGGTTCCTGTGTTTCTCCATTTTCCTTGTTTGGTCAGGGGGAAGTTTCTTTACTCACCAGTGAGAGTGGGGAGTACTGAGCTGCCTGTTTGTCCTTAGAGGAGTGGTTTAAGGCAGTAACTTGTAGTCTATTGGCCATTTTGGGTCATTTCCTGTCTTTTCCAGCCCCTGCTATAAAGTGCGTTTGGCGGGCTTTTCCAGCTATTGAGAACTCAGCACAGCTCCTCGTGGTGGCCAGCAGTGTTCCTCTAGCAGCAGAGACCAGAAAAGACTACCTTTCCAGATTTTAAGTATTTTTCTTGGCTTTTTCGACTTTTTGTGCCTTTCGACCACTGTTTCTGCTTGTTTTATCAAAGTTTGCACTGTTTTTACTGTGTTTATAAGCTAAAACTGTTTACTGCACTTGCTAGTTTAAGTTTTGCCTAAAAGTTAAACTACAGGCTAATACACTCAAGTGTACTAGCTTTTGATAGCATTTAGTCGAAAATCATAGCATTTATTGTGTTTTCTGCTTTTCTGTAAAAAAACTTGAAAAAACAAAAAAAAATATCCTTGTTTTCCATACTTTCCTAACTAGTGTTCCAGAGACCAGATTTTGCTGATCCCTGGGCTTTGTCTTGGTTCCTGTGTTTCTCCATTTTCCTTGTTTGGTCAGGGGGAAGTTTCTTTACTCACCAGTGAGAGTGGGGAGTACTGAGCTGCCTGTTTGTCCTTAGAGGAGTGGTTTAAGGCAGTAACTTGTAGTCCATTGGCCATTTTGGGTCATTTCCTGTCTTTTCCAGCCCCCTGCTATAAAGCGCGTTTTAGCCCGCTTTAGCGCGGAGTTGCCACTGTTGCACACTAGGGCAGCGCCGGTTAAGCAGGTTTAAACTATTCAGGCTACCTAAAGTCCACTCTTCAAATTTTCCCTTAAAACTACCTTCCTCGAACTATACTACTGATCTAATCAGCGTATCCTATAACTAAAAAGATCATCTCTACTTGACTCCAAATAGACTATTCTCTATCTGTTAAACCTAGCACTTGCTCCTACAGTACTTATTACCTTGATACGGCACTCTTGTCATAGATAGTACCCCAAAAAGGCAAACCCCCATTTCTCGGTCACCCAAGTCCCCCGGAATCTCTTTTAAAGTTTTTTTGTCTATTCCTTCTAGCATGTCGAGGGATCAGTTGCTAGTGTCCTCTCCTGCTCAGCTGGTGAACCTGGGAATATTGAGGCAATGTTACAATTGCCTCATGTACACAGACAACCCTCTCCTCCTCCCACAAAACACAAATACATGTGAGAGATGCAACTATACAGCCAAACTGGAGGCTGAGCTCTCTCAACACAGGACTGGCAAGACCAGTCAGGAGGAGAAGGTTACCACACACACTATAGACCCAGTCTCACATAGTACCATCAAAACCTCAAATCATACACATAAACACACAAAGACATACTCGGAGGCTCTGATCAAAAATCTACCAAAACAGCAGAGGCCACCAAAGCAGACACCCAAACAACCACCACCTCAGAACACAACACCTGCAACACATAGACCTCACAGTCAGAATGTCAAACAGTCACAGCCCTTAAGGCCAAACACAATGCCAGACACACTAGTCATTGGTGACTCCATACTCAGACACACTGACGTCCCGCTCACCAGACTGAGTAAGGAAAAGGTCACAGTAAGCTGCCTGTCGGGCGCTAGAATCCGCCACATAACGCAAGCACTCCGGTCTCTCAACAGCAGGTACAAATATGACTCAGTCATTGTCCACGCTGGTGTAAACGAACTGAGACGTACCTCCTTGGACTACATGAAAAGAGACATTGAGGAGCTCTCTGATTATGTAGCCCAGGCAGGTATGACCCTGACCTTGAGCAGTATCCTACCTTCACCAAGAATGATGCCACAATACAGAGATAAGATGATTAGCTTTAACAATTGGCTTAAACTCTGGTGTCATTCAAAGGGGATCCAATGTCTGTCTGCCTGGGATGACATGCTGGACAAGCCACGCTGCTTCGCAGGGGATGGCTTGCACCTGTCACCCCTGGGATTCCGGATATTGGCAAAGGCTCTTGCCACCCCCATAGTGCCTTTTTAGGCAAGGCTCAAATTCTAAACCTACCACCCTAGAACACAAAAAAGGAAAAAAACTAAGGGTAATGCTGCTCAATGCCAGAAGTCTAAATCTCAAAATGCACGCACTCGAGGCCCTTCTCAGTATGGAGAACATCGATGTCTGTGCTGTGACAGAAACCTGGTTCAAGGCTCCTGGGAGCACCCCAGCACTATCAGGTTTTACCTCATGTCATGCATTCCGGCCCCAAAATCCGGACAATACCAAAAAAGGAGGGGGGGGGGTATCCATATTCATCAAGGACACCCACACCTCAAGACTGGTGGCAACGCACGATGCATCGGAGACCATCCAGGTGCAATTAACCATAGGCAAGACTGCGCAGCAAATTGTAGCATGTTACAGGCCACCCTCACAAACTCAGGAACCTCACATGGCCTTCCTGAAAACACTAGAGGGGATAAATGTATCACCAAACACCATCATACTAGGTGACTTCAATTACCCTAATATAGACTGGGAACACTACTCATGCCCAAACACCCTAGCCCAAAAGTTCCTGGAATTCATAAACTCAAATGCCATGGAACAACTAGTCACCATCCCCACAAGAGGAGAAAACATACTTGATCTCATCATCACGAACATGGGAGCACAATGTTCAACACCGGAAGTATACCCCTCACTGGTGAGATCAGATCACAAACTAATCTCGCTAGAGGTCCTCACCCCACCCCCACCTGAAATAAAAAAGACCACAGTAAAGAACTTCTCGAAAGCCGACTTCACACTTCTAAAGACTAGTGTGGTCTCCTTTAAGGCCCCCGAGCCGGCGGAAAACAGTACTCAAGCCGCTGAATCACTTACAAATGCCTTCTACCAGCACCTGCAGGACTGCATGGACAAGGCAATCCCAAGCAAAACAAAGACTCTTTGTACCAAAGGCAAGTGTCCAGTCTGGTGGACCCCAGCCATAAACAAACTCTACAACAAAAGGAGGAAGCTACTACAAGATAGAGCAAAATCCTTAAAAGGTAAGACACCCTTGATCACTATAAGTAAAAAACTAAGAGCTCTCATAAAATCATCCAAAGCAAATTTTGAGAGAAAAATAGCTAAAGACTCAAAAGACAATCATAAGGCCTTCTTTAGCTATGTTAGAAACCTGGGAGGAAACTCCCAGATATGCTCCGAACTAGTTCAAAATGATGTGAAGATTACTGATCCTACAGACATTGCCAACATACTGGCTGACAGGTTCAGTGCAAACTTCTCCCCGCCCCCAAAAGGAGAGATATCCATACCAAACGATTGCAGCCCCAAACATCTCTAACGCCCAAGTGAGAACTGCTCTCCAAGGCAAAAAACACAGCATCCATGGGACCTGATGGTGTCCCCGGCTGTGTGCTCCACGAACTCAACGAGGAATTAAGCCCACAGCTAGGACAGCTGTTTAATCATAGTCTTACCTCTGGATACGTACCCAGGGAGTGGCGCACTGCAACTGTGGTCCCACTTCAGAAAGGCGGTGCCTCCACCGACCCTGGAAATTACCGGCCCATTAGCTTGACAAGCCTTATCTGCAAAGCCATGGAGAGGATCATAATGGACCTCATAAACAAAGACATAGGGAATTTGCAGACTTTGGATCCAACCCAGTTTGGCTTTGTCAAAGGCAGATCATGCCTTTTAAACTTGGTTGACTTTTTCAAAACAGTCACCAAAGCCATTGATGAGGGAAAGGCAGTCCATACAGCCTACCTCGATCTGGCGAAGGCCTTCGATACAATACCCCACTTGGGTATCATTGAAAAACTCATCAGCTTAAATGTTAACCCATACATCACAAGATGGGTTGCAAACTGGCTGAGTGACAGAACCCACAGGGTCAGAGTTGCTGGCGCCATGTCAGACTCAAAGCCTGTCACAAGTGGTGTCCCACAGGGCTCAGTCCTGGGCCCACTCTTGTTTGGTATCTACTTTTCCAAGTACAAGCAAACACAGGAGGGTTATGGCTGACAAAGTTTGCAGATGACTGCAAACTGGGCCATAGTAGAAAACACATCTGACACAGATATCCTTCAGAAGGGTCTCACAGAAACGGATAACTGGTGCCAGAGCCATGGCCTAAAGTTAAATGCCAAGAAATGCATAGTCATACCCTTCGGGAAAAACAAGGTTACCCCTAGCTACCAAATAGGTGGCAATCCACTGAGCACAGAAGAAGTTATCAGGGACCTGGGGCCCAGGTTGATAGTAGTCTGTCATTCGACACCCATGTAGCTAAAGTAGTTAGGAAGACCTTCTACATTGCCCACCTTATCATGAAGGGATTCTCATCTAGATCAAGGGAGGTCATAGTCCCCTATACTCATCACTCATCAGACCAATGATTGAGTACAATGCCCCATTCGAATGTATCTGACCCGGCACTTGCAGCAGCTGGAGAGGCCACAAAAGTTCCTCACCAAAAGGATAAAGGGTCTCAAAATCTGTCCTATGCTGCCCGACTGAAAGAACTCCAGCTCTATTCAGTCGCCACCGCTTGCTCAGAGGTGACCTTTGCCTAACATACAAGGCCATGTCAAACCCAGATTTGATGAATATGCTTCACCTCAAAAAATCTAGATCCGTCAGAACCACAAGGGCGGGAGACTTAAACCTCGACACGGCTATTAATAGGATGTGCTGGAGGGATAGATTCATCACCCAAAGACTCCCTATGCTGTGGAGCAAAATCCCGGTATATGTGAGACAGAGCACCTCGCTGGCCTTGTTCAAGAGAAATCTTGACCAATGGATGGGAGATCGCAGATATACCCCAGGGATTACCTCAGTGTCACTGCTCGATAGAGGCACAGCAAAATAATGGGTATAGTTCCCCATACTAAAGGGGTGGCGTAAGCCACAAAACGATGGGCTAGACTTGTAAGTGCCCTCGGGCAGATAGCCTAGTATGAACCTAAGATAGTACATAAGTAAAGGCCAAGGACTGAGCCTTGTGGAACCACTACGTTTAAGGTGACGGTGCTTGAGGGGGAGTTATTAGAAAGTATCCAAAAGGTTCTGTCTTTCAGATAATTTGGAACCATAGAACTGTGTTTGCTCCAAAATTAGGTTTTTGTAGTTCTGTTAATAGAAGATCATGATCTACTGTTTTGAAGGCTCTTGTCATTGAAATTAATAACTCTCTATTATACATTTTGTGACCATCTGTGTAGAGAGCTGTCAATACTAAATTGTTTTCAAAACCCATGTTGTTGGTCACATAGAAAACTGTAGGCATTTATGTGATTGAACAGTTGTTTGTATAATGGTTTCTCAAACAATTTATTTTACACTACACCTTTTTTCAGGTTAGATATTGGCTCGAAATTAGTCTGAAATCTTTACAATCTTTAGGAGAGGAAGTATTTGGCAGGGAAATGATAATGGCATATTTGAATTGACTAGGGACAATACTAGATCTAAAGGAGTGATTAAATATATGCCTACATCAACCTGGCCAAGGCATTCAACACAATATTTTACTCGAGCATTATAGATAAACTTGCAAAATAAGTCATAAATCCATATGTTTAATCTGAGAATGTACAGTCACTGCCTGCATTATACACTAATTGCTTGCTACCTAGATCACCTTTAACCTAAGGCAGTTCATCCATACAAACATTTTGCTGCTATATTGTTTATGTTTTAGAGATAGGTTTGTTCTTTATATTATATTCTGGATATGCATTGCCTACTCAAGTTGTGTTACTTACCTTAATTATACTTTATACATTATCTACCATAAATGAGCTCATTAGTCTGAGTCCAAACATCATGCTTTGTCTTCCTTTTGATACTTTCTGTCCCCTCACCCCCTTACAACTCTGTTTTTTCTCTTTTACAGCTGTCCTCTAGTGCTAAGGTCATGAGTACTCTCAATTTCCCCTTCTCGAATGACTATACCCTTGAGAGTCGACTGCTATGGACCAAGTATTTCAAGTGGGCATCTTTTTGATTTGTAAACTACTGTACATGTATGTTTACCTTCTGCATAATAGTGATATTGTCAGCAGGCTTTAACTTCTGTTTGTGGAAACAAAGGTTCGCAGCTTGCACAGTGACTGAATAGCATCCATCATAGTAAACTTCCTCCTCCCATCTTCCCCAAATCTGTAATATGGCATCTGATGTTGTAAATCTTTGTTTATTCATTACCATTAGGACTTCGGTTCCATCCTCGGAACCGATACGGCTCTTTCCAAACTCATGCCAGCCAAAAACTATCAGCTAAGACCTACCCATAATGCCCCTCTCCTAGTTACTCCAGATCTCGTTTGCCGTGTTCCTAGTCAGACGTGCTAGCCATATCTCTAAAAGTTTATTTTAAGACAGATTCTCTTCAAAAGTATTTAATTTTTAGTCAAGTTAGCCTTTTCTCACTGTTGCCTATAACCTAGGCCTATTTCCTACCTTTTTTCTTTGTAATTTAATTTTTTACCTTCTTTAGTACTGCCCCTCTCTCCTGTCTTTGACAGGCCTTTCCTTTTTACTAGTTGTATTTTTTAAAATAACATTATTGGTATTTTCTCCCTTATTTTTTCTATAGGGTAGCCTTGTTGCCGTACTATGTCAGACAAAGCTAAGTTGGGATTTAAACAGTGTGACAAGTGTGGACGACATGATCGTTGTGTCTACTGTTTGGGCGTGGATCATATTAAAGTTGACTGTGACATTTGTGCTAGTTTTAGTAATTGTACACTAAACTTATCTTAAAAGGATTACTCAAGACATCTTTTTCAGAGGCTCTATCTGGGTCAGAGGTCACACCCCCTTCAAAGACCAAAAAACAAGGAAAAATGGATTACTCAAGACACCTTTTTCAGAGACTCTACCTGGGTCAGAGGTCTAACCCCCCACCAAAGACCAAAAAAGTAAGGAAAAACGAATTACTCAAGACACCTTTTTTGGAGGCTTTGTCTGGATCGGAGGTCTCACCTCCTCCAAAGACCAAAGAACATAAGAAAAACAGATTACTCAAGACACCTTTTGCAGAGACTCTATCTGGGTCGGAGGTCTCGCCCCCTCCAAAGACCAAAAAGCATAAGGAAAAATGGATTACTCAAGACATCTTTTTCAGAGGCTCTATCTGGGTCGGAGGTCTCACCCCCTCCAAAGACGAAAAAACGGATTACTCTAGATACATTTTTCGGAGGCTCCATCTGGGTCGGAGGTCTCACCCCCTCCAAAACCCCAAAAAACATAAGGACAAATGGAGTCGGTTCCTGCATTTCCGTCAGTTATGGAACCGAGTCGGCTCTGTGCTTTTCTGGGGCCCTCGGCGCAGACCTCTTCGGCACCAGGCTGTGTGTCTTTTCCCTCGGTGCCATCCATGATATTTACCCCTTTTTCGGTTCCGACCTCGGCACCACTGACTTCGGTGCCGTCCTTGGATCAGACATCAGCTCCATTGATTGTACCTGCTTCGGCACCATCCCTAGCCATGGTGCCAACAGTTTCTTCGGTTCCATCAGCACCAAAACTCGAATACCTGCCATGGACAAGATACTTCCACTCCGGTGCATACTGTCTTGGTTCTGACAGCAGTGTTTTCCCTGTCGGCACCGTCCTCCCTTGCTGCATCGGCTTCACCGATGCTCTCCCAAAGCAGTGCTTTGACCATCCGTATCTTGGTACTTAGCCTGGCACCTATTTTCTTGCTGGCGCTGTCTATGCCCACGGCTCTGACGGCTTCCAGTTCTCTCAGAGTTCCTCACCTGGAGGTGGGCTCCTCATGGTGAGGTGTGACCCTGGTTTCGAGGTTGTCCCTCCCGGTTCTGGACTTCCATCCCTCCTCAGGTGGGCCTGCTGTACAGGTAGTGGACTTGCAGTCAGCACAATTACATCACTATCAGAACCCTCCCATAGCATGCACCTCTCCCAACCCTCTATTTTGGGATCCTGTGCGCGGGAGTTACAAGAACCCTCTTTGAAGGGAACCCCTTCTCCGGAGTCCTCCTCAGAAGATCCCACTAGGGAGATACCCTGGAAGAAATGGTGCAAGAGGAAGCACCTTGATTCACCGGAGGAATCTATCACTGAAGGCAGTGATTGTGATGAGGTGGAAGGGTCCCCACGGTCTTCCCCAGATGACATCTCATTCGGAGACAGTCTTGAAATCCTCAAGCAGCAGGGAGACTGGAAGTCCTATAAACCCCCTTCTGAGGAATCGGAATTCCTGCAGGCCTTCCGTACCCAGCCATCTACTTCCTGGGTGACTCCACCGGCAGATGACCTTGTTAAAATCATTGTGCAGCATGCCTGGAAGGCCGTGGACAAAGTAGAACCTGTCCCTCAGGCCAGACAAAAAATTTTATCTACATCTGAAGACCAGCCCCACTGGTCATAGCAGTTGACAGTTGATTCTATGTTCGTGGTGGTGGCGGCCATCAAGAGGGAACTGGCAGAAGATAGTTCCACCTTCCATCCTCCAAACAGAGAGTCCCGGGCCATGGACAGACAAGGGAAACAGACCTATGCTTCAGTGACATTTGCCATTCGGTCGCTGTACTATCTGGCACACTTTACTCACCTCCAAAGAGACCTAAATTCCTAAATGTCTCCCTCTTTGGTGGGGTACTGCCTGATGAGGTGCGTGATACTGTCGCCTCGCAGCTAGCTACCCTTGAATCCATCTCAAACTCCTCAATGCATTTGATATGTCTCTCCACTGAAGGGCAGCTCGCGCTGCCACATCAGGCGTTGTCATGACATGTAATGCTTGGATGCCATTGTGTGACTTCGCAGACCCCTTTAAATCTTTCTTCATCAATGCATCTGTTGACGAATCTGCACTTTTTGGACCTAAAGTACGAGACACTTACACGTAGTGAGAAAGACGGAAAGACTTTGTCTGCTGTGGGCATACACCTTTCCAACCCCCCAGAGGTCCTACTCCAGGAACCAAAAGGGAGGAAATATGTGGTTCAAGAAATCCCAAGGACCTTTTCGTGACACTCGTGGTGAACAATCCCCTCGGGGCAGAGGGGGAAACTCATATGGAAGACATCCCTTTTGGGGTAGAGGGGGTCCGCGTAACCAGGGAGCTAGAGATTCTTTCTCCGGCAGACCATACCAGAGATCCTGAGCAGCGGCTCGATTGCTTTCCTCTGGAAGCAGTCGGGGGTTGTTTTTCTCTGCATCTACCAGCCTGGCATCTTATTACTACCGATGTTTGGATGCAGAGAATAATATCCAGAGGCTACCAAATACCATTCGATTTAACTCCCATCCCTGATGTACCGCCCAATCAGAGGGAATTAGCAACCTTAGAAATAGAAAAGCTGCTAAGGAAAAGTCACCCAACCAGTACCACCAGACCAGACAGGATCCAGGTTTTACTCTAGGTTCCTTTTAGTGCCAAAAAAGACAGGGGACTGGAGACCAATCCTGGATCTCAGCCAATTGAACAAATTTATCAAACTTCAGAATTTCCGGATGGTCACGATACAGTCCATTCTTCCCTTCCTAGGGAGGGATAACTGGATGTGCTCTATTAGATCTCCAGGACGCATACTACCACATAAAGATGGAGCACCGCTCCCGGAGGGAGCCAATCACTACCAGTTCAGTGCATTGCCATTCGGTCTCTCAACAGCCCCTCGAGTGTTCACCAAATGTATGGCAGTTGTGGTAGCTCATCTTCGACTACAAGGATTTCACGTGTTTTCCTATTTAGACGATTGGCTCCTTCCTGCTCCGACCAGGAATCTTCTTACACTCAAGGTCTCGCTCTCCGCTTGGGGATTACAGTCAACAAGGGCACATCTCAATGTCTCCAATGAAGACACTGGAATTCATTGGAGTTGTCTTCGACACAACATCCTGTCAAGCTTCTCTTCCCCCCTCACAGGTTTTCAAACATAACACACCAAATCTAAGACCTTCTACCTATGTACCAACACGTCTTGTACTGCAACTCTTAGGCTCCATGGCAGCTGCCATTCCATTGGTAACACTGGCGAGACTGCACATGAGAATCCTAAAGCGGCTCCTTTAAGCACAATGGTCATTGCTAATATAGCCACTTGACCACGTGATACGTCTTTCAAACTGTTGCAAGGAAGAAATGTTATGGTGGATGAACCCACAAATGAATCTTTGGTGTTGACCACCCTGTCTTCCCCAGCCCACAGCCACGGTGACCACAGACGCTGCCCTGTTAGGGTGGGGGGGGGGGGCATTTCCAGGGAAAGACTGTCCAAGGCACCTGGTCCCCCATGCAAGCCAATTTGCACATAAATGTCCTGGAACTGAGGGCAGTTCTCCTAGCATTGCAAGCGTTCCATGTGTCCCTACCCTCTGGGACTATTGCAATTCAGTCAGGCAATATGTCAGTCGTCTGGTACATCAACAAGCAAGGCCGAACCAGGTCTTACCCCTGTGTTGGGAAGTCATGAGGATTTGGCACTGGGTGATAGCTGCCAACCGCTTCCTTATAGCAACACACATTCTCGGGAGTTCCAACCTTATTGCGGACAATCTGAACAGGAACACCCTGATGCCTCACGAGTGGCCCCTCAACCCTGTAATAACAGATTGGATCTTCTAATGCTGGGGCAAGCCTTGCTGCGACCTGTTTGCTTCCCCCCTAAACTACAAATGCAGAAGCTACTTTGCCCTGATCTCCACTCAGGCGGAACCACCGAGGGACACTCTAATGCACGATTGGCCACCGGGTTTTCCCTATGGCCTCATCTAATTCACAGTCCGTGGATCCTGGATCATTCCCAAGACCTGTTATCTCATCCTCAGGGACTGATTCATCTGAACCTGCACAGCCTCAAGTTCACAGTTTGGCTCCTTCACTTCAAGTGATTGCCAGGCTGCCTGACATCCTGTCTCCTGTTCGTGAAATTCTTCTGGCTTCATACAAACCTTCCACTAGGAAAGTTTATTCTAGTAAATGGACTAGATTCTCTATTTGGGCCAAAGATCAGAACTTAGACCCTTTCTCTATGCCTGTTCAAAAGATCCTACAATACCTGACTACTGTTTTTGCATGCAGGAGCATCAGCTTCGATCACTGTACATTTAGCAGCTATCACCAATTTTCATAATGATCTTGATAATTCTTCAATTATGTCACACTGCCTATGCAAGAACTTTTTGAAAGGAGTATTACATGTTAAACCTCCGGTCAAGCCTCCTTTAGAACCCTGGGACTTGACATTCCTTCTTTCTTGTCCAAGGTCATTTCTGGCTTTTCCATTAATCAATCTATTGTCTTCCCTCAGCATTCTAACAGAGGGGAGTACCTTTTACACACCCTTGATGTGCATCAGCAGCTTCAGTGTTATTTGGACAGGACTAAATCTTTCAGGAAAACAGATCAATTATTTGTGGCCTTTGCAGGACCCAGATTTGGTAAACCTGTTTCCAAAGTGACTTTATCCTCCTGGCTTAGAAACATCCTTACGTTTATCTACCAACAGAATAAGCTATCCTTACCTTCCAGAATAAAGGCTCATTCTACAAGATCTATGGCTACTTCTATAGCATTTCATTCCAGAGCCTCTATGGATGATATCTGCACAGCAGCCACTTGGGCAAGACCTCATACCTATATATCTCACTACAAATTGGATTTTGCCTCCAGAGGACGGGCATCTTTTGGTTCTATGGTGCTCAGGAATATCCTTCCTTAGGGCCACCCAGGACTCAACTAGCTGGGGACTCTGTCCTAATGGTAATGAATAAACAACAATTTACAACATCAGATAAAGAAGTTATGTTTTTCCATAACTTTCCAACTGTGTTGTAGATCTTTGTACATTCATTACTTCCCACCCTCCTTCCCCGTGCCTGGACTCCTGGTGGACTTTAGGAACTCCTGGTTAGGGTATTTGCTCAGACAGAGCCTCCTACTATTTTTTTTTTCTATTACTACATCCATTATCTAAGGGCAGGCAAACGATCTGAAGTAACTAGGAGAGGGGCATTATGGGTAGGTCTTAGCTGAGAGTTTTTGGCTGGCATTAGCTTGGAAACGGCCATATAGATTCCAAGGATGGAACCTAGGTCCCAATGGTAATGAATGAACAAAGATCTACAACACAGATGGAACGTTATGATAAGACATAATTTCTTTTTTTCTTACATATTACACCACACATCAGCTATTTATTAGTTTTTTCCCCACTGACTGCTGCTGTGTGTCAGTACTTCAGTTTGGAAGCACCGCTGCCCAGAAAACTAGTGCCTGACAATGAAAACGTTTTTTGCTGTTTCTTAACATATAAAGCTTGTGGCACTGGCCTGACAGCAGCATGGTAACTGACTGTGTTATTTTTTCATCCTTCCAGAGATCCACCCCCTGCTATAACATTTAAATTTTCTGACCATCTAATTGTCTAAAACATAATTATTTTTTACTATTACCTTTTGCTAACTTCTACTGTCTCTTGACTGATTGTTTTTTCTTTCATGAGCTTGTTCTGATGCTCTAAGTCTGGTGTAGCTCTGCTCTCTACCCTACCCCATTCCCACCCCCACTTTCCCCACACTTGTACCTCTCTAACTTCTCCCCTGATAAACTTCAACCAATCACCATCTCTCGCTCCAACTATCACTCGCATCAGCCTTGCCACTCCTCCAGTATACTTAATCCATTCACCTCTTGAACCTATCCTTCATTCTACTCTAACCACACCCAACTAGCTTTATTCCTACTACAAATATATGTCCATCCCAACTTACCCTCTTCCTTATCTAACCCCTCTTTACCAGACTTCACTCCATCCATATCCCAATCCTAATCAAACTCCTTCCTCTTCTTACTCCACATCTCACTCCCAAGGATATATTCCACACACCAATATCCTTCTCCCTCTACACCACCCTTACCAATACTCACTCTTTAACCAACTACAAGCTCTACTATTGCTGCTCATGCTCCTACTACCTCACAATTCTGCAATCCAACAACTTCTGCTACTATACTTCCCTACTGAGGCAACCACCATGAAAAAGAATTTTGGTTTTACCATGCTCCCACCATCAACTTTCATACTTTCTACCCCACTCCTCTTCACACTGCTTATATCTCTACTACATCCCACAGTCACACACCCCATTTCCCTCACCACTAAACTGTCTACCACCTCTCCCACCTCTACTACCTTGCTTATTTCACCCAACTACTATTCAGACATCTCCCCCAGCCTATATCAACTATATCCCCTCCTCCAACACAAAGTGAAGCTTATCTCCACAATATCTAGACACCAGTTCAATAAATTAAACTTCCCATCTATAATTTTTCAAATACATCGCTCCAAACCCACCACTAACCAAAAGCTTCCATGTCTTACTCTCAAACTATCCACCATAGCACTATCTGGTTACATACACCCTAATCCTGGATCCACAACAATCAACCATCCTACCACACCCATCAACAACAATTCCCACAAGTCATTATATAATAAAATTACAGACTTCCATGCATGGAGCTCTCACCAACAACCAGACATAATTGCCAATACTGAAACCTGGCTAAAACCCCACATTAAAGACACACAGAATTCCTCCACCCATGCTTCCAAACTATATGATTAGCCAGGGCCAATAAAAAGGAGGAGGTGTTGCCATCCTGTTTGCCAACACCTACAATCTAGTCCCATTTACTAACCACATACTACAGTTTTCTAATCCAGAAAAACTTATAACCTTCTTAAATATGAATAACCACGCAAAAAATTGTATTGTTGCTTTCTACATACCCCATGGAAACAACATACCCATATTAGAAGATATCCTAGCCTGGATGTTTACCAATATCAAAAATTAAACTATAATAGTAGGCAATGTAAACATCAACTGGCTAGAACTCAACTCCAACAACATAAATTCAAATATCAGTCTCTTCAACTTCACCCAGCTCATTCTCTCCTCAGCCAGACCTAACAAAAACAATGACAACAGATCCATTGTAGACTGGATTCTGGTCACTAACCGTAACAAAATTTCCTCAGCAGGAACAGTATCCAATACCTTCAGTAACCACCTCCCTGCCTTTATAAACCGTGCTTCCCCCTCCTGTCGAAGTCAACATTATTGTAAACTAACGAGGAATCTCACCTCATTCAACCCTGTAACATTCAACAATATTCTAAAAACAAGCTGGCACTCACTAAAAGCCCTCCCTCTTGATGAAGCAGTTGAGTACTTCAACACCACCTTTATGAACACACTAAATAGCCTTGCACCTCTGCATCGACAAAGAATCAAAAATAACCATGCCCCCTGGCTATCCAAGCCCACAAAACCTCTCATGCTTGCCAGAGGCAAAATCTGGAAGCTATGGCAAGCACACAGAAACACCTCAGAACTACTCAAATTCAAAGAAATATGCAACCAGGTAAAAAAAAAAAAACAAACAAACTAGTCAACAAAGACAAAAGAGAAAATTTCCTGAAACTGCAGTCCAACCACAAACAAAACCCAAAGAAATTCTGGAAATCCATTACCTCACTACTTACCCCAGAAAAAAAAAAACAAACCCTGCCCCCTCCTTGACTCTCCAAATAAAATAGCCTCTCCAATACCTTTTTTATCAAGTCCATAGCCGACATCACAGCAAAATTATGTCAAACTAATTACCCCACTACCTACACTCTCCCATCTACAATACCCATCTACTCCCCTCTTCTTCTAACACCCAACATTCACACACAGCCAATATCCACCCTGCTCCCACTTTTACTCTAACACCTATCTCTCTGTCAACAATAAGTAAGACTACTACAAAAGCTAAAACCTTTCTCAAACTCCCCAGATGATATACCTACAGAATACCTGCTGATAGCATCACCTACCCAATAAATATACTTTTCGATAGATCCATATTCAAGGCTTATGTTCCCAAAACCTGGAAAAGGCTTTCATCCTCCCACTCCATAAAGGGGGCAACAATACTAACATCTCTAACTTCCGCCCCATTGCAATTATTTCCCCATCTCCAAAATCTTAAAAAAAAAAATCAGTATTCATCTTCTTCAATATCTTCTTGAAAACCAAATACTTTCACCCACACAACATGGTTTCAGTCCTGGCCACAGTTCTACAACTGCCCTTCTCGCCTTCATGGATACTGTCAACAGAGCCTATGACACTGGCAAAGTTGTCTCCACTATCTTCCTTGACCTATCTAAAGCTTTTGACACTATTTCTTACTCCTTACTCATCATCCAACTCTCTATCAGTATTTCCCTCCCCACATTAAACTGGTTATCCAGCTACTCAAATGAAAAACAACAGGCAGTCAGATGGGAAAACTCCTTCTCTCCTTTTCTCAACATCCCTACTGGAGTTCCCCAAGGTTCCATACTTGACCTCTCCTATTTAGCATATTCATAAGCAATGTTCACTCATCTCTGCCTCAAGGATCTGTTATATAATACACAGACGCCTCTACCATTGTCTGCTCTGCCAACTCCATATCTGACTTACTACAAACAACTCAAAAGGCCCTCTCTACACAGAATCCTTGATGCACAATAACCACCTGCCCTGAATCCTAACAAAACCAAAATCATGTTATTCACTCCTAAGAAAACAGCCCCCTTAAATAAAACTGAATTCACTGTCTACTCTAAGGCTTTAATCAAAGTTATTAACCATACAAAGCTCCTTGGAGACAGTATCGACGAACACTTAAAATTCGACCTGCACATACAACACAACATTCACAAAACACATCTCAACCTTGGAACTCTATAGACACAACCACTTCCTAAGTCCATCAACAAAAGCTACCCTAGCCACAACCAACCTATTACCTTCACTCACCAATAGTGCCCCTCTGCTTACTAACACTCAAAGCTCTTCTAAATCCAAACTTGAGACGTGATAAAACTGCTAAATTTGCAACAAATTCTAAATACTCCACCCATGACTGCATAGCTCTTAAGTCATTGAAATGACTGAAACTACTAAACTCTCTCTCTTATCTACAACTAATCACAGCCCACAAAATGATCTTTAAACCTCTAGACTGTCCTGCCCTTAGTTCTATATTTAGCTACTAACACCCAAAAAGGCCCCTTAGATCAGGGGTAAAAATCTCCTGCAGGTACACAAACCTAATTTCCCACCTGACCAACTGATTTACTCCTGCACAATAGCCAAAAACTAGAACTATCTGCTTTATGTAATTAGAACAATTGAAAACCCCACCTTCTTTAAAACGTCTCTATACAGTCACTTGTCTTCAAGCTTGATATGCACCTGTACTAAATCCCACGCGCTACACCACTTTTAGTTACTCGGTCTCGTGTGATCATATAATAGTAATCTAAAAAGAGACCAAAGATAAATTGTTCATGTACAATACTTCTTGAAACTTCAACTTATGAATTATACCATTATGGGTTTTTACTATGTATTTTGTACAAATCTCAACTTCTTTCTTGTCCTATGCAGTTTAGATTATTCTTTGCACTATGTATTTGTATAATTTAGTCTTGCAAACTCAAATCTTGTAATTTTAACTGTTAAAATCTTGTTTTGTGAAGCTTTAAAATTTTGTATTATGGAGCTTTTCTCCCGGGCCTCCACTGAAAATGGGTTCTCTGTGGCCCAGTGGATTTTCCCAGTAAACAAAATGCAATAAATAAATGTCGCCTGATGGATTGTTGCCAGTTAGCTCACTGATAGGACTAAAAAAGGATAGGGCACTCCACCTCCACAAAGAGGCTAGTCACTAGTGGGGCCCACTCAGATCTCTTTCTTCAACTCCTCTATTCAAAAAGAAATTCAAATTATATCTTACAATTCACTGGCTATGCCCATGTACTCACACTAAGAAACCCCTTCCTGTTATGTGCACTAAATACTAATTTCTCTACTGCTACATTAAGTCCACCTCCTTCTTATACCTCTGTGAATCAGTTAAGTTAATTTAAGACTGGATAAATTCCAGCCTTATTATAAACTATTATAGAACATGTTGATATTTACCCAGCTTGGACTTTATGAATGTGTCACTGCCTTCTAAATATTTTTTTCTTCTTTTATTATTTTGTCTTTTTTTAATTTATCTCTCATGATTACTAAGTTGCTATGTAAATAAAGTACAGTTTTGTACCTACCATAAATGTAGATGTTCGAGGATATCCATTGCTGCAGTCCTGACATATGGGTATTCCGCTGTCCACCATCGGCCCGAATACCAAAGGGCTAGAATCTGGCGTCTGTCATGGCGCTCGAGGCTGACATCAGTATGTGCCAGTACAAATGCGCATGACCGACGCCATACCCTCAGTCTTTCTTGCCTCAGACGTCAGAATGCAAAAAACACCACCCAAAACCCAAACCTAAATAAGGGGGTAGGAGGGAGGGAAACTTGGACTGCAGCAATGGATATCCTCGAACATCTACATTTATGGTAGGTACAAAACTGTACTATGTTCTTCGTCTACCATTGCTGCAGTCCTGACATATGGGTAGAATCCCAGAGCAACGGAAAACAGGGAGGATGGCCAACTAAATAGAATTAGGAGCTGCTAACATGCCCTGTAGAATAGCAGTGGCAAACCCAGCCCTAGACCTAGAATAAAGAGGTAAATGATAATGCTCAGTATATGTATGTACAGAACTCCAAGTAGCTGCCTCCAAAATGTCCTTAGCAGCTACCCCTCTCAAAAAAGCAGTAGAGGTGGCCGTAGCCCTAGTAGAGTGAGGCCTGATCCCAGCAGGAACATCTGTCCCATGATGAGAATAACAAAAAGCAATACAATGGCCAATCCACTTGGAGATAGTGTGTTTTGAAACAGCTTTCCCTTGTGAAGTCAAAGCAAAAGAAACAAACAACTGTTGAGATCTTCTGAACTCTGTGGTTCTGCTCAAATAATATCTTAAATGCCTATGCACATCCAAAGAATACAAAACTTTCACCCCTTTATTTTGGGGGTCAGCAGAAAAAGTAGGCAAATGTATAGATTGGTTCAGTGCCAGATATGAAATTACTTTAGGCATAAAAGTAGGATTAGTACGTAAGGAAACTCTGTCCTTGTGAAAAATCAGAAATGGTTCTACTGCCATGAGGGCCTGTAATTCAGAGACCCTTCGAGTAGAAGTAACAGCCAACAAAAAAGCAGTCTTCCAAGACAACAACTTCAACTCAGCTGTAGCTGCAGGTGCAAATGGAGGCAGAGTCAGCTTCTCCAAAACAAAATTAAGATCCCAGGCTGGAGTGGGAGCTCTTCTTGGGGGTCTTATATTCCTTGCCCCTCTAAGAAACTGTTTAACCAATGGACGAGAAAACAAAGGAGGGTCACATTCATAGTGAGCAGAAATAGCTGCAGCATGCACTTTAACAGAAGAGAAAGACAATCCCTTGTCTAACAAAACAGTCAAATATTGCAAAATACAACTCAAGTTAGGCAATTTAACATCAAAGCCGTGAGCTGCACTCCAAAGAAAAAACTCTTCCATTTATCAGCATAAACTGTCCGAGTAGTAGGACGCCCGGCTTCCAAAAGAACATCCAAAACTTGTTGTGGAAGCTGCAGGCCTTCCTTCCTCAAAACTGAATTCCCCAGGCTGTCAGGTAAAGAGATTGCACCCTGATATTGAGAAAATGATTGTCCTCCTGAGTCAATAAGTGAGGAAACTGTGGTAATGGCCAAGGTGTCCCATGAATTAAACTCCTTAAGAGAGGGTACCAATGTTGTCGAGGCCAATCTGGTGCTATCAGAATCATGCGAGGCATTTCCCTCCTGACTTTCAACAATACCTTTGGAAGAAGAGACAAAGGAGGAAAGGCATACACGTGCAGGTTTCTCCAGCTGAAGGATAGTGCACCTATTTTCCAGGCTTTCGGATGAAATAGCCTTGTGCAAAACTTTGGCAGTTGATAAGTCAGAGGAGAAGCGAACAGATCTATGTCTGGAGTTCCCCAAGCCATGGCCAACTGCAGAAACACCTGATGATCCAACTTCCATTCGCGAGGATCCACAATCTGTCTGCTCAGAACATCTGCTAAAGAATTTTGTGCTCCTGGCAGAAACTGTGCTCGAAGAGTGATGTGCAGTTTTAAAGCAGTTTCCCATACTAGCATTGCTTGTCTGCACAATGGATAAGAATGGGTTCCCCCTTGCTTGTTGATGTACCACATGACTGTTGTGTTGTCTGTTCGAATCAACACCAGTCCTGATTGAAGTAGGCTCTTGAATGCTTCCAAAGCAAATTGAACTGCCAGCATCTCTTTCATGTTGATATGTAAATGAAGTAGCTCTGGGGCCAAAGGTCTTGAATCCATTTTCCTTGAGATGAGCTCCCAGGCCGACTCCGAGGCGTCTGTCGTTAATATCTGACATGCCTCTGGCTGGGTCACAGAGAGTCCCTTGTTTAGGTGACATTCCTGAGCCCACCACAGAAATTCCTTTTGTATGCAAGGGAGAATCTGAATGACAGTGTCCAAATCGTGGCTGTGTTGAGTCCACACGCTTTTGAGATACCATTGTAACTTCCTCATATGCAGTTTGGCATTGGGAAGCACTAGAATACAAGATGCCATGAACCCTAAGGCTTGAAGGACTGTCCTTGCAGTCAGCCTGGACATTACTGAAAGCTGTTGGAAGTATTGATGAAGATGTCTTTGTTTGTCCAGGGTAAGAAATGCCATCTGGGTTGCCGTATTCAGTCTCACACCCAGAAAACACATCTCTTGTGAGGGTACTAGACTGGACTTTATTTCGTTCACAGAATACCCTAGGCATCTTAAAACTGTCATTACATAGTGAAGATGTTGAAGAAGTTCTTGCTTGCCTTGAGCCAGAAACAAACAGTCGTCCAGATAAGGATAAATTTGAATTCCTTGTAGTCTGAAAAAGCAATTACTGGAGCCAGGACTTTTGTGAATACCCTGGGCGCAGTAGACAAGCCAAAGGGCAATGCAGAGAACTGATAATGCAAATTCCCATTCGAAATCTCAGGAACTTCCTGGAACTGGGCCCGATAGGAATGTGAAGATAGGCCTCTGTGAGATCCAGAGTTACCATCCAATGAGCCCTGCCCAGCATAGGCAGCAACTGCTGCAACGTTAACATCTTGAACTTTGGAATTTCCAAAAAGGTGTTTAGAATGGACAAATCCAGAATTGGTCTCCAAGTATTTACTTTTTTTGGCACTAAGAAAAGATGGGAATAAAACCCTGTGCCTCTTTCAGCAGAAGGTACTTCCTGTATTGCCCTCCACTGAAGCAGAGAAGAAATTTTTTTTTTTTTTTTTTGCCTGTGCTTCCAGTCTTTGCTGATGAGGCATATCTGGCATACCTTTGAAAGGAGGGAAAGTGTGGAAATAAAATTTGTCGCCTCGATTTACAATGTCCAATACCCATTGTCCTGGGTAACCAAATGCCAATACTTTGCAAAAAGTCCCAGTTTTCTTCCTAGAGGAGCTGCCAGCATGGCAGAGTCCGACAGCTGAAGACGCAGGTCATTGAGTTTGTTTCCGAAAGGACCGACCCCTGCCCTCCCCAGCAGAAGGGGTAAAAGAACCCAAAGTCCTAGGAGTAGCAGGGCCCTGAGAGGAAGCTCTACCCCTACCTCGCCCAGACCTGCCCCTAGACTGATAATCTGAAGAGGGAAAAGACCACCCTTTAGTAGGCCAATTCCTACTGAACTTAGGGGGCTGAACCTGTAAACAATCCGTAACTGTCTGCATAGACTTAGCGTTCTCCTCCATTATTTCAAAACTGATTCAACCGGAGGGCCAAAAGAACATCAGACTGCAAAGGAGCATCCATAATCCGAGCCTTAACATGCTCTGACAACGTCTGAACTTTTAACCAGGCATGCCTGCGAAGAACTAAAGTAGTAGCAGCCACCCTGGAAGAAGCCTGTAAAGCATCAAAACCACATTGCAAAGAATGCTTACCAACTTGGTCTGAAACATGCACTAAATCCTGAAGCTCTTTACATTCAATACCTTCAGATAAAGCATCAACTTTACATTTCAATTGGCCCAGCAAATAAATTTGACAATGTAAAGCACTCATAGCTAAAGTGGAAGAGGTATACAACTTCTTACCCCACCTATCCAGAGCTCTAGCATCCATGTCCAAAGGAACTGGATTCTTAACCACAGCAGCCCTGACAACCTTGGGGCCTTGAGTAATGGTGTCTGGGTCAGCCCTAGGACTCTTGTACAAATACTAGTGAGCTTCCGGTACCCTGCAGTATCTATCTGGTTTAGCAGGGGCAGGAGGCAAAGAGTCAGGGTTAAGAGAAGCCTCAGAAAATACATCCTGAACAACATCCAATACAGGGGGAATAGCCAAAGGCCTATGCTGAGGCAAAAACAAGAATTCTCTAAGCCCTTTACGAGAATCAGAATAATCCTGGCCTTCCCATTTAAAATGCTCCCTCATGGAATGCAAGGTTTCAGAAAAAGAAAAATCTTCAGGAGGGGATGCAGAGGGAGGAGAATCCTCAGCCTCTGAATCAGAGTAGGGAGGGAAATCCTGGAGCTCTTCCACAGAAGAATCAGGGTCATTGGAAGACTGATCCAGACCCACTATCCCTGGCTCTACCCTGGGCCTTTTCTCAGGGGGAGGCATAGAACCCCTAATTAAAGTAATCAAATCCTCCGCCACCTTTAACATGTGCTTTCTAGGAGCTGGACCCTGTGGACAGACACCAGCAGGGGCAGAATTAGATTTAGAAAGGCTTTTACTATGAGAAGGGGGAGGCCTAGAAACTCTGTGAGGGGGAGGGAACTACCGACACATGAGAAGCCCCTTCAGCCTGGCCTACAACAGGAGAAGCCACTTCCTGAAGTAGCAAAGGCTCCCCTTGAGACTCCGCTAAACTGTCAGAAGGAGCCGTTGAAGTAGTCGGTGGCTCTACCGAACCGGCGTCCGCAATGGACTCATCTTGTTTGGACCGCAAAGGATTACTCCTTGCGTGTTTTAGCCGAACTGGGCGGAGAATCCGACGGCATGTTATAATTGCACCGTTTACCAAACACTAGCCTAGCACAGTCCAAGCGACGTGTAATAGTGCACTCATCAAAGGCAGCACAAAAGCGACACCCAACAACGCCGTGCTCAGGCCCAAACAAGGAATACAGAGTAAATGGTAATCCCTATGAGGAATCTGTTTCCCACAAGAAATACAGTTATTAACTTTTTCTGACAGCCGGTAATACTGAGGCAAGAAAAAGACAAAAGTGTCCCCAACGGGGTACTTAGCCCAGCTTGGTCACCGGTCTGAAACTCGAAAACCGACAATTCCAGAAAGCCGAACGGCACTTGCAAACACTGCTTCTGCTTAGGAACACGCGGCAAGAAAGACTGAGGGTATGGCGTCGGTCATGCGCATTTGTACTGGCACATACTGATGTCAGCCTCGAGCGCCATGACAGACGCCAGATTCTAGCCCTTTGGTATTCGGGCCGATGGTGGACAGCGGAATACCCATATGTCAGGACTGCAGCAATGGTAGACGAAGAACATTTATTAGTCTGAAAAGTGTACTATATCTGAAGTTGTAACTATCTGTTTTTGTGGAGCTTTTCTCCCCGGGCCTCTGCTGAAAATGGACATATATCCAATTAGACTAACCCGGTCAACAAATGTAAAAGAAATAAATAACATAAATGGAAGACAACTGTTTCACTACCCTCGCTCATAGCCTTACAAACACATCTAGCTGTGGAATACTACCCCTCATAATGTGGACTGAAACAAATGGGCAATATGTGAAACACTTAACTAACAACTTCAACTAGGAAGGTCAAAGCAGGATTAATAACCATTTTCTCCATACTTCCAAGTTTTTGTGTGAATTAATACGATTTAAACATTTACCCTAGATACCTGCTTAAGAACAAATGTGCGAACGATTCTTTCAATGGATTTTAAGAGTCAAAATGAGGGACGTTCCTCATAATAAAGTGCAGTTAACAGATAAAGAGATAGAAAAATAGTAGACAGGGAAGCAGTCAGAATTGAATGTTTTTCGTAATAACTCCAGTTACCGAGAGATTACGAATGTACCACTTAGCAAATATGGGGGAAGAACGATTTTATTTTTGATGCTTGATTTACTTGTGCATACATCACTTTTTGAGAAAATAGTTGTTACACTTGTAATATCTATACACACATAATAAACGAAGTGCAAGTATAGGAACAATACACATCACACTGTCTAATTTTATATTTGCGTCGACCCCCACGCTTCCCGGGAGTATGAACGTCCCTTAAGTAATATATTCGCGCTCGACGGCTTTGTTCTTTTAGTCGGTTAATAAACCATTGTATTGGAAAAATATAGCAATGGCTGCGAACGGTGAGGTTTTTTTAAAAATAATTTTCTTTCAGTCTTAGGAGCCTTGATAGCGTTTCTATATATTCTTTCTAGGAATGGTTTCCAAGCACGATGAAATTGTAATTTGGAATTTTAGAGTGTGTTTGTTCTACCTTTATGAAGTAGTTCCGCTTAGGATGTTTAGTTTAGAAAATTAGTGTGTTGTGACGTTAATTCATGGCGTACGGATGGACAGTCCGAGTCTAGCACCTTTGATTAACTTTATCACGGTAATTTAATCAAACTGTAGATTGGAATCCGAACGTTTAAAATGTTTTACAAAAGTGAAGCTTGGAGCATTTTAATTAAATGTTCATTACTTGTTGGTTTTGTTTATGAAGTTTAATCAGAATTCGCAATTGGTTTATAGATAACGCCATACTAAAATTAACAGCCATTTTCTGGGCTGCACCATTGCGATCGGGTGGAGGTAGTTGGTCGCCCTGATAAAAGGCTATGTTGAAAGAAAGCTACTCGCAGGAGTGTGATGTCATACTGCGGCACAATATTGGCCAATGGCTTCACAGACTTGACGAATTCTTCTGGCTCCCGCCTTCCGCTTCTTAAGGGCGGTAGGCTGTAATCTTGTCGTTGGGCCGTTGGTACCGAAAGTTAAGAAAATACGAGCTCCATGGGCTGGGTTCAAAGGCTAAGAGACCACGAGCTCCATGGGTTGATTCCTAAAGCGCTTTAACAAGACTTTGTCCTATAGGCTTTCGTCAGTGTTTTGTGATCATAAAAAAAGTGTAGAAATAGCTGAATGGCACGGCCGTAAGGCTGCATTTTAAACGAGCTGGTAGTGTTGGTCCTCCCTAATGTAGACGCTTTAGCAGCTTTCGCCAATTGGCACTATATACCAATAGGGTACCGCTACTCTATATGTGATGTCGACAATTGTGTATAATGGGCACGTGCGTTTTCATTGAAGTAACTACTAGTTGCGCTTGTCTCCCCCGGAAGCAGGTCCCCATTTAATTTTCGGCGGTGGTTGTAGGACACTGCGTCAGACTTCGCGCAGGCTGATTTCGAAGTGTCGGTGAAAAAAGCCACACACACAACGCGGCTGCCGGTCCCTGTTGTACTTAAGGGCTTTATTTCATTTTAGGGCACCCCGTCTTGGAGGGCGGATTGCTTTGCATCGTACTGCCCCCATCTGTCACAGTCCTGTAGTGTTTTCCGCTGACAAAGGAACGGTACCAGAAATGAACTAGTTCACGAAGGTGCTTTTCAAAACTACATCGTTTCTCTAACGCCCCTTGTGATGTGCAGTACAGTAATGTGTGAATATTTAAAAGATATTCACGACGATGTTTTCGCCAGCCTCATGAATATTCAAAGTATTCGGTACACCAGTTCGTTGAGAAAAGAGCAAGGATTTATCTTTATAGCCGCATGGCGTGACGTCAGTTTCTTAGTGGAAGTTGGGTGCCGCGAACGCTTGCTTCTCAATTGTCTAAATTTTTGCCTCGCATTTGTTGTTCCGCTCCTTGTTTTGGCAAACTACAGGAAATTGAGGGCTCGCCACATGGACGGGCAACACCAAGCAACAGGTTGACATCACACAATACAGCAATAATATTTAGTTGAGCAAAGCGATAGGTAGGTACTAGGCCTGTCTGCCCGAAGGCATTTATAAGCCTAGCCAGAATATTTACTTTCGCCGCCCACTTTAGTTCTAATTGCCTATATACAGCAGAGCCACTGAAGTGATTCCCGGGGTAAATTTCGTTTCCTATCCATTTGTCAAGGTTTGTCTAGAGTGTTAGCGAAATGCTCTGCCTAATGTATATTGGAATTTTGTTACAAAGCATGGAAGTGTCTGGTTTAGAAATCTCCCCCCCCCGTCCTATTTATTCTGGTGAGGCTTGTATCCCTAGAGCGTGTGGCTTCATCCTTTTCGCTCATTAATTTGGCGACGGTTTGCCAAATGGACGTAAATCAGGAATGTTTAATTCCTAGCATACCAGTTAAAAACAAGTTTACGAAGAAACGGTAAATGCTACCGTAATCAAGATATAAGATTTTTCGGGGGGGCAAGCCCTCCTTGTTGCCTTGCTTCTCCGCTGCTTCAATGTACCAACTTCCGGATTGCACTGTAAAGGTGTCCAATTTCTCAAGTTTATATGGGCACGCTTGAAAGATTAATTTTTAAAGAGCTTGAAAAATGTGAAAGTAATCTCTACCAGTATAAACTTTCTCAAGTTAAGATGAATTTTTTAATGGCTTATAAAACGGAGGCGATAGTGTGTTGTACTGGCTCACCTTCAGTTCTGTATTGGAGTGGGCGTAGCTCCGGCGATTGGCCTGAAAAGTTGCATATGAAAAGAGGCATGATTGATGTGCCATTCGTGTAGTGTACTAGCTCCCCTTCAATTAGTGGGCGTGGCTTCTGTGATTGGTGTGAAAAGTTGCCTATGAAGTGAGGCATGATTGACGTGCCATTCATATTAGTGACATCATGCATACAAATAATGTGGCCCGTTTACTCTTCCTAGAGCTACAGTTTCAAGAAACGTATCTGAGACAAGTCTGCTTTACAAATAGCACATTAAATGTAAAAGCAATCACTTTACAGTTATGCTCTTCCAATGTAAATCTAACACTATAGTTAAGTGTACGTGACAAGGTGAAATTGAAGTGTATTAACCCACCACCGAGTTCGCGCAGGTATGGGCATGTCCGCCATGATTGACATGCGGGAGGGCAGGATTAACAACGGCAATGTGCCGTGATTGACACGCAATGCTAATGAAACGGTAAATCCATAGAGTTAAAAACGGAGCATTTAAGACACCGTAAACAAATGGGAAATAGCATATGACCACAGCAACTGTAGTTAAAAATGAAAGCTGTGTGTATTAGCTCTGCTGCACTTAAATCAACTGAAGTAGCTTCCATGAGAATACTTTAGTTCATCCAGTATTGGCAGCAGTCAGACTGCTACTTAAGTATTTTTTTGGGTACTTTTCCATTATTGGGGCAACACTAGTAACGTGCAAGCAGGTGCACGAAATGATCGCACAGCCGTTAGCCCTGAACCGGTAGTTTTGAAACGGATTATGGTCCTAACTCTCCTGGTTAACGAGGCTAACTTCACAAAAAGCACGTTTTTTTTATTCCGAGATAATGTTATCCACATTTGTATACCTTCTCTGTCATCGTCTTGGATTCTTTGCAGTCTGTTCAAAGTTCCGTATTTGAGCAATAATACAGCCATCGTTCGTTGTTAAAAATGTTCCTGACTTTTTGGCAAACCTTGACGAAATTGCATTTTCATGCAGTGGGATGCCATATCTTTTATTAGGGTACGTTAACGTAAAATTTAAAGGGGAATGGTGTGGGATGTTTTTCGGTTAGTGTGATGTTCCTCTTTCAAACGACATCACCCTTTTTCAGTAAGTTTACTTTTGAAGATGGTAGTGTTGAGATGTACTATGGGCCGCAATATTTGGGCTCTGCAGCTAAGTGTGTAGTCATTATCCTCCCCTCCAAAGGGGACAGACAAAAACCTTTTCTAAGGGTGACAGACAGTCTGGCGTCAAACCACTGCACACTAACACTCCTACCGTAAAAAATATAAAATAATTTGTATTATCTCCATATATCACTATTATTGCTTTAACAACTGCTTCAGGGCTGACTACTATGATCATTGAGCGTTAGAGCGGTTTCCCCCATAACGGAAAAGTACCGTTTTGGGTTTATCAGTTCAGTTATCAAACTCTTTCTAATGGACATGTATCAGGACTTGGCAGATCACATCAATTACACGATTAACTTGTTTTGCATATGGCAGATATTACCTTGTGTTATGGTGGCGTCTTTCAATCAAATGGTGGGCGGTGCACTCAAAGTGCTGGCAGGCGGGGTTTACACTTCAATTTTGCCCTTTACAAATATCACCTTTAATGTAAAAACATGTTTATGTTCGGAAAATCATTTTTATTTTAAATCCAGCATTCTCAGAAATTGGCAATTGTGGCAGTTCGGAAACGTGTTCGGAAATGCATTTTTATTTTAAATACAGAACTGTCATACATGTAGCATGTTTTATGTTTGGAAAATGCATGTTTTCTTGGCATTCTCATACATTGGAGTCAATATGCATTGACACCGGATGAATATTCAATAGGTCCGACTGACGTACAACGGGGAGGGTTTTGGGCGGTGCTGGCTACTGCGCTTCTGGTGAGTCAGTACACTACATTATCGCCAAAACAACTGCAGTGAAAGCAAATAAGTATTACAAGGTTGAACTAGGCAGATTTCTTTGAGTCTTAAAGCCAGCACACTACACAATGCAATCCAATACTCTGAGGTTGATACGTAAGCTATTGTTTAAGGCATTGTCCATCTTTCTTGTGTTAAGAAGTTGAGTGGTAGGAGTGTACAGCTCTGCAGTCGTATCTTTCATGCTTGTAACTGCCCAGCGCATATAATTATTTTTAGATTAAAAATCTCTGGCTATTAAACCCGAGTAACTTGCTAAATATAAAATGTTAAAATTGTAATGGGGAAACAATTGTTGCCACTTGTTCAAGCTTTTAGATTTTTTTCCTCAGTAGCACAATTCACCAGTTGTACCAGTGTGTGGTTGTGTAAAACTGTTCGGTTCCGGTGGCAGTTTTAGGTTTCACCTTTGCCACACGAGTGTGTGTTGGCAAGGTGTAGAAGTTGCGTTACACAAGCCAGGGCACAGTCTAGATGATGCCATTATTTTTGCTGCAAGTTTAAGGAGGTGGGTGGGGTAAACTTGGTCCAAAGTCATCTGTCTTCCTTTGCTGTCCTGACACTTTTTTTAAGCGCCCCAAATGTTCTTAGGAACAGTCCAAAATATAAGGCAGAATGATTTTGTATTTCTAGGCAGTTGAGAGGCATGCCTAAAACTAAAAATCATCACAATGTACACTGCTCGGTGAAATCCTAATTCTAATATGTTGATTTATTTGTAACGCTTGAAAAAATTTCCACCTAAAAGGGGTACATAAGTAACTGGAAAAGCTATGTAGACTGATAAACACATTTACTTTCCATTATTAGTCTTTCATTTCCCAGGAAAGGTTGGGTCTTAATTCAGAACCATGCAAGTGATCTTAACTTTCGGGAAGTTTGTTCTTTAACAGTAAGAAAAAAACGGAGCATTTGTTTCTGAAGAGAAACGCAGGTCAGCTTTTTCCCACCTTTAGTAACACCATTATCTGTTCAGTACAGTTAGTGTTGCCCTGATAACCGAAAAGTACCCAGGTTGCTGTACATGATTGTCCTGAGCAATGTAAATTGAGAAGTCTCTAGATGACCTGTTTTCTGTACTCCTGCTAGTGTTAAGACATTTTTTCTGAAGTAACAGTTCAAATGAATTTATTAATCTTAACTGCTTGCCATCCTCAACACAGCATGTTATATTCTTTTTTTTCAGTAATTTTCCTCTGTTGAATATATCCACCTCTTAATCCTTGATCCTTAGGCAATGTCTTGTTTTTAGCTCCTCTTTATTTATTTTACATTTGTTAACCGGGAGAGTCCGACTGGATACATGTCCATTTTCAGCGGAGGCCCGGGGAGAAAAGCTCCAGGTACATAACAGACATATGAACATTATTAATGCAAAAAAGAAGATAGTTGAGTTTTAAATACAATATAAAGATACATCACATCTTGGGGAAAAAAATAACAGCAGCATATAAAAAAAACATAGGTCAGTTACAAAGGTGAGGCGCCTTGTTAAAAAGTGGTTAAGGATAGTGAGGTAAGAGAAGGGTAAATGATAGTGGTTAATCAGGTTTGGAACAGGGACATTGCCAGAGAGTATTGAGATGGGGTTTAAGCTTTTTTTTTGAATTGTAGGAGTGAAGGTTCTGAGGTGAGCATGGTCGGTAGGGAGTTCCACATTTTACCTACAAAGTTTGAGAATAGAGGATCCCCAGCAGAATTATTGGCTTTGTTAGTTTGAGCTAAGATCTTATTGGAGGAGCGTAAAGATTGCAGGTTAATATAGGGGTGAATGATGTTTTTCAGAGCTGGTGTTTTCTCTGGGTGATACAGTATCTGGTGAGCCGTTTTGAGTTGGTTGAAATGGAGTTGGCTGGAAAACTCTAACCACCCTAGTTGCTTCAAGTTAGTGCAGTGGTGCGTTCAAAAGGTGGAATTTGTGGCAAATCTAGCTATGTGATTGTAACAAGAAGCAAGTTTAAGGGTTTTCTTGTTTAGGTTTGTAAAGAGGGGGGAGGCATAGAAAAGATTTGATAGTAGGTGTGTGCTGGCAATTGTAATTTTAGCGTGAGGAGTGAGAAAGTGTTTTACTTTAGAGAGAGCCAAGCTTTTTATTGACTGTTTTGATGGTAAGATTGAAATGGGTGTCAAATTTAAGGGAGTTATCAATGGTAACACCTAATAGCTTTGTGTGAGCTTCTGTTGGTATAGTGATTCCATTGGAGGATGTAATAGAGAAGGTGGGGGGAAGAGTCTTGTTAGTGGGTGAGAAAGTAAGTAGTTTTGTTTTGTTGGGGTTGAGAACTAGTTGACGACTTGAACCATTTTTCTATTAGGTTGAAGGTGTCTTGGGTTGAAGCAGTGAGGTCTGCCAGGTTGGAGACAGTGCTGATGATAGTCGAATCATCTGCATATTGAATGCATGTGGCATGGGGGGTGATTGTGGGCAGGTCATTAACAAAGATGGTGAAGAGAAGAGGGCCAAGAATAGATCCTTGGGGAACTCCAAGTGTAACGGGTAGGCATGTGGATAATGTGTCCTGCCATAGAACTGCCTGTTGCCTATTGGACAGGTAGGATTGGAACCATTTCAGTGTGGAATTGCTGAGTGATCGTTTTTTTAATGTATGGAGGAGTTGAATGTGGTTCACCATATCAAAGGCCTTGGAGAGGTCTAAGAAAAGAGCAGATAGTTTATTATTGTTTCTGAAGTTATTGATGGTATTAGAAAAGGATAGTAGGGCTGATGTGGTACTGTGATTTGGCCTGAAGCCATGTTGGGAGTTGGCTAGAATTTTATTTTTGGTGAGGTGTTCCATCAGTTGTTTGTGGACACACTTTTCCTTAATTTTGGCCAGGGGTGAGAGTATAGCTATAGGTCTGTAGTTGGTTAGCTCTAGTGAGCTACCACCTTTATGGAGAGGAATAATGTGGGACATTTTCCATATGGAGGGGATGAAGGCTTCTGACAAGGTACGGTTTATGATTATGGAGACGGGATAGGAAATGGCCTCTTGATTCTTTCCTTGAGAGAGAAAAAAAAAACACAAATACTCTCTGCAATCTTCTTTTGACAAACTTATTTCAGCAAGGTCAGCATTAAGTGAAAGATTCTTTATGCTTTCTAAAATGTATGCATAAGTAAAACACCATTTCTAGCTTATTTTATTCTTTTAGTCTGACTAATGTATGTAAGATGAAAAATCCTGACCTAATGGAGGTTGTGGATTTCATGTTAGTTTTACAAAGACTTTTTTCTACATCTGTTGTATGTAGGGGGCATTGGTGTATCACATTTTTCTGATCTTTGTGTTGCCTGCAGTTTTTGTCCTAGCTTCACTGTGAACTGATGAGGCAAGACTTGGTCGTGTTGCATAGGATCCTTGCTCACACACTTGTCTCGTCTTTTGATGGTGTCTCTTTTTTGTACTGGTTTGCATAACTTGGGGGTTTATTCTTCAAAGTGCTGTTAAGTAAGGAAATGAATATTCTGTTCCATTGCCCTTTATTATGGCCTTACAAAGTGCACATTTTATGTATTTATATTTGATGTGTTGGGCCTTATTGGGTAGTGCCTACTTTCAGAAGGGAAGGGGGCTCATGGAGCAGTTATCAGAAACTGGACACTGACTGTATAGAGGTTCGGATATGCCTTCTGTATTTCTGCGTTAACAGATTATAGGTTCATACTGGGCTATCCTGCCCTAGGGCATTTATAAGCCTAGCCAGAGTGTTTGGCTTTCACCACCTATTTTAAATTAATTTTGCTATGTCCTTTTTAGAGGTTGGTATACTGTGCCTCTGTCTAACAGTGAGACAGAAGTGATACCCGGGGTAAACCTACGATCTCCTATCCACTCAAGATTCCTCTTGAAGAGAGTCATTGAGGGACTCTGCCTAACCTGGACTGGGATTTTATTCCAGAGTGAAGGGAGCCTCTGGGTTATGAGTCTGTCCCTCCAGCATGTCCTATTTATTTCAGTGCTGAGGTTCAAGTCTCTCGAGCGCGTAGCTCTATGGGATTTGGATTTTCTGAGGTGCAGCATGTCCATTAATTCCAGGTTGGACATGGCTTTATACGTCGGGCACAGATCGCCTCTGGGTAGGCAGTATGCCACTGAGAAGAGCTGGAGTTTCTTTAACTGGGCAGCATATGGCATCTGTTTGAGCCCTTTGATCCTCTTGGTGAGGAACTTTTTGGGGTCTTTCCAGTTGCTGCAGGTGTCTGGTAAGGTACATCCCAAAAGGGTACTCAATTATGGGCCTGATGAGGGATGAGTAAAGAGGCACGATGACCTCCCCTGATCTAGATGTGAATCCCTTCATGATTAGGTGGGCTATATAAAATGTTTTTCTAACCACTTTGGCCACGTGGTTGTCAAATGAGAGATTGCTATCAACTTGGGTCCCTAATTACTTCTGTACTTAATGGATTACCACCTATGTGGTAATTTGTGGGCACTTTGTTTTTGCCAAAGGGGATGACTATACACTTTTTGGCGTTCAGCGGCACCAGTTGTCTGTTTCTATGAGGCCCTTTTGGAGGATGCTTGTGCCAGCTAGAGAGTCTATTATGGCGCCCAGTTTGCAGTCATCTGCGAACTTGGTCAGCCAGAGTCCTTCCGTGTTAGCCTGTACCTCCGAGAAATATATACCAAACAAGAGAGGTCCCAGGACTGAGCCTTGTGGGACGCCACTTGTAACTGGTTTGGAGTCTGACATGGCTCCAGCAATTCTAACCATGTGGGTTCTGTCCTTGAGCCAGTTTGCAACCCATCTAGTGACATAGGGGTTTATATTTAAGCTGGTGAGCTTCTCTATAATGCCAGAGTGGGGTATTGTATCGAAGGCTTTTGCGAGGTCCAGGTAGGCTGTGTGGACCACCTTCCCCTAGTCAATGGCCTTGGTGACTGTTTCAAAGAAATCGACCAGGTTTAAGAGGCAGGATCTGCCCTTAAAGCCGAACTGGGTAGGATCCAGTGTCTGTAGGTCCCCTATATCTTTATTTGAGGTCCATGATGATCCTTTCCATAGCTTTGCAGACCAAGCTAGTCAGGCTTATGGGGCGATAGTTTCCAGTATCTGTTGAGGCACCACAATTGTGGAGAGGGACCACTGTTGTTGTACGCCACTCTTTGGGTACATATCCTGTAGTAAGGCTGAGATTGAACAGTAGTTTTATGTTTGGGTTTAGCTCTTCTTGGAGTTCATGTAGGACGCAGCCCGGGACACCGTATGGTCCCATTGATGCTGTGTTTTTTGCTTTGGAGAGGGCGGCTCTTACCTGAGCATCTGAGATGTCGGGAGCAGCACTCTGCTGGGATAGATATTTGCCCTTTTGGTGGGGGGGGGGGGTAGTTTGCACTGAACCTGTCAGCTAGGATGTTGGCAATGTCTGGGTTCTGTGTATTTTTTGTCATTTTGGACTAATTCTGAGCATATCTGGGAATTCCCACCCAGGTGCCTAACATAACTAAAGAAAGCCTTGTGATTATCCTTAGTGTCCTGTGGAATTTTTCTCTCGAAGCTGGCATTAGACGATTTTGAGTGCCCGTAGTTTTTTGCTAATACTGTTCAGAGATGCCTTCCCTTTTTGGGATCTTGCTCCATCATGTAGTAGCTTCCTCCTTCTATTGTATAGTTTATGGCTGGGGTCCACCAGACAGGAGGTTTGGGTCTTGGTTTTATTTGGGATTGCATGATCCATGCATTCCTGAAGGTGTTCATAGAATGCGTTTATAAAGGATTCTGCGGTCTGGGCCGTATTTTCCACAGGCCCGGGGGCTTTGAAGGATTCCACCTCGGTTTTGAGGAGTGTGAACTTTGCTTTAGAGAAGTTTTTCACTGTGGTTTTCTGGGCAGGGGGTGGGGTCTGGATGTGAATATCCAGTGAGATTAGTTTATGGTCTGATCTTACCAGTGAGGGATACACTTCTGGTCTGGAGCATAGAGTCCCCATGTTGGTGATCAGGTCCAGTATGTTTTCCCCTCTTGTGGGAGTGGTAACAAGTTCCATAGCATTTGTTTATAAATTCTAGGAACCTTTGGACTAGGGTGTTGGAGCTAGAGTAATGCTCCCAGTCTGTTTGGGTAGTTGAATTCGCCCAATATAATGGTGTTTGGAGAGACCTTCACATTTTCCAGTGTTCTCAGGAAGGCCGAGTGGGATTCCTGGGTTTGGGGGGGGTCTGTAGCAGGCTATAAACTGGAAGGCAGTTTTACCCACTGTTAGTTGCACATGGATAGTCTCTGATGCTTCGTGCTGTGCCACCAACCTGGAGGTGTGGGTATCTTTGACAAATATTGATACTCCCCCGCCTTTTGTGGTTCGGTCCAAGTTTTGTGGCCAAAAAGCATGGTATGAGGTATAACTTGGTAGTGCTGGGGTGCTCTCGGGAGCCTTGAACCAGGTTTCTGTTTCTGCACTGTTATCTGTTCTCCATGCTAAGGAGAGTTTTGAGTGCGTGCATCTTGAGGTTTAGACTTCTGGCGTTGAGTAGCATTACTTTGTTTCTTATCCCTTGTGATACCTATGGAGGTGGGTTTGTCTTTTGAGCCTTGCCTAAAAAAGGCACTATGGGGTAGCAAGAGCCTTTGCCAATATCTGAAAGCCCAGGGGTGACTGGTGCAAGCCGTCCCTAGTGAAGCATCGTGGCTTGTCAAGCATGTCATCCCAGGCTGACGGGCATTGGATCCCCTTTGACACCAATAATTAAGCCAATTTTTGAAATTGATCATCTTGTCTTCATATTGTGGCATTCTTGGTGAGGGTAAGATGCTACTCAAGGTCAGGGTCATACCGGCCTGGGCTAATGCTCAGAGATCTCCTCTGTCTCCATGTAGTCCAGGGAGGTACGTCTCGGGTCATTCACACCAGCATGGACAATGACAGAGTCATATTTGTACTTGCCTTGGAGTGACCAGAGTGCTTGTGTTATGTGGCGGATCCTAGCGCCCGACAGGCAGCTCACCGTGACCTTTCTTGTTCAGCCTGGTGAGCGGGACGTCAGTGTGCCTGACGATAGTCCCCTATTACAAGTGTATCAGGTGTGTTGTTTAGCCTTAAGGGCTGTGACTGTTCGGCGCACTGGCTTTGTGAGCTATGTGTTGCACGTGTTTTGTTAGCGGTTGCTTGGGTGTCTGCTTTGGAGGTCTCTGCTGCTTAGGCAGATTTTTATTTAGAGCCTCTGAGTATGTTTGTGTGTGTTTGGTTTGCTGTCATGATAGGTCTATGTGAGACTGGAATTGTAGTGAGTGTGGTTTCCTTCTCCTCCTGACTGGTTACGCCAGTACTGAGTTGAGAGAGCTTAGCCTCCAGTTTGGCTATATGGTTGCATCTCTCAACATGTGTTAGAATTTGTTGGGAGGAGGAGAGGGTTGTCTGTGTACATGAGGCAGTTGTAACATTGCCTCAAGATTCCCAGATTCACCAGCTGGACCAGAGAGGAGATTGACAACTGACCTTTGGACATGCTAGAATAGTATTGGGAATTTCTTTATAAATGAAAAAAAGGGTCAATGGGGAACAAGATACTCAAGGGGTGTTTGTGAGGTACAAGTTTCCGTATGTGTTGGTCAACAGGCAATGTATTTTGAGATGGTACAACAAGTTTCCGTATGTGTTGGTCAACAGGCAATGTAACCTTTGTGGTGTGCACTTCTATTTCACTGCTGGGTATAGTAGTGTCAAGAGTTTTGAGTTGTCTTGTAATACACTGCTATATGCTATAGTTAGATTTGCAGCATATTTTTAGGCCTTTAGTGCAGCACAGTTTTGCACAGATGTGAGTGTGGCTTTGGTGATTAGCAGCCTTCAACAACTAAAATGGGCAGCATGATCATGCAGTTGCTGGCCATTTACAGTGCAACTGCAGTAAAATTTTTTACAGAGTGCCGTTCTATAAAATGAAGCCTAACCAGTTTCTGTACATAACTTACTGCGGGGAAATAGCTTCCCCACATGCATATATACTCCCTTGTGTCAGGATATAGGTTCACACGTGGTTAGTCTAGCCAAGCTTATCCTAAATTTGCCAAAAGTATTGCTGATTTGTAGTTGCGGTCAATGAGTTTGGGGTGTAGGGTTTGTACGATGTGTTCAGACTACCCCTGTTCTGTCCATTGGGGCCATGGGTGCCAAAATAGGGGCATTTCCAATTTTCCGTCTTTTGAGCTAGGTTATTTGAATAAGATTATAGAAAGTATAGGCATATGTTGCAGCAGTCTGTAGGTGACGAATACAAGAATATGGTTTTGATATGGTTCACATACAGTTTTACTACCCATATTTTTTATGAGGAACCTGTGGCCTCAGGCCGTGCCTAGTTGAGTACTTCATAGGTTCATACTAGGCTATCTGCCCTAGGGCATTTATAAGCCTAGCCAGAGTGTGTTTGGCTTTCGCCACCCATTTTAAATTAATTTTGCTATGTCCTTTTTCGAGGTTAGTATACTTGTGCCTCTGTCTGACAGTGACACAGAAGTGATACCCGGGGTAAACCTACAATCTCCCATCCACTCAAGATTCCTCTTGAAGAGAGTCAATGAGGGACTCTGCCTAACCTGGACTGGGATTTTATTCCAGAGTGAAGGGAGCCTCTGGGTTATGTCCCTCCAGCATGTCCTATTTATTTCAGTGCTGAGGTTCAAGTATCTCAAGCGTGTAGCTTGATGGGATTTGGATTTTCTGAGGTGCAGCATGCTGTCCATTAATTCCAGGTTTGACATGGCTTTATACATCAGGCACAGATCGCCTCTGAGCAGGCGGTATTCCACTGAGTAGAGCTGGAGTTTCTTTAACCGGGCAGCATATGGCATCTGTTTGAGCCCTTTGATCCTCTTGGTGAGGTACTTTTGGGGTCTTTCCAGTTGCTGCAGGTGTCCGGTAAGGTACATCCCAAAAGGGGCATTGTACTCAGTTATGGGCCTGATGAGGGATGAGTAAAGAGGCAAGATGACCTCCCCTGATCTAGATGTGAATCCCTTCATGATTAGGTGGGCTATATAAAATGTTTTTCTAACCACTTTGGCCACGTGGTTGTCAAATGAGAGATTGCTATCAATTTGGGTCCCCAGGTCCCTAATTACTTCTGTACTTAATGGATTACCACATATGTGGTAATTTGTGGGCACTTTGTTTTTGCCAAAGGGGATGACTATACACTTTTTGGCGTTTAGTGGCACTAGTTGTCCGTTTCTATGAGGCCCTTTTGGAGGATGTTTGTGCCAGCTAGAGAGTCTATTATGGCGCCCAGTTTGCAGTCATCTGCGAACTTGGTCAGCCAGAGTCCTTCCGTGTTGGCCTGCATCTCCGAGAAATATATACCGAACAAGAGAAGTCCCAGGACTGAGCCTTGTGGGACACCACTTGTAACTGGTTTGGAGTCTGACATGGCTCCAGCAATTCTAACCATGTGGGTTCTGTCCTTGAGCCAGTTTGCAACCCATCTAGTGACCTAGGGGGTTATATTTAAGCTGGTGAGCTTATCTATAATGCCCGAGTGGGGTGTTGTATCAAAGGCTTTTGCGTGGTCCAGGTAGGCTGTGTGGACCACCTTCCCCTCATCAATGGCCTTGGTGACTGTTTCAAAGAAATCAACCAGGTTTAAAGAGGCAGGATCTGCCCTTAAAGCCGAACTGGGTAGGATCCGGTGCCTGTAGGTCCCAAATATCTTTATTTATGAGGTCCATGATGATCTTTTCCATAGCTTTGCAGACCAAGCTAGTCAGGCTTATGGGGTGATAGTTTCCAGGATCCGTTGAGGCACCACCTTTGTGGAGAGGGACCACTGTTGCTGTACGCCACTCTTTGGGTACGTATCCTGTAGTAAGGCTGAGATTGAACAGTAGTTTTATGTTTGGGTTTAGCTCTTCTTGGAGTTCATGTAGGACGCAGTCCATAATTGAGTACAATGCCCCTTTTGGGGGTGTACCCAGACACCTGCAGCAACTGGAAAAACCCAAAAAAGTACCTCACCAAGAGGATCAAAGGGCTCAAACAGATGCCATATGCTGCCCGGTTAAAGAAACTCCAGCTCTACTCAGTGGCATACCGCCTGCTCAGAGGCTATCTTTGCCTGACGTATAAAAGCATGGAGAACATCGATATCTGTGCAGTAACAGAAACCTGGTTCAAGGCTCCCGAGAGCACCCCAGCACTACCAAGGTTATACCTCATACCATGTGTTTCGGCCCCAAAACTTGGACCCAACCACAAAAGGAGGGGGGGGGAGTATCAATATTAGTCAAAGATACCCACACCTCCAGGTTGGTGGCACAGCACGAAGCATTGGAGACTATCCATGTGCAACTAACAGTGGGTAAAACTGCCTTCCAGTTTATAACCTGCGACAGACAACCTCTCAAACCCAGGAACCCCACTCGGCCTTCCTGAGAACACTGGAAAATATGAAGGTCTCTCCAAACACCATTATATTGGGCGACTTCAACTACCCTAACATTGACTGGGAGCATTAATCTAGCTCCAACACCCTAGCCCAAAGGTTCCTAGAATTTATAAACTCAAATGCTATGGAACAACTTGTTGCCACTCCCACGAGAGGGGAAAACATACTGGACCTGATCATCACCAACATGGGGACTCTATGCTCCAGATTAGAAGTGTATCCCTCACTGGTAAGATCAGACCATAAACTAATCTCACTAGATATTCACATCCCGACCCCAGCCCCTGCCCAGAAAACCACAGTGAAAAACCTCTCTAAAGTAAATTTCACACTCCTCAAAACCGAGGTGGAATCCTTCAAAACCCCCCGGGCTTGTGGAAAATATGGTCCAGACTGCAGAATCCTTTATAAACACATTGTATGAACACCTTCAGGAATGCATGGATCATGCAATCCCAAATAAAACCCAAGACCCAATCCTCCAAAGTTAGGCGTCCTGTCTGGTGGACCCCAGCCATAAACAAAACTATACAATAGAAGGAGGAAGCTAGTACATGATAGAGCAAAATCCCAAAAAGGGAAGGAATCTCTGATCAGTATTAGCAAAAAACTACGGGCACTCATAAAATCGTCTAAGGCCAGCTTCGAGAGAAAAATTGCACAGGACACTAAGGATAATCACAAGGCTTTCTTTAGTTATGTTAGGAACCTGGGTGGGAATTGCCAGATATGCTCAGAATTAGTCCAAAATGACAAAAAATACACTGAACCCACAGACATTGCCAACATCCTAGCTGACTGGTTCAGTGCAAACCCCCCCCCTTCCCCACCAAAAGGGCAAATATCTATCCCAGTAGAGTGCTGCCCCCCTGACATCTCAGATGCTCAGGTAACAGCCGCCCTCTCCAAAGCAAAAAAACACAGCATGAATGGGACCAGACTGTCCCAGGTTGTGTCCTACATGAACTCCCAAGAAGAACTAAACCCAAACATAAAACTACTGTTCAATCTCAGCCTTACTACAGGATATGTACCCAAAGAGTGGCATACAGCAACAGTGGTCCCTTTCCACAAAGGTGGTGCCTCAATTGTTCCTGGAAACTATCGCCCCATAAGCTTGACTAGCTTGGTCTGCAAAGCTATGGAAATGATCATCATGGACCCCGTAAAGATATTGGGGACCTACAGACACTGGATCCTACCCCGTTCGGCTTTAAGGGCAGATCCTGCCTCTTAAACCTGGTCTATTTCTTTGAAACTGTCACCAAGGCCATTGACGAGGGGAAAGGTGGTCCACACAGCCTATCTGGACCTTGCAAAAGCATACAATACCCCACTCGGGCATTATAGATATAAATCCCCCTATGTCACTAGATGGATTGCAAACTGGCTCGTGGACAGAACCCACATGGTTAGAATTGCTGGAGCCATGTCAAGACTCCAAACCAGTTACAAGTGGCATCCCACAAGGCTCAGTCCTGGGACCTCTCTTGTTCGGTGTATATTTCTCGGAGGTACATGCTAACACGGAAGGACTGTGGCTGACCAAGTTCGCAGATGACTGCAAACTGGGCACCATAATCGACTCTCCAGCTGACACAAGCATCCTACAAAAGGGCCTCATAGAAACAGACAATTGGTGCCAGAGCCATGGCCTCGAGCTAAATGCCAAAAAGTGTAGTCATCCCCTTTGGCAAAAACAAAGTGCCCACAAATTACCACATAGTACGGAAGAAGTAATTAGGGACCTGGGGACCCAAGTTGGCAATCTCATTTGACAATCATATGGCCAAAGTGGTTAGAAAAACATTTTATATAGACCACCTAATCGTGAAGGGATTCACATCTAGATCAGGGGAGGTCATCGTGCCTCTTTACTCATCCCTCATCAGGCCCATAATAGAGTACAATGCCCCTTTTGGGATGTACCTTACCAGACACCTGCAGCAACTGGAAAGACCCCAAGAGGATCAAAGGGCTCAAACAGATGCCATATGCTGCCCGGTTAAAGAAACTCCAGCTCTACTCAGTGGCATACCACCTGCTCAGAGGCGATCTGTGCCTGATGTATAAAGCCATGTCCAACCCGTAATTAATGGGCATGCTGCACCTCAGAAAATCCAAATCCCATCGAACTATGCGCTCGAGAGACTTGAACCTCAGCACTGAAATAAATAGGACATGCTGGAGGGACAGATTCATAACCCAGAGGCTCCCTTCACTCTGGAGTAAAATCCCAGTCCAGGTTAGGCAGAGTCCCTCATTTCCTCTCCGAGTAATCTTGATGAGTGGATGGGAGATGGTAGGTTTACCCTGGGTGTCACTTCTGTGTCACTGTTAGACAGAGGCACAGTATACTAACCTCGAAAAAGGGCATAGCAAAATTCATTTAAAATGGGTGGCGAAAGCCAAACACATTCTGGCTAGGCTTATAAATGCCCTAGGGCAGATAGCCTAGTATGAACCTATGTACTTGATTCAGATTTAATGTGTAGGTATTTCTGTATTTTTGAAGGATTGTATGGTAATTTAACATGTTGAAGGCCTGGGTGTTTATCCAGATGTTTTGAGCCCCGTTCTGTGTTCATTTCCATGTTTCTCAGCATCCAGTGGAAGCTGCAGAAATTTTCAGTTTTAAGGATTTATAGTTCCGGATTGTTAAAATATGCATAGTGATTGAACAGTTTGTGTTTGTAAACTTGGGCATTCATTGGCATTGCAAATTTTAATTTAGTATGGATTTAACCCTTTCAGGGTGTTTTCTGTGCTGTCTTTTTTACCTTGCTCCCCTAGAGCTAGGTGGAGTTGAGGGGCCTTTACTGATGGTTCCCTTTGCAGAGTAAATGGGCAGGTCCAAGGACTTTTTCAATTTCTGCCTGTAATGCATGGTTTTAAGTAGAACGTGAATGGCTCAGTGTGTTCTCTTCCACACCCTGTAGGAAATGAGAAAGTGAAAGGTATTGTGGCGTGTAGTCACCTATACTTCAGCAAATCAGTTGTGCTAACTGCATAGATGAGTGAAACGGGGCACATAGTGGTAGCACGGTGAATGCTAAGGACATTGTGGGATAACGAAAACTGAGTCTACATTATAGCTACTGTGTAAAGAAAGACTGGTTTGAATAATAGTTTTAATCTTTTTAGGTGGGTCCATTACTGGGGGTTTAGTCCTTCGTCTGTAGGCATCTTTTCCATGTCCATGTTGTGCACATATTGGTGAGGATCACTAAAGTCCGATCCCATGAAGACACTTTGGCGTTGGGGAAAATCTTGGTAGTTGCTGGCAGGTTTGAGTTCTGTAGGACTTCATTGTGTGATCAGATGTTTCTGATCACATGCTTCATTAGTGTTGACTTTTTTTGTACCAATTGTCTTTCCCTCTTGTCCCATATCGTTGCTGAGGGCCTGAGTGACTTAGACTGGCTCAGTTCTATGTGGTGTGTTCTGATTTTGTATGTAGTCTTTTTTAATCTTAGTTCTCAAGACACACTCCATCAAACTGACCATGTGAAATGCTCACATTTTACTGGGTAATTCCTCGTGGGGGCCTTTTTTAATACAAGTCGCAATTTATCAATTGCGTGGGTTTTGCAGAATATTCACTTGTTTGTTTTTCCTCCACAGATTATTCACAGTCTTCAGCTGCTCAGAGGTATGTTTTTTTTTAATTTTATTTATTTACTTTTTCCTTTTTACTTTTTACTTGTAATTAATTGGCTATTTTTTCTTCTTTTAGTTACGGTTCCTATGGTGCCCAGCCTGGGCAGGGATACACTCAGCCATCCCAAGGTGGCTATGGGCAGCAGAGTTACGGTACCTATGGTCAGTCTTCTGACAGCTCATATGGACAGAGTGGCTATGGGTCTAGTTCTTATGGACAAGGCACCCAGTCAGGTATGTTCTTGCATCAGTGCATGGCTAGAAAGCATTAAAATGAAGTAGATAAAGATTTCTGAGGTGTACTTTGAATGGGGAATGCAGGGAGGTAAAATGAAATTGCCAGTTGACAGCAATGGCAAGAGTTGTCTAGAACAGGTGAGCTGCTTAATTTTCTGTGTGTATTGTTTTCTGTAAATGCCTACAGTTCTAAAAATGAGGAGTAGATGTATGAAATCTGTTTAAGTAGGGTAGAGGAGCTTGATAGTTTTCTGGATTGCTGGTGTATACAGGTGGTGTGGAATAAAGTATGTACTTTGTGTCAGAGTGTAAATGGCTTGACTATTTTCATAATGGCTGTGGTTTAATTGGGACCAAGCAATTCTTAAAAGTGAGAGCTTATGGATGAAGAGCTGGGTGTGACTCCTGTTTTTTTAATTTGTGTGTATGGGGTATGTAAAACTACAGGATTTTGAGGGCAATTGGAAGAAGTTTTATTGCGCATTATTTTTTTCACTTGTTTGGTTCATTAGGTATAAGCTGCTGCTTTTTCATGTAACCTTTGAAAGTTCAAGCAAAGTGCTCGTTTTGCACAGTTTGATAGTGAAGGTTGAAAACAAATGCAGTATTGTCTTGACATTTGTGTGCAAAAAATCAGTTTAGGCCATTCATGTTCAACTTTCTGCTTTTTATTGGCTTGTGGTTTGTGGGGAGCCTCTGCACATGGCTAACACACAGGTTCATAGGTAGGTAGGTACTAGGCTATCTGCCTGAATGCATTTATAAGCCTAGCCAGAATGTGTTTGCTTTCGCCACCCCCTTAGATTAGTTCCCTGTGCCTCACATATGGGAATGCATACTAATTGCTCTAGATGGGGCCTTGTATTCTTATAAATTTAACATGTCTTGCAGCTTGTCATTTAAGTAGGTCCTTTACAGTTGCTGTTGAGGGATCCAACGATCATTTTGCTAGGATTCTTACTCTTGGTGTTCTAGCCCAGGCTTTGTGCTTTTTTGAAGCACTTCAAATACATCCATTGCCTCACTGTGACACATCTGTCAATGCTTTACCAGAAATGCTATACAGTCATACAAAAATAACACTGACTGTAAAACTAGAGAAACCAAGTTCACTTTAATAGTGGCAGTTATTGAGAATGTGTAGAGTTGACCAATCTAATGCAGATTGTGCATTTACCGTGGTACTTTGAGTTTTGTTATTACTTTTGAGGGGCTTCCTTTCCACAGTTCATCTGCATGGTCTGATCTGGTCAGCCAAGTGGGGGGTGCACTTGAACAGGTTTTCATAGTTGAGGACACGTTTGTTCAGCTCTGGTATAATTTTTATTGTGGATTCCCACTCACTTTTACAGCACAAATGAATACAGCAGTCTTGCATGATTAAATTTATTTTTGAACATACTTGTGCATGGTTTAGAAGTTACTAGGCTATTGGCCCTGAGGCTCTTATAAGCATAGCCAAGAGTTTAGCCCATGTATAGACAAATTAGAAATGTTTCAGGCTTGGCTGTTCTGGCCTGTCAAATTTGAGTTGGAATAAACTTGTTTAATGGTGATAAGTGTGCCATGTACTTCGGTAGGGATGTGTGTGGCTAACTGCTTAAAGTAGAGTTTCAGACAGACCTTGCTATGCTGAGTGGTATTAGTTTGGAATGTCATGAAATTGGAAGGGAAGGCTATAAATACGAAGTGATGTTTCAACAGTATTTACTAGTTGAGTGTAATGAAACTTTTGTGAATTTCAGCGGGGTACGGCAGCCAGTCTTCTCAGTCTTATGGATCTTCTTATGGAAGCAGTCAGACCTCTCAGCCATCATATGGGCAGCAATCGTCATATCCTGGCTATAGCCAGCAGCCATCAGGCACATCATCTTCAGGGTAAGAATTTGGGAATGTGAAAAAGGTGACCTGTATTTTGGTCCTGATGAACATGACTTCTGTTTTTTTTTCCTTTCTGAACAAAAAGGGTTGATCATGTCATCTACAGGTGCCAAAGCTTTGCTAGTTTTGTGGAAATTTACCTCTTCAGTGTAGTGTTTATATTTAGGCATTACATATGGGTAGTTTAGAAAATAAGCACACAATCGTGTTAGGGCTACATTGTTTCAGATGGTGGGTGGGGGCAGATATGTCTCTGGGTAGTACTGTCCAGCGAGTGACTAGAGTCTGTGGTTTGGAATAAAAGTGGTGATTAACTGAAGTTAATGTTTTCTTAAAAAAAGGTGTGCTCATGAAACAAATTGACAAGAGGCTTATGGCTTGGCCTTGTGGGTGATGGGGAATGTATTATAGAAATTGCAATGCAGGAGGAGCCTGTATTGCCCACCATTGGAAGGTGTGTAGGGTTAATAGAATGTAGTCTCTGGTATTATTCAAAATTGCAAGAGTAACATGAATGTAGTAGGCTGGTCTCTTGGCAGCCTTTATTGCAAGCCTTAACGCTGCGGTCTTTAGGACTGCTCAGCAGCAGTCCTGAGCAGGTAACTAGTTAGGCTGCCAAACACTCAACATGCCATGCAGTACTGTCTTGGTTGTTTTCAGCTTGAGTTAGAAGAAACAGTCCTTGGATGTTTGTTTTTATTTTTTTTCCATTTAAGTGCCTCTGAATCAGTTTTCTCAAAATTAACCTCTAACAATTCTAAGTACTGAATCTGATGGATAAGATTATCTGTGACAATTGTAAACACTGTGTCTGGACAAGATTAATTTCTGAGCTTTGAGCTGTGTTTAAAAAGAAACTTTCATTTAGTGCATTGGTTCTCATTACTGTTAGCTTGGGCCTACCACTTGCTGGCTTGCAGTGTCAACATATTTTATTGTGAAACTGCTTTCACTTGTGCTGTCCCACCTGCTGTGACAGACCTTATGGAGTTGTGCTTCTTCGAGAGCATCATTCCATGGTTTCAACTACTCAGCACTTGAGAGTTTAACAAATGTTTTCAGGTATGGATCCAGGCCCTGTAATCTTCTCTGGGATGCTGTGTTCCTCGTATGTGTATTCATATGCACTCCCCAAGATTAGTCTTAACTGGCTGTGACTCGTGGTAGTGTACAGAACTATCGGTGATTCAACAGATAATACATTTGCATTTAGTGTTAGATCAAAAGGCTGTAGGCTGAATTCCAATGCTAGATACTTATTTTCCAATATTGGTACTACAGTGCAGCTTGGGTGAGGTGCTGCACTACTTGTGGGTGCTGAGTTGTGGTAGTTAAAAATCTCAGGACACTTGTCAAAAAGAGTAGGGGAATTTCCCAGGTGCTTCCCTGGATTTCCCCTATTCAGTGTGCATGCATTTCCAGTCTCCCCTGAGAGGACATTGGCTTGGTGTGACTGTCAGTCCAGAAAAAATAAAAACAAAAGCTCTACTTGTGCTCATTGATTCTGGGTAAAGGGTGTGGCCTTTCAGTTGGAATTTTGGCTTTTGCTCTTTTCCTGATCCTGGTGGTGTCCTTGAGTTTTTGCACCAGCTTCTGTTTCATCAGCCCTCACACTATTTGGGGGTCAGTTCCTCTATTTCAGGACTTGGTACCTGTTGCCAAGATTCTATTGGCATAGATTCGACCAGTGCAGGTTTTCTTAGCACCTGTTGGCGAAACTTGTGATGCATTACGGAGTCCTTTTCTCTGTTGGCCTTTCCCTGTGCCAGTTTACTTCTGATGCAGAGTTTCCAGATACATGGATTCCTCACATTGACACTTACAGGCCTCAGAAGCCGTGGTAGTGCAGCGGTAGCGTTGTCCCCTCACAGCAAGAGGTTCTCCTGTTCGATTCTCTGATGGGAGCGCCTTCTGTGTGGAGTCTGCATGTCCTCCCTGCGGTTGAGTGGTGTTTGAAAGACCTGGCGAATGGGAGTACCTTAGAAGGATGGGCATCGGGCTGGCACCTCGGCGCTGTAAACATCTACTGCCAGTCATTAGCGGACTGAAGTTCCGCTGTGGTGACCCCTAACTGGGAAAAGCCGAAAGAAAAACAGTGCTTAGTAATAAGGTGGCTTTCCTGGTGTAAGCTAAATTGCTTGGTGGGGAGTGGTGCTTCATCGGCCACCAGTTATCTTGTCCTTTAGGTTCTGTGCCTTCCGTAATGAAGAGAGGATTTTCAAATTTTTTGGTAACTGAGTTTCTTTGATGTTGAGAGTTTGTACAGCTAGTCACCCGAACTGGGTGTTAAATGCCCAAGTAGAAGGCTAGATAAGTGGCCAACATTATTAACTTCGTTTCCAGAAGTTGAGTTGTAGGAGGTGAGCTTCAAATTATGCCGTGGAGACTAGGGGGGTGGCTGGTCAATTCTGTCCCTTCACCCTGTGTAAGGAAACCACCTCCTGCATGCTAACAAGTTGTGGGAAACTGATCTGTTGTATCCCTCTGACTATGGTCTGACTTGGGGTGTCAGATGCAAGCACTCACCTGTGGTTCTTAACTTATCCATTTTCATATTTTCAGTGTTGAGTGTCAGGTGAATTGCAGCTTGTGGTAGGCGAGCACAGCTGGGGTGGGACCCTCTGAGTGTGAAATGTTTCATTAATGCATTTCCCAGATGCAGGTCTGCCGTGCATTCATTATAACCTACAGTAACAGAATGGTGTATTTGCAGCTGTCTCAACTCTTGTTTGCCTTCCTTTGGAGACTGTCTGCACGGACAAGGATAGATAGTCCTCCAGTGGATATTTATACTCCCTGCATTTCATCATTGCCATTATTGGATGTTCATGTTGACAAATATTCAAAAGGTTCCAGCGGACTAGAAAGGCTTGTTATTCTGTGACCATTTGTTTGGACCTAGCAGGCTAAATGGATTCAGTCCCAAAGAAGCTTTTGTCACAAATGTGCAGTTCCTCTTGTAATTTGGAGGAGGAGGGGAAGTGCCTTTTGGAGTTTTTGGAAGGTGGCATACTCAGTTTAACTGTAGGGTGGTGCATTTTGGTGTAAATTTAAGTTTTGGTGAGATTTAAATAGTGTCTGCTGTGTTCAGATTGGTTGGTTTGGTGCAAGCTTTGCAGATGGTGCTGGATTGTTAAGGTAAATTTAAACTTTTTTTTTTTTTTTTACAACAGGTATGGCAGTGGTTCCCAGACAAGCAGTTATGGACAACCTCAGAGCAGTTATGGTCAACCTCAGAGTGGAGGCTATGGTCAGCAGCCGCCGCAGCAACAACAACAACAACAACAGAGTTATGGTGGTCAGCAACAGGGCTCGTATGGCCAACAGTCCAGTTATCCTCCTCAGCAGGGATATGGATCCCAAGGACAGTATGGCGGAGGAGGTGGATGTAAGCCTTTATCTCCCTTTGCTTGCTTGCGGAATGCAGATTGACTTTAATGTGGTTTACTTAAACTGGATGTAAAGGCATTTAATTCTGACCAAGACCATATATTCACAGGTTTAGTTAAGGATTTGGGGGGTAGTACATTGACCGAAAACTGTAGAAAATTAAGGCTGGACATTGTGTTGTACAAATGAAAAAGATTTAGTGCCCCTTAAGACTAACTTTAGGATGATCTTTAATAAAGGCAGCAGTTGTGAGAGAGGAAAGAGAATTTTTTTGAGCCTTTGACTGAACAAGGAAGTACAAGAAGTGAAATGTATAAGTGAGTAGGGTCAGGGTTTGTAGGATGTTATGTGGGTTCATTTCCGTGGGAATTGTTCATGGGGCAAGTATTCAAAGATAGGTGAGCAGCCCATCCATAATGGTTCAACTTTTAGTTTGAATATGGTGGCTGACTTTTAACACTTTTAATACTGTGGAATTTATTAAAATGTTCGATGCGTTGCCTTTAACACTGGCTGAAACAGTGCCATGTTCTTGTTCATTAAATGAAACCACTTGCTGGCTTACAGCAGGATTTGAGATATTTGATTTAGTGACGTTTGAATGTAGTGGAGGGCAAGTAGAGCCTTTGCTGCATTTGTGATAATACGCAAGTGTACCTTGTAATCTTTTTAACTTGTGATGTGTTAATGTGGTAATTTTTGGGACAGTTTTGTTCAGTGTTCTAGTTTTTTTTCCAGCTTTAGTGTAAAGTGTTAATGTTTTTCCTCCCCCCTTGTGCAGCTGGTTATGGCCAGGATCAATCTTCCATGGGTGGAGGATATGGCAGCCAAGATTCTGGGGGATACGGAGGACAGCAGGATCGTAACAGAGGTAGAGGAGGTGGCGGTGGAGGATTTGGACGTGGTGGTGGAGTAGGTGGTGGCGGATTTGACAGAGGTGGACGAGGAGGCCGTGGAGGAAGAGGTGGTGGAATGGGGTAGGTATTAATGCAAATGGTGAGCTGGTTAGTTGATCTTGCATTACACAACGCAGCATGGAAATTGTAATTAAAGTGGTGCCTTTATTGCTTTAAGTCTTAAAAGTTAACGTGCATGCATATTTTTATTTATTTTTTAATGTCCTATAAGTAATAACATGTATTTTTTATTGCAAAATCGGTACCTTGTATTAAATTAGTTTCGTAGGCAGGAGTTATGGTTTAAGAATAATTTCACAACTTGGCTCAACACATGGTGGAAGCTAACCAAATATAGTATGGCTTTCATCCGGCAGTGGTGGAAGGGCTTAAAATGTGTTCACAAGGTATTAACTCGGCGTGGGCTTTCTTGCCACAGGAAATGTATTAACTCATATTCTCTGAATGTGAATTTAAATGAGTAAAGGTTTTTGCCTCTTGTTTCCATGCAAGCAACTCTAGTTTTGTCCAAACCCAGCCAGGATTGCATTAAGCGTGCATCATTTTTGGTATTGCAGGCTTTTGAAAGCAGTCTTAAAATTAGAAGTTGGGTGTTTTTTTGTCCAACAAGTTAGTGTAAAAATTGTGGTAAGTATTTATGTAGTTCTCAGTTTTTATTCTGAAATTGGTTATCAAGATGTTCTGTGTTTTTATATGCAACAAAAATCTGTTGTACTGCAGAATCTTAGGGGGTTCAGATTAGTCACATTCTAGGAGTTTTGTATTTGTGCAAAAACTCCATTGTGTGCGTCAAATTGGCCAAATGTGTACTGTTGGTTTCCTTCATTGGTAATGGACAAATTAAAGCCCAAGATGCAATCTACTTCCATAGCTTATGAAGCCCAGAAAAGAAATCTGAAGGCAGGCGTTTGGGGAAGCTTGACACCATGTTGTATGCCATGCTGGCTGAAGTTTTGTTTCTGTGGTAATATGTATATCAAATATTGGGTTATAAATATGGTGAAGAGTAAAACTGACAATCTGAGGTCTTGCAGAAAGAGTTGATTAATTTTGCCGGTGATCTGGTAGTGTGGAATCTTCAAACACGGACAAACTTCAAATATTTCCTCTAATTTGTTTCCTCAGAGGTGGTGAACGTGGTGGCTTCAATAAATTTGGTGGTAAGTCAGAGTTGACAAACTTTTTCAGAAACTTGGTGTTTCATATGCAACATGTGATAGGTAAAGCCACCATTATCAGCTATAACCTATGGGAGCATCTTCATTGGTGTAATAAGAGTTTTTCACAATAGTAAAGGTAATGTCATTCGACATGTGATTGGTTGGTTGCTTTTGGTAAAAAGGTAATAACTGTGTCCAAAAAAATTTTGGTATAAAAACATGGTAAAGGTGCATTACTAGCACACTTGGCAAGCAAAAACAATGCCGATCTTGCATGGCAGTGGTGATAGAAAGTATTCATATCAGGCGTAAATGAAATCTTGGTGTAAATGAATTTATACTGGGTATATAAAGTACTACAGGTACTGGTTTTATTTAAGTGTCACAGTACACTAAGTGGAAAGCAAAGTGTCTAACAAGGGACATGTACAATGTTTGCTTCAAGGTCTTTTTCTTGGTTTGAGGTTTTTAAAGAGGCTTCCCATGGGTTACTGAAAAGGGTCTGGCATGAATTGTTACATTACTGTTATGTGGTATTGGGCATGTACTTTGTTATAACTTATGAAATGTGACACATGAAAAGGGTTTGAAAGTTCTCACTGGCAAATTTCGGAAAAGGTTTATCTGCTATGCAGAAAGGCTCAGAGGTGTGATGGCTTGTGGAAAATGGGGGCCATGGCATACCTGAGCACGATATGCATGTCTTGGTAATAGTGGATGTGCTGTAGGTTGTGGACTGTTGTAGTGCCACATCAGTCCCCACTTTAGAGAAAATAGGCCAACACTAGAGGAACCTGATTTACAAGACTTTGACTAGGTGGATCTGAGAACCTGGACTTAGGTTTTGCTCTGTTGGCTGTGTTTACAAGGACAGGTGCAAAAATGGGTTGAGTACCTTGTCCATATCACTCAATGCAAGATGGTGTGTAGCTTTCTGTGCATTTAAACCCCACTAGGGACTACATGTGTAGTGTGGTCTGCACTTAACTTGGTTCTTTAACTAGATTGGTTAGTGTCATTGCTCTGTAAAACCAATATGGCTAATTTCCTCGTGTGGAAAAAGTCCTTTGTGTACTTGATATTGATGGTGTGTGAAAACAATTGAGTAATATACATAGGCAAGTTTTAATATTGTCAGAACAGTTGTATGTTTCCCACTTCTGACATACTTTTGTTTTTTTTAAAGGGCCACGTGACCAGGGACCACGACATGAGACACGTAAGTTAGGTTGTTGGAATAAAAATACCAACAATTTTGCTCAGCCATGCTTCGACAGACTAGGAAGTTTTTTTCTTTGCCCTAGTACAGCATCTTTTGTGGAACTTTGGCTATTTGTAGAACCTAGTACTTGTTAGCATTTCAGACTGGTATACAGGGCTAAACTTGACATGAAAGCCTCAGTCTTTAAGGGTTCTGTTTTACTAATTGTAGTTGGCCTTTTGCTATCACTTTGTCTTTGTGCTGTGGTAATAAACTCCTGTGTCAGAGGGCAACCAAGTTTCATTTTGGCTTACAGAAGCAAGCCTTTTGGGAATGATTACTTGTGTAGAAGAGAGCATTGACTACTCCCTCTAGTTCTTGACAATCTGAAAACAGTTAGCAGAATGTGGCACTTTTCAGCCAGACATTTTTTTGAAGGCTTCAACTTGGTGTTTATTTCCTAAATGGGTCAGGGTATCTTATGTAGTGGACAATGTTTGATCTTGTCACTAGCAAGCTTGCATGTCTATTTAGTTTGACTCATTGTAAGCTGAGATTTTAAAAACATTCTGTTTTTACAGTTGATCAGGATAATTCGGATAATAACACCATTTTTGTTTCGGGACTTGGTGAAAATGTAACTATCGATTCTGTGGCGGATTACTTCAAGCAGATAGGCATAATTAAGGTAAGCCTGCTGTAGCTTTTAAGTTGCATCTACTGTAGCTTTTATTTAAATTGAGCTGTTCAGCCTTGTTAGGATACTGCTAAAAATAATTAATGTAGGCCTTCAGAAAGCTAATGGGCAACAGATACGCACTTTAGACATGTTCAGCTTCATTCTCCAGCAGTCCTGCAGCTACTTGCAGTGCAAAAATGTTATTTTAAATGACCTGTTGTAACCTATGAAGTTCTAAATTTGTCTTGCCTGTAGTTTGAGGCATTGCCAGGGCAGAGCTTGGGCTATTTTGTAGGTCAGTGTTGATTGAGGGTTTGAGAGTGAGCAAATTTTATGCCATTGTAAGATGAACAGAGATTTGCAAATATTCTCCAAGAATGAAATACCTAAATTAAACCAGATGGACTGGTGCCTTTGGCACTCCCTAGTAATAGCAACCAACTCTTCACAAGCTTGAGCTGCTCTCTACCCATAAACCCTTGCTGGTGCTTTTTCAGATCTCTGCCACGTCCGACTGTCCTAAGACAGCTCTAGTGCTAAAGGATTTTCTTTGGTCATTTTTCTTGAACAAGACTTTTGAGGCTTTTCTACAATGGCTACTTGTCCACCTATGGGCTTCAGTATGGGTAGAATTCACCTCTTACACACACTGAACCCTTAGACTGTTGAAGTCATCAGTGGCTTGGGCCTTCTGCACAATGGGCAAGCCCTGAAGGTTATGGTGCCATTTTCTTCATGCTAACATTTGGCTTTTGATTCCTGGATAGACTATCTTCAGCTTGTTCTCTACTTTGGAAGCTTTGTCAACAGTGAGGCAGGTCTGTCAGCACTGACCTGATTTCATCTGTGCCTATGGTTCTGGCCCTGAGCTTTAAACGGCCATCAATTTTGGGCCCTGAAGCTTGGCTTCTCTGGGTCATCAGATGCATAGCTCATAGTGGACGTTTAAGGGATCATCCTATTCCTGTACTTTAGACAATTGGTTCTAGCAGCACATTCTAAGAAGGCTTGTTCTAGTAAGGTGACAATACTTCAAATCTGCATGTCCTTGGGGGGGGGGGGGGGATAACTGTAAATAAATTAAGCTTTAACGAGATCTGGTTTTATAGGAGATCCGGTTTTATAGGGTGCCATCTAGACACCTGTAGGTAGCTGATTCTATCACGGAACATAGTTGCCTCTAATTTTCAAGGTCACTCTCCTGCTTCAGCAGCAGCATCCATCAGCAACTGAAGTAAAGGTTCTCTGGCAGTGTCAAGTCATAGATTCCCCATGACACTACTTGATAGGAGAATTTTGCAGTGACCTCAACAGGTCAGTGAGATCGGTCCACTAAGCCTAGTTAGTGCACTGTGGGATACAGGTTATTGTCAATGTTAGAGGTTATCGAAATAAGCCTAGACTAATGGATAAACCTATAGAAGTGTCTTTAGGATCTTTTTGTCAAGCTTACATAACGCTGGGGTGGGAAGGCATTTTTTAGGCAGACGTGAACAAGGCTTATGGACTGTGGAAGAGTCCTCTGCACCTAAAACTCAAGGAGAGCAGTTCTTGTATTGTAGACATTGCAGGAAGTGCTCTTCTAGGTGCCGTTACATAGTCTGGGGATAGGGCAGGTGGGTATGGTATTTGAACAAGCAAGAGGGAGCCTGATTTTGCCCATTACTTATGGAAGCAAAAAATAGCAACTTGCATATCTAGGCCTACTGGTGTGATTGCAGAGAAGCTAAGGAGGGAGTTACTCCTGCCATGTTTAAAGGTTCTCAAATGCAGAGTAGCGTGCATTATGTTAGAGTGCAAGACCTAGCAGACATAAGATTTTTTTCCTTTTTATTTGTAATTCATAATTGTATGTGTGTGAACTCTGAAGAAAGCAGCAGAGGATTATGCAAAATGAGAGGAGCTCGAGCTTGAGTTTGTTGCCATTATTAGAGGGTGGTAAAACAGAGATCTGATGATCCAGAGTCTTGGGCAGTAAAACTGGTCTTGATGATCCAGTGTCTGTCCAGACCAGGGAGATGTAACTTGCTAGTAAGTCTAACTTGGCATTTAAATTCTTCAATAAACCTAAATGAGGCTGCAGAATCAGCAAATTAAAATAAAAGCACTTCCTTCAGACTTTAACCAATTTAGTGGGGTCAATGCCAGGGAAAACTGCCCCACTAAAAAAAGCTTAATTTGGGGTTTACTGTGGCTGATGAGGCCTTTTGCAGTCACATCACAAAAAGGTGAGAAATGGTTTGGTATAACAAAATTGCCATTGAATGTTAGCTGATTTTCACTAAAATGCAGAGCCGGAGCAAATTTCAGGCCTCAAGTAGGGAATCCCACTCGACATTACTTCCTGAAATAGTTTTCACCTTTTATTACAGCGAGAGTATAGATGTTCGTGTTTCACTGTTGCAGTCATTACAGTTGGGTTATCCTGCTGGCAGGCTACCCGCAGTCAGCCTGAATTCCAAAGTCCTGGTCTGGCGTCGGTTGCTGTTGCCTCTTCCCTGACGTCAGTGCGCCAGGGGTATAAAACATGTGACTAACTTGAGCACTTTCGTAAGGTAGTTTCAGTTGTCCTGCAGTCCACCCATTATGTTTTTAAAGTGTATATGGTAACTTGCTGAGGTGGTATCTTGAGCTACAGGCATATAAGAAAATGGTGGTCATTAACCACACCTCTGTATGTTTTTATATGCCATATTTTCTGTGCCAAGTACAGACCTACTTCTTGCCTAGTCTTGTAGTCCACTTCATTTAAGCATAAATGTACAGGTAGGTTTGAAGTGGTCTAATTCAGAGCCTAGTCCTATAACTACAGTAAAATTTGTTTAGTTGTCTGGTACTAAACTGGATCTGACACTTCTGTTTACTTGGTAGTCTAAACTAGTGAGGGATTGGGAAAAGGGATGCCATTCTGACTGGCAGGAGCATTAAAGAATTGGCAAAGCTTGGTAGCTGCATGACTTAATACTGATAGGGAGCCAGGGATCCTATATCTTGAGTGTGTAGCTTAGAAGGTTGTAGTAAGTAGATGTCTGGTACCAACAGGTTATCTCTGCTGTTTCATGACCTAGTGAGAAAATAGTTCTGCTTTACGCAGCAGAAAAGGGAACAAAAAAAGTGCACATCGCAAGATGGCTTTTACAAGTAGGGAGACTTTGAACAAAAGGCACGTGTTCTGCCATGTAAATATTTCCATAGGAAAATTAATTGGAGCATAACAGAGGGCAATATTGTTACTTGCTTACCGTGGTTTCTTCCATTGGTGGTAACAGAATTTCTTTCCGTTTTAATCAAATGTGTCCATGTGTGTAGCCCTCAACCTCCATTCTGATGCCTTTTTTGTAAGATTGCACTGTGTTTTAATGTGGCATATTTGTATTGTCAAGTACATTATTACCTGCACTTTTAAAACTGAGCTTTTTGTTTTTTTTAGACCAACAAAAAGACTGGCCTTCCCATGATAAACCTCTATACAGATCGTGAAACTGGGAAATTAAAAGGAGAAGCTACAGTGTCATTTGATGACCCTCCTTCTGCAAAAGCTGCGATTGATTGGTTTGATGGTAGGCACTTTTGATCTTGGGCAGTAGGGCATTTTAAAGTTTTAATGTGGTTCAGTATAGTGAATGCATAGAACAAAATGGTCCTGAAGGAAGTTGATAAACTAACTGGCTATTGACTCATTACAGCTGAATGATGCCTCCAAGTGCTTCTGCAATTGCATCCTGCTGCTTTCCTCTTGATGCTTACACAGTTGTATTGATATTTGAGTAGTGCAGGTAGAAAGTTCTTTGTTCATAATATTTATATACTGTCAAAGTTTTTCTAAATATTCAGCCAACCGGGTAGCATAGATATAGCTGCTCAGCCTCATCTTTAAGGTATCAGCTGGATGAACAAAGTGATAATGACAGTGAGTGGTTGCTTAGATGTTAGCTGTTTTAATAGTTACCCTGTTTGTTCGAGATTGTGGCTCTACCTGCCTTTACTAAAGTTTAGTAATCCAATAACCACCCTTGACAACTTTACTTTGCCACTGATTCTTCCGGAATAACCTTCACATGTTAACTTGCATAAAACATTGAACACATTGTTCATAATACCTTTAATAATCCATATCAGGCCATTGAGCTCTATACAGAATCAGTTCAGAGCATGTCATTCTATTGCATCATTGTCAACGTATGTATCAAGGTTGTGTGTCTTAACGAGTCAGGTTTACCATAAGGCACATATTCAGTAAAAGCAGACCTCAGATGGATTAAATGGCCACAGCCACGTGTTTGCCAATTTCGGTCAACCTTTTCTCTAATAGAAGCCAATTATTATGAGATTTGCGCACGGCAGAAATATCAGGGCGGCCCATTTATTTCCTTCATAGCATTCCCCTAAACCTACAGGACAACAGACAGCACTGTCGATACCAGACCCTTCTGATTCATCATACCCACATCATAACTTTTCACAATTCCTCTGGGCCGCCTTACAATCTGCCAAGGAGCCATTGCCAGGCTAAGTCTCCTGGCAAGCTGTCTGAACTGTGGAAGGTCCAGCTAAAGAGTCTGACCTCTTCCCCCACTTAGAAGGGAGAAGTATTCCTCCCTTCCACCAGCACATCTCATCCTGTTCTAGGTGGATGCCCTTCAGAGCTAAACCTGCTTGTAATTCCTTATAAAAAAAGCCCTGTGAACCCTCTTCAGATAAATGAACCCCAACCCTGTAATAGGTAGGTACTAGGCTATCGGCCCTGGGGCCTATACAAGCTTAGCCAAAGACATACCCTGGTTTTTGCCACTAAAGAAAATTATTTTCCTGTGCCCCTGTCTAGCAGAGCCACAGATGTGATCCCCGGGGCGAATTTCCCATTTCCCATCCAGTCAAGATTTTCTTGAATGCTAATGAGGAGCTTTATTTGATACAGATAGTTTGTTCCAGAGTGTCTGGAAGTCTCTGAGGCAGGAGTCTATCCCTCCAGCATGTTCTGTTTATTGTGGTGACAAGGTTTAGGTCCCTAGAGCGTGTAGCTCTGAGGGATTGGGATTTCTTTGTGGAGCATGTCCCAACATCTGTTTGACACAGCATTGTATGTTAGGCAGAGATTGCCCCTGAGTAGGCGTTATGTGACGGAGTAAAGCTGAAGTTATTCGAGACTGAGTAGGGCCTCTGTTTGAGGCTGGTAATCCTCTGTGAGGTATTTTTGCAGCCTTTCCAGTTGTTTTGTGAGGTACATACTAAAAGGGGAGTTGTACTCTAATGGGTTTAATGAGTGACTTAGTAGAAGGGAGCACTGACCTTTTTTCCTGGATGAGAAACCTTTTTTGTGATTAGGTGTGCCATGTTGAAGGATTTCCTGACTGCTATGGCAATGTGATTATCAAAGGAGGGACTACTGCCCACCTGTGTCCCAAGGTCTCAACTTATCTTGTTTATAACTTCACTTATCTTGTTAACTTACGGTGCACCTATGTGGTAGCTCATGGGTGTAGAGTTTTTACAAAAGGGGATGACCGTGCACATTGGCTTTGAGCTTGAGGACATGGCTTTGACACCAGGCATCTGTCTCATTGAGGCCCTTTTGTAGGATGTCCACATTGTTAGGAGTTTCAATTATGGCTCCTAGTTTGCAGTCATCTGCGAACTTTGTTAGGACCTTCTGTGTTAGCCTGTACTTCAGAAAAGTAGATGCCAAACAGGAGAGGACCCAAAACTGAACCCTGTGGTACTCTTGTCACTGGTCTGAAGTCAGATTTGGAGTCTGCTACTTTCAGTGTGGGTTCAGTCACTGAGCCAGTTGGCAACCCATCTTGTGACATAGGGGTTTATATCTAGTTTAGTGAGTTTATCTATAATTCCAGTGTGGGGGATGGTGTCATAAGCCTTGGCTGTGTGAACCACCTTTACCCTCTTCTACGGCTTTGGTGACTTTTCAAAGTTCATCAGGTTTAGGGGACATGATCCGCCTTTTACAAACCCTAACTGGGTGGGATCCAGAGTTTGGAGATTATCTTTGTTTATAAGTTCCATGATGATGCATTCCATGGCCTTGCAGACCAGGCTAATGGGGTGACATTCAGTGGGCACAAAGCCTGAGGTGAGGCTATGATTGAACATGGTGCTTGGGTAGGATGCCAGTTCATGCTGTAGTTCATGTAGAATGCAGCCTGGGATGTTGAGGTCCCATGGATGCTGTGGTAGTGGCTTTGGAGAGTCTTTTTACCGGTGCAGCCGTGATTATGGGCACTTTGCATTCTTCCAGTATAGAGATGGGCCCTTTAGGGGGTGAAGTTAGCAGTGAACCTATCTGCCAGGATGTTTGCAAGATCAATTGGTTCTGTATATTTAGTGCCATTGTGCTGCAACTTAGAGCAGATCTGAGTTGCCATTGAGAATTCTTGACATGGCTATAGAATGCTTTGTGGGTGTCTTTAGAGTCTGACTATTTTGTTTTCATAACTAGCTTTGGAGGATTTTGAGTGATCTCATTCTTACTGAGGCTGACCAGGGAGTTCTTCCAGTCATGGGATTTTACTCTTGCAACAATTTTTCTTCTCTTGTAGAGTTTATGGCAGAGGACCACCAGATTGACTTGGAGGATTGCATCTTGGTTCTGTTAGGGGTAGCACGATCCATGCACTCGTAAGTGCTTATAAAGTGCATTTGTGTAGGATTCAGCAGTCGTACCTCTATTGTCAGTCTGCATGGGTGTTGTGAAGTTTGCCACTTCTGTCTTAAGCGTGAAGTTGGCTTTGGAGTAATCTTTTTATGGTTGTTTCCCTAATGGGGGTGGGGGCTGAATGTGGATGTCTAGGCTGATTAGCTTGTGGTCGGATCTGACCAAGGAATTTACCTCTGGTGTGGAACACCGGTCGCCCATGTTGGTATTGACTGGGTCTAGGATATTGCTGCCCCTAGTGGGGGGTGTGGATAAGTTGTAATGGTGGGGTAGTTGAAATTGCCCATTATTAGGGTGTTGGGGTTGTACCCTAATTTTCCAGTGTATCAAGAAATGAGTGGGAATCCTGGGGCATGGTGGGGGGGGGGGGGATCTGTAGCAAATTGCAATTTGGATTGCGGTCTTGCCCAGAATTAGTTGCGCTTGGATAATCTCGGATACATTATGCTGAGCAGCCAGCCTGGAGGTGTGGATATCCTTAATGAATATGGACACGCCTCCACCTTTAGTGTTTCGGTCCAGATTAGGTGGTTGAAAGGTGTGATATGAATTATAGCCTGGTAATGCAAGGGTGCTCTCTGGAGCCTTGAACCAGGTCTCATTGCACAGATGTTGATGATCTCCATTTTAAGGAATGCCTCGAGTGAATGCGTTTTGAGGTTTAGACTTGTAGCATTACCCTCCGATTTTGCTTGCTTGTACCTGTTACGGTGATGAATTTGTCATTTGAACCTTGCCTGCAAAAGGCACTATAGAGGTGGCAAGAGCCTTAGCCAGTATCCGGAATCCCAAGGGCAACAGGTGCAGGCCATCTCTGGCAAAGCATCGTGGTCTGTCTATCATGTCATCCCAGGCAAACATACTGGATCCCCTTAGAATGACACCAGAAGCTTAGCCAGTTGTTGAAGTCTATCATTGTCCTTGTATTGTGGTATCATTCTGGGTGATGCAAGATGGTACTCCGGACTAGGGTCATAAACTGCCTCCTCCATGTCTCTTTTCATATAGTCCAGGGAGGTACAACTGTGGTCATTCACACCAACATGGACAGTGACAGTCATATTTGTACTTGTGGAGTGACCTTGAGTGAGTTACGTGGCGGATCCCGCGCAGCAGCCATGTGGGCAAGACCTCATACCTTCATATCCCATTACAGATTGGATTTGGTCTCCAAGGGACGAACATCTTTGTTCTGAGCACGGAATATCCTTCCTTAGGGCCAGCCAGGGCTCAAGTAGCTGGGGTCTCTGTCCTAACAATAAGGAAAGAGTAAATATTTACAACATCAGATAAAGAAGTTATGTCTTGCCATAATGTTCCATCTGTGTTGTAGATCTTTATTCATTCCTTACTTCCTGCCTTCCTTCCCACGTTCCTGGACTCCTGGTGGACTTCAGGTACTGGTTAAGGTATTTGCTCAGACAGAGCCTCCTACTTTTTTCCTATTACTACATCTTTTATCTAGGGCGGGCAAACTCTTATCTGGAGTATCTAGGAGAGGGGCATTGTGGGTAGGTTCTTAGCTGGGAGTTTTTGGCTTGCACGAGCTGGGAAATGGCTGTGTTTTCAGAGTTCAGAACCGAGGTCCTAACGGTAAGGAACAAATAAAGATCTACAACACAGATGGAACATTATGGAAAGACAACTTTTTTTTCCTCTAGACAAGTTGAGGAAAGTTGATTGCTGTAGTAATTTAGTTCCGACCACCAGACCTGAATGTCAGGGTGACGTATGTACAACCCATTAATGTCCCCTTAACACACCTTATCCATCAAATTAATTCTGTCTCATTCTTTCCACAGCTTTAATGGACCTAGACCCCTCTTGTCTTTTTCTCAGTACCACTTCTGTCTAACAAATGGCTTGTGGCTAGCATTCATAATGCGGTGTTATGGCGGCAGCGTTGTTACCTCACAGCGAAGTTCTCCCATTGGATTCTCGTCGGGGCTTGGGAGTGCCTTCTGTGTGGAGTCTGCATGTCCCGCGGTTGGGTAGCGTTCAAAAGACATGCGTGCGTAAATGGGTGTGCCTTTGAAGGCTGGGCGTCGAGCTGGCACCTCAGCGTTTAGTAAAAATCTACTGCCAATCATTAGTGGACCGGAGTTCTGCTGTGGTGACCCCTTACCGGGAAAAGCTGAAAGACAAACAACCATCATACCAATTGGATCTTTTATTGGATGTTGACCGATATTACCCCATAGGTGTAACACAATGGCTGTAGGAGGTTTACCACTTCTTGATGCTGCTTTTACTGCACTAAGATGATGCCACCACATTCCTGATGCCCCAAACCAAACTGGTTTACATGAAGCTCGTTTTCCTCTTTGGAAAGATAAACTCAGCCTGCCTTGGACCCGGAGGTAGAACCTCTGAGTAAGAGTGACCAACTATCCAGGTTGTATTTCAGCTCACACATCGGATCAGAAATAAAGGCAAGAGTTTACACCTTGCATATTTTTTATAAGCATTTGACTTCCACCTGCCCATTCTATCCGAAAAGAATGCAGTGTATGCCTGTCTGTGTCTAAGCCACTCGACTTAATTGCCTCCTTTAAAAACTGCTCACACTTGAGAGGTTCACCTCGCTGATGGCAAAAAAGTGGGCCATCTAACATACCCCTAGAGCTGCTGTACTCCACTTTAGTCGCTTCTCATTCCAAACTGGGGTAGCCACTCTTACCCAGTTACCTTTGCCTTCATCTCTTTTGGATTTAGCCACATAAATCCAAGTGTCCTCCCCCAGCGCATGTGCCAAAGGCAAGACTGTCCACTGGCCTTCTTGTTTGGACAGTTTCAGCAATCTAAATGCCCCACAAAAAGCCAGCCCTAAATAATGCTACATAAGAGAAACAGCAAGCCATAGTTTGTGTAATACAGCTGAATCTATGGGGTACCGCTTGTCAAGAATCTTGGTCATTTGCCTCCCCCAGCCTTTTAACAGAAATATCCATACATGTGTGTACATGTATTACCTCTACACACCATATTCATACTTGTAGCTATAAATGTATATTGCAAATTTACATGTACCCTTAATACTATCACCAACCTCATCCTAATCACCACTTGATATACCATTCCAAAATGGGAACTTTAGATGTTATAGGTTCATAGGTTCATAGGTTCATACTAGGCTATCTGCCCAAGGGCATTTATAAGCCTAGCCCATAGTTATGTGGCTTTCGCCACCCCTTTAGTCTGAATAAAAACTATGCCTATCATTTTGCTGTGCCTCTGTCAGTAGTCCATTCTCTTCTACATTCTTACCCGTGGGTTCGGAGCCGAATGTCTGCTCAGACTCTGCCAAGTTTTTTAGCTCAAAGTCTTTCTATTGGCTGGACTAAGATGGTATCCCATGCTGCACTGCTCTATCCCCAGATCTCGTTTGCTGCTCGTGTAGCTTGGACGTGGTCTTGCTCTTGGCTGTGGCTATGTACCCTTTTTCTTCCTTATCAGAGTAATTTCTTGCGAACAAAAAGCTATTTTAATAGCTATTGTGTGTTCCTGTCTTGTAAAAAATTGTTTTGGATAGTTTTTTCTGTGGTATCCCACTAGCTGTTTCCAGCGGGCTAGGCCCGTTTCAGTTAGAGGACCTAATCTGTCCCCTTGCTTTCTTTGTCTTTTAAGTTTACCGGGTCTAAGTACCGTTTAAATTAGAGGTATTAGTCCTTTCTCCCTTGTGTGTCTATAAGGATCGTTTAACTTGTAGATCTTGTGGTATTTGTGTGTTGTAGTTTTTCCCGCCTTGTGACTGACCGTTGGTCCTTTAGTCCGTGTTTTATTGTCTTGGAGTTTTATTAGTGTTTAACTATGTCCAAAGATACTAAGGAGCACAAGCCCTTGGGCTTCAAGAAGTGCTCTAGGTGCAGTTACAAAATGTCCATTACCGATGGACACTGTCTGTGTACATTGTTTGGGAGCGATTCATCTCCAGGAGTCCTGTAGCTTCTGTCATGCTTTTACTCTGCGAGTTCTTCAGGAAAGGAAGAATAAATTGATTTTGATGGGACTTCTGAAACCCTCCTTCAATGAGGGTCTGGAGAGTGCTTCCAGCTCCTACTAAATCTTCTAAATCAGAGATCTCCGGCTCCATCAGTCTCCTCGGAGCCACCGGAGAAAATAGCAAAGTCTTCGACATCCTCTGCTCCATTGTCTTCGGGGCCGCAGGAAGTATCAGTAGTTATGGAACCTGCTTCGGCTGCAATTTTCTTGGAACCTGTTTGGAGCAGATCGCCTAGCATTAGGCCAGTATCTCCTCCTCGCAGGTCCCCTTCGGGGAGGAGGTCTCGATCCACTAAATCCTCCAGGACCTTATCAGGTGTGGACATCGATAGTGGTGAAGAGACTCCTTCGGTCACTGGTTCTGGCAAAGTTGTTCTCGGCTCCGACCCAGTCTGTTCCGGAGCCGGCCCCTCAACCTGCTTCAATACTTGCTCCTCCGAGAACACCTCCGCTTTCGGAGCCAGAGTGCTCAGCTCCGCGTGATGTCCCCAAGTCTGTTCCGACAGCCCCTCCTGGCTTATCGGAACAGACGTCCGCTCCGACCCTGTTGGTGCTGTCCATGGGGTTCAGGACTCCGGATCCTTCGGTCTGACCCAGGGAAGTGCTCCTAGTCTCCCTCTTGGTGCTTCGGCATGGGGAAGTTCAACTCCTGTCGTAGCTTCGGAGGCTAGTCGTTCTTCGGACTCTGGGGGGGGGGGCAGCCTTCGAGGCCATGCGGAGTGCGCTGGCCAGGTCGTCAGTGGAATCATGCAGGTCAGTCATTCTGTCCCCTACTACACTGGTGCAGGTCTCTGATCACCATCTATCTCTAGACAGAGCCCAAAGGCCTCAGGGTATCCCCATGAGTGGTCCCCACATTTCTGAGGGTCCCTCAGTTTTTGCCTGAGGAGCCACCCAGAAAGAAGACGTGCAAGAGGAAGCACATAGATTCCCAGGATGAGTCTCTCACATCAGACACCGACCTCAAGGAATCTGAGGGGTCCCCCAAGTCATCCTCTGAGGTTTTTTTTCTCTGACACCCTAGAGATTTTGAAACAGAGGTGACTGGCCATCCAGAGCCCCCTCAGAGGAGGAGTCTGTCTTCCTGAAGGCCTTTGGTGCTCAGCCCTCCACCTCCTGGGTATCTCCACCCTTCGAGCTTCTGGATTTGGTTTGTCGAAGGGTGTGGGAAACGTCCCCAGGAGACCCAATAAATTCTTGTCTGCTCCTCCTGATGAGGAATTTCTGTCCAAGGGTGTCCCTGTGGATGGCCATGGTGGTGGCAGCTGCCACTCAGAAGGAATTAGCAGAGACTTTTTCCACCATCCATCCCCGTAACAAGGAGTCTAGTACCATGGACCGGTACGGGAAGCGTACTTTTTCTTCAGCGACCTTTATCTTATGGTCACTGAATTATTTATCACACTTTACATGGCTCCAGAGAGATCTCAAGGAACTTGGAGATTCTCTCACGGGTAACGTTTCTGAGGCGGTGGCTCAGACTGTCAACGCTCTGATGTCTACCCTCAATTCCATTGCAAACTCCTCCATGAGGTTAATCTCCTATGCAGCCGAAGGAGCGAGTAGGGCAGCAAGTTCAGGAGTTGCTGTTAGAGGCAGGCCTGGATGCGCCTTTGTCATTTCGCGGAGGCCTTCAAGTCTTCATTCAGACGCCCCTTTTGATGGTTCCTCTTTGTTCGGAACCAAGGAGAAAGATGCTCTCACCAGGTGCGAGCAGGAGGGAAAGACTTTTTGCCGTAGGAGTCCGTTTTTCCCTTATCCCAAGGCCCAGAGGTGTGGCAAAATGTGGTTTAAGAGTTTTTTTCCCGGTGTGCAAGGTGAAGCCCCCCTCCGGAGGCAGGGGAGGGGGTGGTTATTCAGGGAGACGCCGCCTTATGGGCCGAGGAGGCCCCCGCAACTCTGGAGACCACTATTCCTTTTGTGGTTCTCCCTATCGTCGCTCCTGATGGGAGGCCCGACTGTGCGTTTCCAGAGCCACTCCGGGGGGGGGGGGGGGATGGGGGGTCAAATCACATTATGCCCAGAGGCCTGGCAAGACATCACCCAGGACCAGTGGGTTCTACGAATAATTTCCGGAGGATACGTCATTCCCTTCTCGTCAAATTCCCCCTCCAATCAAGAAAATCACGGATGTTCCACCCAGTCAAAGGGATTACGCAGCTTCAGAAGTTTAAAAAAGGAGCCATCCAACATGTTCCCTCAGACCAGATCGGATTAGGGACTTACTCCAGATTTGTTTTGGTGCCAAAAAGGACAGGGGACCCAAGACCCATATTGGATCTCAGTCAATTGAACACCCATGTGCAAAAGTCCAAGTTCCGAATGGTCACATTGCAGTCTATTCTCTCATTGTTGGGAGAAGGTGTGGATGTGCTCCATTGACCTCAAGGATGCTTACTACCCACATAAAGATGGACAGGGCATCCAGAAGTCACCTACGCTTCTGGCTGGGAGCCAGTCATTTTCAGTTTCGAGCCCTGCCCTTTGGTCTCACCACAGCCCCCAGGGTGTTTATCAAATGCATGGCAGTGGTGACTGCTCACCTGAGCCGTCAGGGATTCCAAGTGTTTCCATATCTGGACGACTGGCTCCTTTCTGCCACCACCAGGCATCTATTACTTCAGACCAGGGACGCTACTATCAACCTGTGTCAACAGTTTGGCATCACATTGAACTGGGAAAAAAATCTGCCTTGTTGCCCTCAAGTGTGTCATTTTTATAGGCACTGAACTAGACACCGTCCTCATGTGGGCGTTTCTACCACAGGAAAGTCCTACAACAAGTTCACGCCTTTCTCCCTCTGAGAAAAGCGAAGGTAAGATGGGTCCTCCAATTGCTAGGGACAATAGCTACTCTTTGCCCAGTGGTCTCCAATGTCTTCCACTTTCTCACCCTATTCTACTCACAGGTGCAAACAGGATCTCAGTTGGTGGCTTTGCACTGACAACCTGAATGCGGGAAAGCCATTTGTTCCTGTGCCCCTGGTTGCCATGGTGACCACGGATGCCTCCCAGATGGGGTGGGGGGGCATTATCTAGGCAGGACAGTCCAAGGCACGTGGCAAGAGCACGAGATGCATCTGCATGTTAGTGTCCTGGAGATGAGAGCTGTGCTACTAGCGCTGCAAGCACTCAAGAGTTTTCCTCTCAGGACTATTGCAATCCACTCAGACAATGTCAGTGGTGTGGTATCTGAACAAGCAGGGAGGAACAAAGTCTTACCCCCTTTGCAGAGAGGCCATGCGAGTGTGACAGTGGGCAGTGTCTTCCCAACGTTTTCTGGTGGCAACGCACATTCCGGAGAAGTCCAATGTGATCGCAGGCAGGCTAAGCAGAGCTATTCTGATGCCTTACGAGTGGTCCTTGAACTGTCAAGTTGCAGAACAGATCTTCCGCAGGTGGGGTCAGCCTTGCTGCGACCTTTTTGCCAGCTCCCTCAATGCCAAGTGCAGCAGCTACTTCACGTTAATCCCCCCTCAGGGGGAGTCACCCAGGGACGCGCTCTAGTCCACGATTGGCCCTCCGGTCTACTATATATGCCTTCCCTCCGGTCCTCTTGCTGTCAAAGGTTATTCAGAAAGTGCAATCCTTGGGAAGCAGAATGATTCTGATTGCCCCACACTGGCCTCGTCAAATTTGGTTCCCCTTTCTCCATCCCTATCTCATGGACGCTCCTTGGATTCTGGCCCCACAACCAGACTTACTGACACGTCAGGGCAGCTCCATCCCTCTCTTCGGACCCTCCGGTTGACAGCCTGGCTACTCCACTTCCGTCATTAGTTAGGCTTCATCTTTTTTCGCCGGAGGTGGTTCATATCTTATCTTCTCATAAGCCCTCAACCAGGAAGATTTATTACAGCAAATGGAAAGTTTTCAATCTGGGCACGTGCCAAAAGGAATGACCCTTGCACTGCTCCAATTTCGTCTGTATTGGAGTTCTTGTCTATGCTCTTTAACCAGGGTTCAGCGGCCACAACCATTAAAGTCCAATTGGCGGTGATTTCTACCTTTCATGTCGCAGATGAACCTAGCCTGATGGCACATAGACTCTAAGGCTTTCCTGAAGGGCATGTTACTTCATCCTCCGGTATCAGAACCTGTGATGCCTTGGGACTTAAAAACTTTGTTCTACAGAGTCTTGCTTCACCCCCCCTTTGAGCTTGCAGCCATTTGCGATTTAAAATTCTTAACTTGGAAGACTGTCTTTTTAGTAGCCATCACGTGAGCCAGACGCGTGTTGGAGCTTCAAGCTTTATCAATCAAACCCCTTTATTTCATTTTTCATAAGGACAGGGTTTCTCTCAGACTGAATCCCTCTTTTCTTCCCAAAGTGGCGTCTGTCAGTAACCTTAATCTGTTGAATTGCCATTGTTTTTTCCCTGGTTTTTCAAACAAGAAATTCAAATTTCATCATTTGGATGTGCACAGACAATTACGTTTTTATTTACACAGAACGAAAGACCTCAGAAAATCTGATCAGTTTTGTTTCCTTTTCGGAAAACAGAATTGGGTCTCCTGTCTCCAAAAGTCACGTTGTCCAGGTGGATTTCCAGTTGTATCTTTCATTTATTCATCAGGGGGTAAAGATTTACCGTTCCCGGTGAAGGCTCACTCTGCTCAGTCTGTATCTACATCTACAGCTTTTCAGGCCAGATTGTCTATGGGTGATATTTGTGTTGCGGCTACTTGGGCATCTCCTCACACCTTTATTACAAGTTGAATGTGGTATCTAGGGGCAGGTCTTCCTTTGGTTCCACAGTGCTCAGGAGTATTTTCCACTGAGCCTCCCAGGATTTAGGTGCTGGGGACGCGTCCCAAGGGTACAAATGTAGGCGAGATTGGACTACATAACATCAAGAAGTTATGTACTCTCATAACATTCGATGTATGTAGTCCATCTCGCCTCACATTCTTAGAACCCCCCCCCCCCTGTCCTGGAGGATAGGTCTGGTTTCAGAGCTCCCTTCATTCTTGTTTTTTTCTTCCTTTCCTTAGGTGTTATGCATGGAGAATGACACTGTAGCAAATTAGTACACAAGCTAAACCATATAACCTGCATGATGACACTGCATAATACCATGTAAACTACCACACCCGAAGCAAAGTCCTATAGTGACTTTTTTTTTACTCTGAAAATGCACACTCTCAGCATCTATGGTCCTCTTAACAACTTTCTAAGAGAATTTCATTAATACTTACAAATTTATTTGGTTCGAAGCAAAGTCCTATAGTGACTTTTTTTTACTCGGAAAATGCACACTCTCAGCATCTATGGTCCTCTTAACAACTTTCTAAGAGAATTTCATTAATACTTACAAATTTATTTGGTTTTGACCAGAATTCTTAAACCATGAAGTTAAGGAATGCTGCACTCTACCTAATGACAGAGGACCTTCTGGCTGTCACGTTAGAGGACCTTCTGGCTGTCACGTTAGAGGACCTTCTGGCTGTCACGTTAGAGGACCTTCTGGCTGTCACGTTAGAGGACCTTCTGGCTGTCACGTTAGAGGACCTTCTGGCTGTCACGTTAGAGGACCTTCTGGCTGTCACGTTAGAGGACCTTCTGGCTGTCACGTTAGAGGACCTTCTGGCTGTCACGTTAGAGGACCTTCTGGCTGTCACCATTTTATTTTTATTACGAACATCTTCATATGCCTCCAGATTTGAGTACTCAGAATGATCATTTACCTCTTTCCTCCGGACTAAGCTTTCTTGTTTCTATTGCTGAATTCTTGCCACCCAACTAATGTGGATATCTAAAGACAAGACAGTGCATTTGCACATCTATCAACTTACAAAAATATGTGCGCTAATAAAGTGACTGTTAATGTTTTGCAACTCAAGGCCTTTACAGTGCCCCAAAATTACTAAGGCTTTAAAGTATTCCTCCTAAGAACTGTATGTGGAATGCCATAAAACTTCCCCATATTTCCCTTTTGTAAGTGCATAGTGCCTACCTGATCTGTTTTGTCTCCACCAAACCTACCCCTATAAAACCTAATTACACTGCAGGAAGTGGGGGGTGACAGAGAACCTGCTTGCTAGTTTTTCTTGTCTTGCAGAAAACTTTACAGCCATGGGTTAAGATTCTAGCTTGAATTAGCAGCTAAAATGAAACTTTTGCCCATTTAGAAATCCTGCTTTCTCAAACAGGAAAATGCTTTTTTCTGTTCCGCCAAGCCACTTTACAGTGATAACTCAAATCCTAGCTAAATATTGCCAACAAATCAAAGCTTTGACCTCCTATGAAATATTCCAGCCTTTCCTGAAGAAATTCTGTGCACTGACCCATTACCTCCCCCCACCTTTCTACCACCTAAATTGAAATGGTTACAATATTCTGCTACTTAGCTACAGAATCCCATCCAACAAACTGCTCTTTACTCCACCAAGGTTTAGCAGTGTTAGATAAAATAAGTAAATCCACAGGATTAGCTTTGCTTTCCTGAACAAGAGTTTCCACTTTTTGCCAAACCTTTCTATCCACAGTTACCCACTGTATTCATTTACAACCTGCGAATGTCTATAAATTCCATAAGACCTAGATTAAGTTTAATGACCCACTTAGCTGAATTATGTAGTATTATTTTTTATTTCATTTTATTTTCTAAGAAACTAACCAGACATGATTTACTTGCATTAAGCACAACAAATGAGTGAACCAAAAGTGATTTATGTTGTGTTAAGCATATAAACAGGCCCCAACTCACTAGCCTTGCCATGTGATTCTTTACTTGACCCCAGCCATCTAATTAATTGCAGGCCACAACTATTTGCTAGATTGCTAAGAAAAACAATTTCAGCTTTTGCTAAAACCTTTTGCATCTTATTCCTAAACCTCAGGCTACACTTAGGCATGTGTGCCTTTGTTCATGCCTTAAGTGAGCCTTAATCCCGTAGCAAACCCTACTTGAAGTATTAATTTAAACCTATTCTGCCATTTAAATTTAGTCTGATACCTTCAGGTACATATTTTACCCTCTAGCCTGTTTGTAAACTAATCTCCAGGCATTTCAAAAATATAATTGATTTGAATTACAAGATTACACAAACTAAAGCCATTACATCAGATGGTAACTTAAAAAATCTGCCTACCATGCTCTTGAACCAAAATGTCTTTAAACGTCAACAGTAACATAACTAGCCTTTTCTCTGATACAAAACATCAATGGGTCCCAACCTGGACTCTCATACAAAATGAAAAAGTCCCTTACCTTGTTCAGATCACCTACATTATTCAAAGTGGGAAAGCTGCTAAAGTAGAGAACAAGCTGCCAAGGTAGATTGAAAAGACTGATTTGCTTTGTTCACAGCCTTTTCTGTCCTTCCCCAGGACAGCCCATCCCACCTCCACCCTTCTACCTATCCCGACCCTACCTCCCCCCCACTGAAACCAGTCTGTCTTCACTTGGTTTGTATCCTTTATTTATTTTGGCACTGCTTTACTTCAATTTCTGAACGAAGTTTGTAAGCAACATTCATTAAAGTGCATAACAAGTGCCACTTGAAAGCATTTCTAAGTTTAAATGTAGCTTACACCTTAGCTAGGCATATAGCTGCCTTTTCTGGTCAGTACTTGGGAATCAAGTTTCTCCAGTACTGAAAATTTAATGTTAGAGGTGGTACTTGTGGATTACACCTGGAAGTGAAAATTGTTTTGGCAAGTACATTTTAATGCTCCTACCTTTCCAGGACGCAGTGATGCATAGTCTTAATAGTTTTCTCAAACTTAAAGCTTTTCAGAAGTGGTTTTACTCCACTTTCAAGTGAGTTAGGCTGGGGAGTTTGAGGTTTTGGTGTGAATCTGCCCAGTGTCTCACCTTCCTGAATCCAGTTGGTCCATCTCTGTTGTCAGGGCGAGAACATGCACCTCCTATTCCCTGCTGGTAGAGGGCAAGTTGTGCTAAGGATGAACAAACCCTGCTAATCCCACCTGTGGGGCGCAGTTGCTGTCCTTGTTTTGGATTGCAGCAAACTTAAGTAGACTAAATGCTTCTATTTATTCTACCTAGTTACTAAAGTGTAATTTTTAATGTTGCATTTGTATCCCTGTATGTGGTGAATTCTATATTTGATGCACTGAAAGTATCCCCAGTTTGTGTGCTTTGTAGATGTTCTGAACTTGGAAATATTGAGGCTTGTCTTTTCCTCCCTCAGGTAAAGACTTTGAAGGCAAGCCCATCAAGGTATCCTTTGCTACACGAAGAGCAGAATTTGGCAGAGGTGGAGGCAGAGGCCGTGGAAGAGGCAGCGGAGGGGGTATTTGGATTTTTGTACATTAATGCTTAAGTGACAGTTTGCAATAATCAGTAATAGTCTGTCATCTATTTTTATAGATAGTGTATAATTCAGTATACTGTTGAAATGCCTGATGAGAGATGATGTAATTTCAATTCTATAGCCATTGAGTTTTTAGATGTAATTCATATGATGTGTTTATGTATTTACTTCAAACACCAACCTGTAAATGCAGAGAATCTTTTCCTGGACCTTCACCAGAGGTGAAATTTTTTGTGAATTGCTGAATACTTTTATGGTGTAAAAACAGGGTGTTATGTATGACTCAGTGGATTATACTTCACAGCCTGGTATTTCCTTCAGCTTTCTACCATCCATTTTGACATGCTTACAAATCAGGCTGAGAGTCTTGAAACAGTGATTCCCTGAGGCTGTGTTGAGTCCATTTATGCAATGTGAGCAGTCTGTAATTGAGTTGTGTTCTCTGCTTGTAAGCACATGTACTGCTTATTGATCAAAGGGCATTTTGTTGTGCATCAGCTGTGCACATTGAGAAGGGTTATAAGCATACTGTTGGGAGTGCCAAAAGTTTGTGGTACAGTGTGGAGGGTAGTGCTTTTGCTTTATAAAAGTTATGTTGGGCATGTGCTCCCATAGGTGTAGCCCACTGATATTTCAAGAGAAAAAGATTTTGTTTGGTAGTCTGAGCCAAGTCTTTCCTCGTGCATATAGTGTATGGGGATCTCATTTAGTTTGTTCAATAGGGGGTATAGAGTTGGTTAATGTGGGGGAGAGCACATGATGGTTTAGTGACATACCCATGACATATATGGGTAGAACAGTTGTACTATCTAGCCCTGATCCTCTGGCTTCAGGGTGTTATGCAGTACTGATTCTGGTGTTGCCTGCACTGTTGAGAAAGTTGGGGAAGTACATGAGTACCAGGAGCTTAGTAGTAATGGTAGTGTGAATGTCGTGCTTAGCAAGCAGGTGTTGCATCAAGATTTACATGGTAGTGTAATGCTTGGACACATCTTGCTGTGTAGAGCATATATCGTCTTGCTGTTTTACCTGTGCTGTAAGTTGGAGTGCATTGCCTTTCTGTTGCAACACTGCTTTTGCTCTACCTTGGTGCACAAGCCTGTGCTATTGTGAAATAGTTTTGTACTACTGAGCTTGTGTGCAATGCTATGTTTAACATTTTTGAAATTTGTAAGATTGTGGTGTAGGTTTACACTGACAATTCATTGCATGTTAAATGCAGCGTTTTCCTCCATATTCTACAACTGTTACTTGGGGGGAGTCTTGTCCGAGGAGAGCTTTGTGGGGTAGGATTTGCCTTTTAACTGAAACTAGGTGTTATGTTGATCAGAGCAGTACTTAAAGCTGTTGGAATGCAAGTGCTGATTTTGACACCCATATTGCAGCCTTTTGGGTGGGGGACGAACAGAAAATAGTCTAGAGATCTGATTATCTTCATTCATGACGAATGGGTCTCTGTTCCATCCTCTGAACCAACTTGGGCGATGCAACAAGCTCACTCCAGACAAAAACTCTCAAGCTAAGGTTACCCATAGTGCCGCCCTTCTCTGATCTTGTTTGCCGCGTAGTGTCAAGATGTCAGGCCAGCTCTCAAAACAAGTTTTTTTTTTTCTTCTCAGTCTTGATAGTTTATAGTTACTGTTAGTTAACCTTCCTGTGTGAGTGAATTTTCTTCCCTTTTACCTTGCATTCATTTTTTCGTACTATTGTTGGTACAGGCCCTTCCCTTCGCATTACCTTTTGGTAATTTAAGTAGTTGGTATTCTTCTTTCCTTCCCTTTACTCTTTCTTATTACCATTGTTGGTAAATAAATGTATCCTTTTTTTCTGTGAGGGTGTATATACCTAGTTGTAACAGGATATTAATTTTGTCTAATTACTGTTACTGTCTTGCTATCTGGATTTTCAGGATGTCTGATAAGGGCACTACTGATTTTAAGCAATGTGATGAAATGTAGCAGGAGTATGCAAAATTCTGATGGGAATCTCCTGCATCTATTGTCTAGGGGTACCACATTTGACTATTCAATATCTGTGCAAGTTTTGTAGGGGCGTTTGTGCCCAAACCTTAGCTGAGCACAAGAATAAATTAATCTTAAAAGGGTCTCTTTAAAAAAAATAAAAAAAAAAAAAAAACTTTCTGAGAGGCTTTATCTGAGACAGAGATCTGAAGTCTCCTAGGGAGGAAACTAAGAGGAGCCTTTTAGTAAAATGGTCTCCTCCGTCCATTAATCAAAAGCCACTAAGCCCTGGGTTCATATGGAACCGAAACTGAAACATGCCAAAATTACCTACTTTGGTACCAGAGTCCAAAACTCCATCTGTGGTGCCGTCCTTGACTACGGAACAGACAACCATATATTCCCACTTGTACAGACTCCTTCCACAGTACCGCAGACCCTCTCTGCAACAACAGTAGTGTCTCCCATAAAACTGGTCCCCCTATCACCATTGGGGATGCCAACCTGGGATGCCAACCTGTTCAACCAGGATCCTTTAGGAGCTCGATGTAGTGAAAATTTTGGATCCGTACCTAGAGGCCAGAGGCATCCCAACTCCATCTAGGACCTCCCTCCCACCCAGAGCCAAGGGCTTTTCTCCAGACTCCATTCTATGTTCCTTCAACCTCCTCCAAGGTCTTGGTGACGATGCTGACTCCTATCCTGCCAGCTTCTTCGGTTCCACTGGTAGATCTTGCGTGGTTCTGTAAACTTACCTTGTGGACCTCTGCTCAAGTTGGAGAGCTGACCCACCCTTGATCATGACTGGTCTGTCAGCACCATGACCCCTAGTATGGTACTGATTTTTTTTTTTTCCTATGGCACAGTCTACGGTTCTGGTTGCCTTGTCAGCTGGTTTCTCTTGTGGCTCCTTCCCTGGAGACGGGCTCGTCAAGAGTCGGGTGTGACCAGTTCTGAGGTTCTTCAGTTCTGAGGTTCGTTCTTGGTTCTGGGCTCCCATCCCTCTTTGGGCGGGGCTGCTTTCCAGGTTATGGAGAGAGAACTCGCCTCTGCAAGCTTGCAGTTGGCTCTTTCGGTGCTAGAATGTCACATATGTATGTCCTCTGGCTCACAGCTGACAGTCCACTACACTGGGACATCAGGCACAGGAGCAGCAAGATGCCCTACAGCAGGGCACCCTCTCTTAGGAGTCCTCTTCAGGCGTTCCCGCTGAAGAGCCACCTGTAAGATTGTGCAAGAGGAAGCACGTTGATACCCCTGTGGAATCTCTCACCAAAGATGCAGACTACGATGAGGGGGAGGGGTAATGCAGCGCATTAGGAAGGCCCCGGACACTGTTGAATCAAACCCCCGGAGATGGAACAAAAATACAGAGCGATCTGGACCTCTGGAAGCAGTCGGCGGATGTTTCTCTCTGCATCACTTAGCCTGGCATCCCATATAGTGCCAAATAAGATGGACTGGAGGCCAGTTTGGACCTCAGCATCCTAAACAAGTTTGTCGGACCAAATTCGGATGGTCACTGTTCAGTCTGTTCTCCCGTTTTTGGAAAAAGACTGTGCTCAGTACATCTTCAGGATGAGTATTAAACGCTCCAGAAGATATCTCCGCTTCTACCTGGGAGCCATTCTCTACCAATTTAGTGCTTGATCTCTCCACAGCCCCGGAGTTTTCAAATTTATGGTAGTAGTAACGACTCGCTTGAGACTGCAAGGATTCCAGGTGTTTCCATATGTAGACAATTTGGCTCCTTATCACTCCCACCAAGCCTCTACTGCTTCTTGCCTTGCACTACACTTTACAGCTAGCATGACTACTATAGATCTCAAATGGATGCGACTACTATGGATCTCAAATGAAGAGAAGTCGAACCTAGTTACCTATTCAAAGCCTAGAATTCATAGGAGCAGTTTTTGACACAAGGTCTTGCCTAGTCACCCTTCCTCTTCACAGGCTTCAGAGATTAAGATCTCAACTCCTAAGTCCCAGCTCGTTCGGTCCTTTACCTGCTAGGATCGGTGGCAGCAACACTCACTGTAGTTCCCCTAGCAAGACTCCATACGAGATTACAACATTGGCTCCTAGCGACTGTGGTCCCTATTGACACATCCTATGTCTTATCCAATCTGCATAACGAACCACTGCAACGAGATCTGAATTGGATGAAGCCAGAAATACTTAAGGAGTAGTCCCTTCACACCCTGTCAGCCTGTGGCTGTAGTGACCACAGACGTGTGGGGTGGGGGGGGGGGTGGCATTTTCCGGGAAAGACAGTCCAAGGCACTTGGTCTCCCTTGGAGGCCAATTTGCATATCAGTGTCCTACAACTGAGGGCAGTGCTTTGGTGTTGAAAGCATTCCAATCTGCCTTATTCCTGTTAGGGACAGTTGTTATCCACTCAAGACATGTCGGTCGTCTGGTATATAAACAAGGGGAACCAAACCAGATCCTACCTGTTGTCAGGAAGCCCCTGAGAGTTTGACAATGTGCGATTGCTACCAGTCAGCAGTTGGGAGGCAACCACATTCCCTAGAATTCCAACGTGATTGCGGACAAACCGAGCAAATGCATTCTCCTGCCTCATGAGTGGCCTCAATCCTGATGTAGCGACGGAGATTTTCTATCGCTGGGGTTAGCCTTGCTGCAGTCTATTTGCATCTCCTGCCAACCAAAAATGCAGTAGCTACTTTGCCCTAATCCCCCCCCACCCCACCCCTCCGGGAGTTCTCCAAGGGATGCTCTAGTACATGATTGCCCCCCCCCCCCGACTGCTTTATGCCTTCTCTTTTCCCTTTCCTCTAAGCGCTTCGGTTGAGTAATCATCATTGCACCCTGTTGGCCCAAAGTCTGGTTCCCTTTCCTTTGATCTCACCTGGTTCACTGACCCATGGACTCTGGCTCCAACTGGGAGATTCTTGTATACTCTGGGGGTGATCACCCAAACCTGTCGAGCCTTAAGCTGACAGCTTGGTAACTCCACTTCCAGTAATTGCTAGGCTAAGTAACCTGTCTTCCCCTTGTATGAAAAATGCTTGCGGTTTCCCATAAACAGTCTAGGAAAATTAGTAAATGTAACAGATGTGTTGTTTCTGAAAAGGATAAGACCCCTTTTCAGCTCAGATTTTGATTTGGTGTTGGAAGTATTTGTCAACCATACTCCATTCAGGAGCATCAGCTTCTAAGATCAGAGTCCATTTAGCAACCATCAAAACTTCCATTACTGTTTCCAAGATTCCTCTTTTAATATGTCAGTCTGTAAAGCTTGAAAGAAGTCATTCATATAAACAGTCATTCAAAGAGCCTATTGAACCTTTGAGTTTGACATTAGTCCTACAAGACTAGTCATCCCTTTCAGCCTGCTGCCACTTGCAATATGAAACTCTTGTCTTGGAAGACTTTATTCTTGGTAGCCATTACCTCTGCGAGAAGAATGTCAGAATCGCAGGCCTTTGTGCGTAAAACGTCCTTCTCTAGTTTTCCACAAAGAGAATATCTCCTCGGACTAACCCCTCCTTTCTACCCAAAGTTTCTGAGATAAATATTATATTTTATATTTACTATTTTAGAGCATGTGGTTATGATGTGGGGGAGGTCCTTTTAAATGATTTTTTAGAATTGCAAGAATTGAGGTGGCAGTTCAGAACTAATGCCACTGAACAACCAGGGCTTAACAGTAACATCTCTATAAGCCCTATCCTTAGGCTTAGGTTAGAGGGTTGCATATAAAATATAAAATTATTTAATCTTACAATAGTAATGGTTTTAGATAGTTTTGTCTTTTTTAATATATTTTACAAGTTTATAACCAGGGGCTTAACAATATGATAGTATGTTTTGTTTGCACAATTTTGTGTTTTGAAAGTCTCTAATGTTCATTCGTTTTACTTGGAAGGGGATGTATATGTGATGAATTTGTATACGTTTTTAAGTGGCATATACCTTTTAGGTAATTGACAATATTAATGAACTAGAAGGGTATTTAAAGCAGGGTCAGTGTGTTTTTTGTATGTCTGTTATTGTGATGAAGGTTTTTACTTAAACGAAAGCGCTTAAATACTTTTTGGTGGATCCTGGTGTGCTACTTCTATTTGTTTTTCTGAGCTAAATATTAATCAGTCCATTGATATGCCACAAATTTTTCTAAAGAATATTGTTTGTATATATTGGATATATATAGTAAACTATGTTTCTACATGGAATGGACAATCTTTTTAAAAATCTGATTAGTTGTTCCTGTCTTTTTCAGCAAACAAGTTGGGAAGATCTGTTTCCAAATTCATCTTGGCAAATGGCCGAGACTACATCTCCTTTGTCCATCAACAAAATCAAATGCGTTTTAACAACTTGAATCCGGTATCTGCAGTTCCATTTGTATTGAGTGTGAACAAATGGAGCGAAAGCGCTTATAACCTTAGCTTGTCTGGTTCTTTTCAAGGATAAGGTATCCTGTGACATTTTTGTTGGATTATTTTCTTGTGCGCATTCAACCATATCATTTGCTACTTCAGTGACCTTTCATTCCAGAGCCTCTGTGGATGACATTTGCGCAACAGCCACTTGGGCTACCCCTCATACCCCTCATACCAATCACTCATTACAGATTGGATTTGGGTCTCAAGGGGGGACAGCATCTTTTGGCTCAATGGTGCTCGGGAATATCCTAGGACTTAAATTAGCTAGGGACTCTACTCTGTACCATCTGTCATGAATGAATGAAGATTAACAACATTAGATAAAGAAGTTATGTTCTTACCATAATGTTCCGTTTGTGTTCATTCATTCATGACATCCCACCCTCCTATCACCTTCCTAAAGACTCCTAGAGGTTCGGATTTAGTCCTGGTTACATTTGCTTAGACAAAGCCTCCACTTTCCTTACAGGCAAACTCTTATCAGAGGAGATGAGGAGAGGGGCACTATGGGTAACCTTAGCTCAAGAGTTTTTGGCTGTCGCGAGCTTGTTATATTTGGTCATCTGTTCCAAGGATGGAACAGAGACCCATCTATCATGAATGAATGAAGATCAACAACACAGATGGAGCGTTATGTTAAGAACATAACTTTTTTCAATTGAGTGGGTGGCTCTTGATTAGCTCCATATTAGTTTTGATGTTTGTACTTTTTCCCCAGGACCTATGGGCCGTGGTGGTGGCGTTCCTGGTGGTGGCAGAGGTGGATTTTCCAGTGGAGGTGGTGGACAACAAAGAGCTGGAGACTGGAAATGCTCAAACCCGTAAGTGTTAGCTTCTTATGGTTTTGTGACCAAAGGTTTTATGAACAAGTGTGTCTTATAAACTGATTTGTTTAGCTCTTAAGGTAGTAGCTGAATTTGCACTTTTTCAGTGCTTTATTGCTGGATGATCAGGTGTCGCCACCATCCTCAGTTATGCCGTTGTTTGAAGTGGTAGTTTCCTGGGATGCTGTACAATGCATATATGGTGTGCATGTATGTATCCTGTGATATGTATACATATTTGTATACAAGGCAGTGCCGTAAACAGATTACTATGGGTGGGAAACTTGTTTTCAGTATTGTTGCATATGCACACCTAATATTTAAAAGGCCTTTAGTTGACTAACTATTTGAAACCTGTTGTGATTGGCTGCTGCCTAAATAGCTGGGGGGGGGGGGTGCCAGAATTAGAATGGAGGTGTGCAAGAGACTAAGCCTGTTTTGGACTGTTTGTGCATCAGCTGTATAATGTAATTGATGGCATTGCCATGGTTATGTGTAGATTTAGCCATCTTTGGAACAGCACTTAATGTCCTACTGAGTATAATTAGTATTTTTGTCACAAACTAGCTCATGCACTTTGTAAAAATGTTGAGGCTAACTGTCATTGTTTAGGTTATTCTAACCCAGGTAGAAATAGCCATGTTCTAGAACAAGTCTATTGCCATCACCTAACCTGCTAAACTAGTACTCCTTTGTCCCTGTCTCTGGACAGTTAAGACTTGAGGAGACTTGTGCCCCTGTGAATATGCCACATGTGAGGGCATAAATGTTTGAGAATTGATTTAAGGCAAAGGTAATTTAACCTTGTTATGCTGCCCTGGGGTATTGTGTATTTGGTATGTAACCAGTAGCTTGGCATTTGTGGCGCATTTCATTGGGGTCTTGAATCCTGCAGTTTTGGAAAGCAGATATGTTTAAAGCTATCATGTATTACTATTATATAATGTGTAGCTCATGTTTGCCTACACCTGTGTCCTAGATGGCTCAGTCACTTGTACCAGTGGTAGCAGCAAGTTACCAACCAAACAAGTTTGAATTTTTTTTTTTTTTTTTTTTTTTTTTTAAATAGATGCTAACTGCTCTTGCTCCTCTGCATGTCTTTGCATGTACAGGGCAAGTGACAAACCTGGAAGGACTGTAGTTACTGTCTGTGGGCGTTCCTGAAGGACTGTAGTTACTGTCTGTGGGCGTTCCTTGCTGAAGTAAATGCAAGTCGGTACAATAACATGACAGGATTTAAATGCCTTTCAACATTTTTTTTTCAGTGTTGTAAATGCATTTCCAACTCTATGGACATTGGGTACTTAACCTTCTCAAATGGAATTTAGTTTTGCAGCTTATTTGTGTTTAGACATTGTAATGCGCATTTGAGTGTTCACTTTAGTGAGCATAGTGAAGTCTGTTTAAATGACACTTGGGGTTTTTCATAGCCTTGTTTGAATCCATATGATCACAACAAGCCAATATGTAGTTTCCTTGGGGAAAATTAGTTTGCTGTATGGAAGTTCACAGTGGTCTTGATTTTTTGAGTGTTCTGATTTTGAATCTGTGGTGGGCAGGTTTCAGTGTCTTGCCTAGGTGGTGACGGCTTTAGTTGCACTTATTGAGGAAATCCTGGTAAAGGATTGTTTTAAAGAATATTAACTGCTGAAAAAGGGTTGTTTCACCCCTTTTGGGGTGCCATTTGGATCGGTTTTCTATGAACACCCACATTTTTTTTTACAGTACAGGAGTTCTTTAGAGTATGGTGCGACTTAGATAGATTTTTGTTTTCCCATTGTTTTCAGATCTTGTGAGAATATGAATTTTTCATGGAGAAATGAGTGCAATCAGTGCAAAGCTCCCAAACCAGATGGACCAGGAGGAGGAGGATCACCTCCTATGGGCGGTAAGTCAGTAGACTTGGGTGTTTAGTAAACAGGATCTGTTAAATGCTTTCTGCCGGTCTGCATGCGTCTAATGCAGTGTTAATACACAAGTCATCCTTACGGCATAGATTGCACTTGTATACATGTCGACTGTCTGCTAACATTGCCTGCTGGGCATTTTTGTATTGATCACAGCTGCAGTAGCCTTGGATGTAGGTTATATCCTGGCAAAGATATAGTGGCTGGCTTCCAAGGCACCTTCCGTACACCCCAACTGTTGGTCTGCTCGGGCTGAGCTAAACCAAAGTAACAGGCTTGGGTGCGAAGCCCTTTGGAGCTTTCCTGCTGTTTGAGTGCTATTCTGTGGGTTTTCACGAATCTAATGTTTGTGCTCTTCCTTGTTGGGCAGACAAGTTCCCTTTGGAAGGCCTTTTGTTGTATTTTTCCTGTTAAATTTTCTTTTAAGCTAGGAGTTTAAACGGTCGTGTATTTTAAACGGGAGCACTTTTTTTACGTTTTTTTTTTCCCTTGTTAGTGCTTTTTACTATGTTTTATGTGAAAGTCACTTTTAAAGACTTAAAATTTTAGTGGCTTTTGCTGCCTGTTTTCCCCAGGAAAAGTCCATTTTCGGCTTTACCAGTGATCAAACTACAAGTCATGTGGTTTGTTCTTCCAGTCACTACAGTAAAATGTTAGGCAGAGAGCGTTTGCCACCACACTTTAGCAGTTTCTAGACCATAGGTTTTTTGGACTTCTCTTTTTCCACAGCTTCCTGTGGTGAGCTTCCTGTGGTGTAGTAGCTACAGCTGTTATGGACCAGGGGTTAGCCATGTCATCTGCAGTAAGAAAGAAGGTGCTTTCATCCCTGGGAGACTGAGCAGGGAAGGCTTCCCTGTTTGGTTAAGAATGTTTTACTCCTTCCTGGTGAGGCTACTGCTACCATTACCATTGTCCCCATTTTTCTTGTCAGCGAAACCAAGAATATTTCTACTCCATTTTCTTTGGATAGAAGTAGTTTATTGGGTCTAGTTCCTTATTTGATTCAGGCTGTTAAAGGTAGTGTTTTGTTAAGAGGGATTCCTCTCTTCCTGAAGAGATTTCAAATCCGGAGTCTGAACAGGAAGATGCAGGAACAGGTATATGGTTTTTCCTCAGTTTTCTGATCCACACTGTGGAGAGCCCAGTTTTGACTCTCCGTGTGGGTGTTTCTCTGAGACTTGTTTCTGGAATGTGACTGTGTTTTCAGGGGTAACCTCGATCTGATGTTAGTCTTCACGTATTCCTTGAGTGAGGGCTCTGTTCTGAGCCGTGGAACAGACTCTGCCGTTTATTTTAGCTCGCAGCTTCCAAACTCTCTAGGCTTTTACCCACAAGCTCCTCTCATTGCCTCAAATTTCATTTGCCGCTTTGTGTCGGATGCGTTCCGACATTTCCATAGCCTTGGCTTTATCTTAATGCATACTTTTTCCAAGGCCTTGTTTGTCCTATAGTACATCTTTTTTTTTTTTTTTTTTTTAACCCCCTGTCATTAGCTAATTTCCTTGTGTCCCTTTCTCACTCTCTACACTACCGTTTGTAGTTTCTTCGTAGTATTATTGGTACTTTTTTTTATCTTGAAAGGTGTTCTCTTTACCATAGTTGGTATTTTTATCTCATTTTCAGCTCTTTATTGTCTGAGAATTTGTATGACTAATCTTTTATGGTTGGTGAGGCAGTCTAAAGACAAGTCTTCCAAAGGTGCACCTCAGGTTTTAAAAGGCGTCTCAAATGTCGTAAAAATGCACAATTCGGAAGGGCAGGTACCCTGTATTGTCTAAGCAAAGTTCATCTACAGGAGAGCTGTTATATTTGTCATGCTTTTTCTTTACTAGGACACTTGAACGAGCTCATTCCTAACAGCCTTTTGAAGAGCGACTTTGAAGAGGCTATTTTTGTCAAAAACCTGAAGTCTGTTTATCATCCTCCTCTAAGAAACATCCTCCTTTGGTTCCATGTGTTTTGAAACACCCTAAGGAGGTTTCAAAAACACCCTTCTGTGCCGATGTGTCAGTCTATGAACCTATATGATTGGATGGGAAGTAGGAAATTCACCCTGGGAACCACATCTGGGCCTCTGCTCGACATGAAAATAATTTTCTTGGGTGGCGAAAGCCAGGGTACCTTTTTGGCTAGGCTTATATAGGCCCTAGGGCCAATAGCCTAATACCTATCTATGAGCGAGACCGAAAGACAAAGATTAGTCATAGACAAATTTCAGAGCCAACTTTAGCTTCCTTGGCACCAAGAAAAGAACTGGTATTGGAGCAATAACAATTGATCTCTGTACCCAGATCCAGGTACTGTCCCTCAATTGATCCCTTTTAGGGTAGACCTCCAAGCCCATTCATTGATGCCCATTCATTGATGTCTCTGCCCCTGACTGTGAGGGATTAGCTTCAGTTCCTAGCCAAGCTGGCGTCGAACCAGTCCTACAACACCGCTCATTCCTCCTAAAACTCCCTATTGGAGGTGTCAAACCAGTCCTACACCACCGCTCATTCCTCCTACAACTCCCTATTGGAGCCCTCTGTTTCGGTAGCAACTTTCTCTGGTACCAAGAGCTGCCTTGAGTTCCTCCGGCCTTTTGGCACCAGAGGCCTTTATAGGAGAGAGACTGGCATATGTTTTCGGGGGTAATCTCAGTGCAGAGTGAGACCTTGGTTCCGGGCTGTCATCCCTCTTCGGGGGGGGGGGGGTCCTTCGAATTATGGAGAAGGTCTTATCCATTGTGGTCTTGTCTGTGCCATCCCTGTCGGGGCAGATTTCCACATCTCCTTGTCTGGAGCTTTCATCGTTTTCATCCCCAGGACAGACAGTGGAAATGACCCAGGTAGGACCCACCCTGGTAGCTTTCTCTACGGGCACCCCCCCCCCCCACTTCACTAAAGATACTGACTTTGAAGGGTATGTTCCCCCAGGTCCCCCCCAGATGATTCCTTCAGGGGCATCCTAAAACAGAGGGGTGACAACAAAGAAGGAAGGTTGCAAAGGGATCTGATCAAAGAGCTATCTGATATAGTCTCCTGAGCAGTAGCTGAAGAGGTATAGGACAAAGTTGCCTTTCTGCTCGCAACCCTTGAAGCAGTTTCTAACTAATCCATGAGGCTGATTGCTCATGCAGCAGGCAAGAGTGGTGGGTACAGGCATAGCCTTTAGAAGGCATTCCTGGTTGCTCTTGTGTGAATTTTTTTTTTTTTTTTTTTTTTTGCAGAGCCTTTTATAGTCGGTAGTCAACGCTCTGTATCATCCCTTTTTGGCCCCAAAGTCTTCAGTCACCAGACGTGAAAAGTATGGGAAGACTCTCTGCCATAGGTGTACGTTTCTCCACTCCTTACTGTAGAAGCCAGAGACGTGGGAGACTATGGTTTAAAAATATCTCTATGGCCTTTCTGGGATTCACGTGGCAAAGATTCCATTTCACCGAGGTGCCAGAGGCAGAAGTGGCATACAGAACCAGGGGTCCAGAGATTCTCTCTGGTGCTTCCTATCAGCATCCCAGAAGTGGAGGCCTGTTTGCTGTCCTCTGGAGGCAGTCGAGGGACTACTTTCCCTGCACCAGCCTGACAACCCTGACAACTTAATTTCGGACAAATGGGTTTAGGGAATAATATCCATGTCCCATTGCCATACATAAAACCCCAAAAAAGTCCTGGGTGTTCCACCCAGTCACAGGGAAGCAGCAGTTCAGAAACTGCTCGACAAGACATCCAAAAAGTCCCACCATAACCAAATAGGGTCTGGGTTTTACTCAAGTTCTTTAGTGTCAAAAAGAAAACGGGACTAGAGACCCATCTTTGATCTCCGCCAATTCAACAAAGCAGTTCTGCAAACCAAATGGTCTCTGTACAGTTGGTACTTCCATTCTTTGAAAACGATTGGATGTGCTGTGTAGACCTCCAGGATGTGTATTGCCATATAAAAATGGACAAATGCTCCAGGAGGTTCCTGCTCTTCTGGCTTTGAACCAGTTATTTCCAGTTCAGAGCGCTGCCCTTTGGACTCAACTCAGCCCCCAGGGTGTTCACCAAATGCATGGCAGTGGTTGCAGCTCATCTCAGACTGCAAGGATGTAAAGTTTTTCCATACCTCGACGACTGGCTTCTCACTGCTACCACCAAGTGTCAGAATGGGCAAGAGATTACACTCTGCATGTCTGTGCATCTCTAGGCATCACAGTAAATTAGCCTTCTCAACAATTATAATTCATCAGGGCGAGGTTGGACAATGTTAACAGGAATTGCTTTATTTCACTAGAAAGACTACGGAGGATAAGATCTCAGGTCGGCCAAATTATCCAAAGCAGAAAGGTTTGTCAGATTAGTCCTACAAGCATTAGGCTTGATGGCCGCTTCAATTTCTTGTTCCCAAGGCAAGATATCTCATGAAAATTTTGCAATGTCTCCTTGCCTCCCACTGGTCTCTGCATCAACCGTCTTAATTGTGACTACCAGTTGCTGCAACCAGGATCTTTCATGGTGGCTCCATTCCAACGAGATTCTCTCAGGCCAGCAATTAATTATTTTGTGCCCACAAGAGAAGCCCTTGGCAATAGGTGATATGTAGTCCAATGTCGCCTACATTCTTACCCTTGGGTTCAGAGCCGAACCTCTGCTCCGACTCTGCCATACTCTAGCTTGGAAGTCTTTCAATTGGCTGGGCTAAGAGATATCCCATAATGCACTGCTCCCTTTCCCCAGATCTCATTTGCTGCTCGCAAAGCTCGGACGCGGTCTCGCTCTTGGCTCTGGCTAAGTATAACTTTTGTGTCTTAATTGACTAATTTTTTGCTCCAAAAGCTATTTTCATAGCTGTGTCTGCGTGTGTGTTGTGGTTAAGCTGTTTTGCACTCCTGTTTCTTTATCTACTTTACTGGTATCTTGTCAGCCATCTTCCTGTGGGCTAGGCCCATTTCAGTTAGAGGACCTAGTCCTCCCTTGGTTTGTCTTGTGCTTAGGTACCTATCCCCTCTGGGCTAGGACTGTTAGAGGACCTAGTCCTGTCCTATCAGGACCGTTTGAATTAGAGGTCCTGGTGTGTTGTCTGTAGTTTTAGTTACTGTTTCCGCGCTTTTTGCTGGTTAGTCTGTGGTGTCGTATTTAGTATCCTGCCTACAGTCTAAAGATACTAAAGAACATAAGCCTTCGGGCTTCAAGAAGTGTAAATGTGGGTACAAGATGTCTATTACCGATGGGCATTCGGTATGTGTTTGGGGGCTGTACACCTTCAGGAATCTTGTGCTTTTTGTTATGCGTTCAGCCCTCATGTTCAAGAATGGTAGAACAAATTGATACTGAAGGGTCTGCTGAAACCCTCTTTTGAAGAAGATTTTGGAGAGGTCTTCTAGTGCCAAGTCCTCTCTCAACAAAATAAAGCAAAGAAACGTTCTCCGGCTCTGTCTACTATCGGAGCCTCTGGAGAAAGTTACCAAATCTACTGTGGCATCCTCTGCTCCACTGTCTTCGCTGCTGAAGGAAGTTTCTGAAGCTACAGGACCTACATTGGCTCCCAGTTTTTCGGAGCCGGTGACAGAGATGCTAGCTCTGAGCCGGTCTCCAGTTTTTAGACCAGTCTCTCCTCCTTGCAGGTCTCCTCCTGGGAGGAGTTCTAGATCTCCCACCTTGTCCTCTAGGTCCTCCAGGACACACTGATGCAGATGTGAATAGTGTGGTGTTGGCTAAATTGCTTTCGGCTCCAGCCCTGTGCTCTGGAGCCAGTCACCCATCTATCGTCAATAGATTCTCCAAGCAAATCCCAGCCTTCAGAGCCAGAGCGGTCGGCTCTGTATGATGCTTCTAGGTCTGCTCCGGTGGCCCATCCCAGCTTGTTGGCTCAGTTCCAGCCCTGTCTGCTCTGTCCACAGGGTCCAGGACTCGTGGTTCCTTGATCGGACCCGAAGGGGAGGCCTTGGGACGCTCTTTGGCTCCCAGCCTCCCACTCTGTGCTTCGGACCTTGTCCCCTCTGCTCTGAGAGATTCCACGGTTAGTCAATCTTCGGAGCCAGGGGGGACCAGCTTTCAAGGTCATATGGAGCGTGCTGGCCAGATCCTCAGCTGCTGCATCAATACAGTTCTGACACTCTTCCCCCTCCAGCCCCGGTAACGGTCTCTGATCGCCCTATATCTTTGGACAGCAGAGACCAAAGGCCTCAGGAGACGCTCGTGAGTGGTCCCCCATTTTTTGAGGGCTCACCAGAGTTTGTGCCTGAGGAGCCCCCCCCAGAAAAAGAACGTGCAAGAGGAAGCACATGGACTCCCAGGAAGAGTCTCTTACGTCAGACACTGACCTCGAGGAATCAGAGGGGTCCTCTGAGGATATTTCCTTTCCTGATATCCTAAAGATCTTGAAATAGAGGCCACTGGCCCTCAAAACCCCCCTCTGAAGAGGAGTCAGTGTTCCTGAAGGCCTTTGGGGCTCAGCCTTCTGCCTCTTGGGTCTCTCCCACACCCTATAACAAACCAGATCCAGGAGTTCAAAGGGTGGAAACACCTGACACTGTGGAACCAGTCCCCAGGTGAAGCAACAAATTTCTGTCCGCCCCTGCTGACAAAGATGTTCTTACAAAAGGCGTCCCAGTAGATGCCATTTTGGTGGCAGCTGCTGCCAAGAAGGAACTGGCTGAGACTTTATCTACCGTCCATCCCCCTGACAAGGAGTCTAGGACCATGGACCGGTATGGAAAGCATATGTTTTCTTCAGCTGCCTTTACTCTGCGGTCGCTGAATTACTTATCACATTTTACAAGGCTCCAAAGAGATCTCCTGAAAGAGCTTGGAGATGCTCTGCAGGGTAACTCATCTGACAGTGGCTCAGTCTGTTCAGATGTCTACCTTAAATTCTATAGCTAACTCCTCCATGAGGCTGATCTCCTACGCAGCCGAAGGAGCGAGTAGGGCAGCAGGTTCCGGAGTCTCTCCTGGATGCGCCTTTGTAATTTTGCGGAGGCCTATTCACCAACGCCCCTTTTGATGGTTCCTCCTTGTTCGGAACCAAGGTGAAAGACGCTCACTAGGTGCGAGCAAGAGGGTAAAACTCTGTCCACCGTGGGAGTCCATTTTTCCATGCCTTTTAGACCTTATCACAAGAGCCAGAAGGGTGGGAGAATGTGGTTCAAGAAATCCCAGAGATTTTTCCCCGACGCACAAAGTGAATCCCCCTCCAGGGGAGGGGGTGGCAACTCGAGTAGACGTCACCCTAGAAGCAGAGGAGGCCCGCATAACCAGGGAGACCGCGACTCCTTTCGTGGTCCTTCCTACCAGCGCTCCTGATGCCCGGCTGGGCTTCTCTGGAGCCAGTCGGGGGTCGCATCTCATTATACCCAGAAGCCTGGCAGCACATCACTCAGGACCAGTGGGTATTAAAAAAATTATTTCTGGAGGATATCACATTCCACCCCATCACTCCCCCCCCCCCCCCCCCCCCCCTGCCGATGAAAAGCATCCCAGATGTTTCACCCAATCAAAGGGATTCCGCAGCTTCAGAAATTCAAAAGCTGCTAGAAAAAGGAGCCATCCAGCATGTCCCCTCAGACCGGTTCAGATTAGGGACTTGCTCCAGATTCTTTTTGGTGCCGAAAAGAACAGCCGACCTGAGACCCATCTTAGATCTCAGCTGCTTAAAACCTCCATGTGAAGAAGTCAAGTTCCGAATGGTCACATCTATTCTCCCATTGTTGGGAAAAGCAGTGTGGATGTGCTCCATCGACCTCAAGGATGCTTACTACCATATAAAAATGGACAGGACATCCAGAAGTCACCTACGCTTCGGCTGGGAGCCAGTCATTTTCAATTTCGAGCCCTGCCATTTGGTCTCACCACAGCCCCCAGGGTGTATGGCAGTGGTGACAGCTCACTTGACACGTCAGGGATTCCAATTGTTTCTGTACCTGGACGACTGGCTCCTCTCTGCCACCACCAGGCATCTACTACTACAGACCAGACGCCATGATCAATCTGTCAACAATTGGGTATCACTCTAAACTGGGAAAAGTCTGCCTTGTCGCCCCCACAGCGTGTCACCTTTATAGGCGCCGAGTTACACACCGTGCACATGAGGGCGTTTTTACCTCAAAGGATTTGAGGTTTGCAACAGGTAAACTTGTTGCTCCCTTTAAAGAAAGTGAAGGCAAAAACGGTTCTGAAATTGTTAGGGACAATGGCCTCAACAATTATGCTGGTCCCTCTTGCAGGGCTATACATGAGGCTCCTTCAGTGGATGCTCTTCGCTCAGTGGTCTCTACAAAATATGCTGCTTTCTAATCTCATAATCACAGGTGCAAGCAGGATCTACGCTGGTGGCTTCACACTGTTGCCACAGTGACCACGAATGCCTCCCAGATTGGGGTGGGGGGGCATTATCTCGGCAGGACAGTCAAAGGCATGTGACAAGAACGCAAGATACATCTGCATATCAATGTCTTTGAGATTGAGGGCAGTGCTACTAGCGTTGCAAGCACTTCAGAGCTTTCTTCCTCTCGGGACTATTGCGATCCACTCAGACAATGGTATCTGAACAAGGTGGAACCAGATCTTATCCCCTTTGCAGAGAGGCCATGCGAGTGTGGCTGTGGGCAGTGTCTTCCCAACGTTTTCTTGTAGCAATGCACATTCCGGGGAAGTCCAACGTGATAGAGCTGCTATTATGCCTCACGAGTGGTCCCTGAACAGTCAAGTTGCGGAGCATATTTTCCGCAGATGGGATCAGCCTTGCTGCGACCTATTTGCCAGTTCCCTCAATACCAAGTGCAGCAGCTACTTCACCCTTATTCCCCCTCATGAGAAGTCACCCAGGGATGCTCTGGTCCACGATTGGCCCCCCGGTCTACTGTATGCCTTCCCTTCTGTTCCCTCCTGTTCCTCTGCTGACAAAGGTTATTCAGAAAGCGCAATCCTTGGCAAGCAAAATTGATTCTGATTGCTCCACACTGGCCTCATCAAATTTGGCCCCTTTCTCCATCCCTATCTTATGGACGCACCCACAACCAGACCTACTGGGCAGTTCCATCCCTCTCTTCAAACCCAACGGTTGACAGCCTGGCTACTCCACTTCCATCACTGATCAGGTTTCATAGTTTTTCTCCGGAAGTGGTTTATACTCTCTTCTTCCCATAAGCCTTCGACCAGGAAGATTCTTTCAGTAAATGGAAAAGATTCTCCATATGGGCTCATGAAAGGCAAATTGATCCTTGGCCCCGATCTCTTCAGTTCTGGAATTTCTTTCCATGCTTTTCAATCAAGGTTCAGCATCTGCTACCATAAAGGTCCAGTTGGCGGCCATTTCCACTTTTCACGTTGCCAATGAACCCAGTTTAATGGCACATACTTTGTAAGGCATTTTTGAAGGGCACTGTGCTGCTTAGCCCTCCAGTGTTTGAACTGGTTATGCCTTGGTATCTAAATTTTGTGCTACAATGCCTCACCACTTCCTCCTTTGAGCCTGCAGCTACTTGCGTCATGAAATATTTGACTTGGAAAACTATCTTCTTGGTAGCCATCACTTCAGCCAGATGTGTCTGAGCTCCAAGCCTCGTCAGTAAGACCGCCTTACTTGATATTTCACAGGGACAGGGTTTCCCTCAGACCAAACCCTTCCTTTATGCCAAAAGTGGCTTTGGTTAGTAATCTCAACCAATCCATTGAACTGCCCGTATTTTTTCCAGAGTTCTCTAATAGGGCAGAATTCAAATTTCACCAATTGGATGTTCACAGGCAGTATGCTTTTATTTACATAAAACAAAGGATCTTAGAAAGTCAGACCAGCGGTTTCTCGTTTTCAGAAAACAAAATTGGGTCTCCTGTTTCCAAAGTAACTTTGTCTAGATGGATGTCTGGTTGTATTTCCTTCATTTATGCCTCGGGTGGTAAGGATTTACCATTTAGAGTGAAGGCTCGTTCTTACCCGATCTAGGTCTACCTCTACAGCATTTCAGGCCAGGAGATCTATGGATGATATTTGTGCTGCAGCTACATGGGCATCTCCTCGCACCTTTATTACTCACTACAAATTGGATTTGGTATCCAGAGGCAGATCTTCCTTTGGTTCCACAGTGCTCAGCAGTATTTTCCACTGAGCCTCCCAGGGTTCAGGTGCTGGGGATGCTGTCCCACAGGTAAGAATGTAGGTGAGATTGGTCTACATAACATCAAGAAGTTAAGTACTCACCATAACGTTCGATGTATGTAGTCCATCTCGCCTCGCATTACCCCCCTCTCCATCCCCCATCCTGGAGGACCTAAAGGTTAGTTATGGTTTCAGTACTCCCTTTCATTATTGGAATATTTTTTCCTTTGTGTCATGTGGATGAAGGGGAGTGATTGTGTGACTTGAGCTTGCAGCAAACAAGATCTGGGGAAAGGGAGCAGTGCAGTATGGGATACCTCTTAGCCCAGGTAATTGAAAGACTTTGAGCTAGAGTATGGCTGAGTCGGAGCCAAATCCACGGGTAAGAATGAGGCAAGATGGACTACATGCATCGAACGTTATGGTGAGTACATAACATGGCAGCACATATTTTGGGGACCTCATTCCTCATGAGTGGTCTCAATCTGTAGTGGTGAAGATTTTGTCACTGGAGCCAACCTTGCTGCGATCCAGCTGTGTCAAGCCACTCTCAGCTAAGTGTATAATTTTGAGAGTTTATATATTGCTCTTAAAGTTTTCTCAAGTTTGTTCTAATATTTTCCTATCCTATCGCACACTTTAGACTTTAGTGTTTTCCCTTTATTACCCTATTTTCATACCTTGTGGTAATTCTCCATTACCATTGTTTGTAATCTTTTTTCTCTCTACCCTTTTCTTGGGTAGCAGTTATTCTTCCTTTTGCTACTGTGCTTCTCCACAACCGCTCTGAGAAGAAAAGTTCAGTTGGTTTTAAGCAGTGCAAGGAATGCGGCCGTAAGTTACCACTTTCTGATGGCAGTGACTGGTCTACTGTCTTAATGTCTCTCACTTAACTGTAGATCCTCCGTGTGGGATCTGTAAAAACTTCTCTACCAGGACTCTCAACGAGAGGAAGAATAAGTTCATTTTGAAAGATCTCCTTTCTCTGAGGCTATTTCTGGGTCTGAATGCTCACCCCTCCTGTTAAACCCCACAAGAGGTGTTCTTCCTCTTCTTAGTCGCTCCCTTCTCCCTCCGGCGATCGTAGGGAGTTGACTCACAAGAAGGTGAAATTGATTACTACTGCCATGTGCTCTAGGCTCTGCACTGCCCCCAAATGATCTTTACTACAGCCATGTCTCCTTTATCGATATCTGCACCGGAATTCCCGGTGCAGATAACTACGGTTCCAACAGTTCTGTTGCAACCCCTAATGGCACTGTCAATACAGGTTCACTCCTCTTTGGCACTATTGGTCCAGTCACCTTCTGCTCAAAGTATGACTCTTCTGTTCACTGTGCTGCAGTTCCTTCTCTACGCAGTGCTTATTGCCAGTACAGACACTTTCCACTATGGCACCGTACCCTTCAAGGCAGACCTTTGCCTTTACGATGCAGACACCTTTAACTACCATGGCACAGACCTCTCCGATGCAGACTGTTGCACACCATTTTCTTCGGTGCAGACTTCTGGGCTCTGCAACTATTGAACTAGCAAGGACCAAATATTCCCCTTCATTGGATCCTTTTGCAAACAGTATAGTCCTTTCCTGGAAAGGCCAGAATCGCCATCAGCCTTCTCCATGAGGTCAACCAAGAGTCTTTCTGAGCAGGATGTGTTGTGGCTTGTTGACCAGTTGCTTGTGGCCAGAGGTCTGTCTCGACCCAAGTCCACATTCCCTCATTCAGGTGAGCGTATTTTGCCTCAAACCCCTACGTATATTCCTTTGACTTCTACTTAAGTCTCAACAGCGGTGTCCCTCCTCCTGATTCTGATGGTGAATCTCACTTTGGAACCAGTCGTCCTTGTGGCCCTGTGTGCACTGGGCATCTGGCTCTTAGACCAGTGGCTGTGTCGTTGGGGAGGGCATTCCAGGCTCCATGCAGACCCCCCCCCCCATGGCACCTTCCAGGGATGTTCTCAAGCGGTTTATGGTCCTTTTCAGACTCTTGGTCTGGGGGCAGGTTCGGTGGGGTGTGACGCCAGGTTTTGAGGTTGTGCTCTGTTCCAGGAGAAGCGCGCTTGCCTCTGCTAGCAAAGCTCAGTTGTTGGTCCTCTTTCCCCCTGTGCTGCAACTGCCACAACCCTCAAACCCCCCCGGACACTAGGCACAAGAGCTTCAGGTCTCTCATCCTCAGGAGACCCCCCCCCCTCTTTGCAGTCTTCCCCAGAACCTCCCACTGAGGAAGCGTCCCGCAAAGCATTGTTCAAGAGGAAGCACATGGACTCCACTGAGGAGTCCTTGACTTAAGATACATGTTTTGATGTGGAAGGGTCCTCACTGTCACCCTCTGAGGTGTCCTTTTGGTGACATCCTCGAGATCCTTGGAGGGAGGGAGGAGTGACTGGAAGCCCTCTAATTCTTCCTCTGTGGAATCAGTGTTCCTGCAAGCTTTTCTTGCCGGCCCCTTACCTCCTGGGTCACCCTGCTTGCCGATGAGCTCGTCAAGTTCATCGTGCAGCACGCATGGAAGGCGCCTGATACCATGGAAGCAATAACTAAGAGGTCAGATAAGATATGGCGATGACCCCCCCCCCCCGACAGAACACCCCCGCTGGGCACGTGGTCTCTCAGTAGACTCTCTATGGTGGTGGCAGCTGCTACTAAGAAGGGTTTGGTAGAGGTCGATTGACAGATTAGGGAAGTGTGAGTTTGCTTCATCGCCCTTTGCCGTAAGGTCTTTGAATTATTTGGCACATTTTACCAGGCATCAGCAAGATTTTATCAGCCAGCTCTCTGAAACCTTGGCAGGAGCTGTTTCTGACAAAGTCCGTGATAATGTGGCAACTCAAATAGCCAGTCCAAACGCAGATGCAAGTGGAACCCTTGCGCGGCAATATAAACCAAAATCCAGAGAACAAAACCAGCAAGTGTAGAAAGTGCAAAATTCAATGGTTTATTGAAACACAAGGGAAAAATCCTCTGAATAACACGTCAGTGGTAAATCCAAACCGGTGATAAACATTCAAAATGTTCACAACCCAGTGTCTATGTATATATACCTGGGTAAATGACCTAAGAACCAATCAAAACAGATATTTAACAATTAAAGTTGGTCATTAAGACCAGGTGGAAATAAAGCTCCAAGTTTGACTATCCATTTCTTTTCTTTAAAATTAAGCACATCATGCCAACTTTTTTTGTCTTTACAAACACCTTTAACATGATCAATAATAACAAACTTGAAAGAAGCTGTAATATGTTTCAGAGTGTTTGTATAGAGCATTATTGGGGCGTTGATTCTTGATATCGCTAAGATGTTCACAGATTCTGAGGCGAAAAGATCTAGAAGTCTGACCCACATAAAAAGCAGAACATGTGCAGGTCACCAAATAGATGACCCACTCCGTACTGCAATTGGCCCAGAATTTAATGTAAAAAATCAGAGGTATTTTTACTGCTAAATTCCCGGGTGTGTAAAACACGGACACAGTATGAACAATGGCCACATGGAATGCATCCTAAAACTGGTCCCCCTCTAAGAGATGTTTGAGTGGACACTGTGGAGTCAAAAGAAGGTCTCTTGTAATGACTGAGCCTAGAAGCTATTGTACGTCCCCTTCTAAATGAGAAAGAACATCTATCTCTAAGGAAAGGGTGAAGTTTTTCTTCTGCCATCAAGACATTCCAATGCCTCTGAATAATATTAATAAAGCCCTTTGAGTTCCGTCCATAAGTAGTAACCAATCGTATAGGTTGTTGTCACATCTTTCTTCCTGTCTTTGTAACACAATAAGTCCTGCCTATTCAAGTTGGAAGCCCACCTTTTTGCCAAATTCACAGTACATGGACGATAACCCCTCTCTAAAAATCTATGGGCAAGGTCATCCCGAGTGTTTGTATAGGACTGTTGGTTGGAACAAATTCTTCTGGCTCTTAAAAATTGAGATTTCGGTATATTCTGGATGATATGTTGTGGGTGGAAGCTGGAGGCATGTAAGCATGTAACTCAAATAGCCACCCTAGAGTCCATTTCCAACTCTTCCATCCATCTTATTTCTCACGCAATGGAATAGGCAGCTAGAGCGGCAGGCACAGGTATAGTTGCCAGACGTTAAGCTTGGATTTACCTTTGTGACTTTGCAAACTCCTTTAAGGTTTCCCTTCATGATTGTCCCCAGAGAGGCCGCTTCTTTGTTTGGCCCTAAAGTGAACTATATGCTGGCATGGTGTGAACAAGATGGCAAGACCTTGTCTGCAGACACCACTCCTTCAGAGGTTGTATTCCCGAAATTGGCTAGAAATCACTGGGTTCTTTTGGGATACACATGCCGCGTTTTCCCCTTGAGGCAGAAAACTCCCATTTCAGGACAGAGGAGATCTGAAACCGGGGTTCGAGATTCTCTGGCCATCCCTATCAACGCTCCAGTGTTGCCCGACTGCTCACCTCGGGAAGCAGTCGGGGTTGTTTCTCCTTGTACCCTGCAAGATAACTGGGTACAACAGATTATATTCAGAGGATATCACATCCCCTTCCATCTTTGCCCAGTCTCAAGAGTGTTACCCGATGTTCCACCCAAAGGAAAACAGCAGCACACACAATCCAAAAAGCAGCTACACTAGTGTTATCCAGACAACCCCCCCCCCCCCCCCCCCCCAGACCAGATAGGATCTAGATTTTACTCTAGGCTCTTTTTAGTGCTAAAAAAGATGGGACTCGAGACAGATTCTGGATCTCGATACACTAATTTGTAAAACAGAGAAATTCTGGATGGTCAGGATTCGGTCTATCCTTCCTCTTCTGGAAGCAGATGATTGGATGTGCTCTGTAGATCTTCAAGATGTTTATTACCACATAAAGATGGACAAACGCTTAAGATATCCGCTTCCGTATAGGAGCCGGTCACTACCAGTTTCAATCTCTGTCCTCCGGTCTCTCTACAGCCCCTCAGTCTTCACAAAATGCACAGCAGTGGTTATCGCTCACTTGTGACGTCAAGGATTTCAGGTGTTACCATATCTAGACGACTGGCTCCTTACGGTCCCCACCAAGCGTCTACTGAAAGAAGCCTTGCAGTATATTGTCAACGGCTCGAAGCCTGGGAGTCAGTATAATCAGTATAAACTGGGAGAAATCCAACATAACCCCCACTCTTTGGAATTCATAGGGGGTACTGTTGGACACAAATTGCACAGCATCCCTTCCAGAACACAGATTTCAGAGAATAAGACCAGTTCCTCCCTTGCTCTCATCACAAATCCCCTGCTCGATCTGTAGTGCGACTCAGATGCAAACAAGATTTACTCTGGTGGAGGTCTCGAAATCCCCAACAGTGGTCTCGCCCTTTCACCCCCATCTACCGATAGCCAAGATGACCACAGGTGCCTCCCTGATGTGGGGGGGCTATGTCAGGGAAACTGTCCAAGGCACCTGGTAAGAGACGAGGGAACTTTTGCATGTCAGTGTCCTGGAACTGAGGACTGTGCTTTTAGCGTTGCAAGCATTTCACTCCATCCTTCTGTCAGGGACTATTGTGATACAGCAAGACAACAGGTCAGGGATTTGGTACATCAAACAAGGGGACACCAGATCTTACCAGTTATGAGGAGAGGCCTTGAGAATATGGCAATGGACGATGGCTCACAACCACTTTGTGATTGCAGCGCATATTCCCGGGAGCCCCAACATAGTGGATGAATTGAGCAAACTGAGCAGGTGTAGAACACAGCCTCACGAGTGGTTCCTCAATCCTCTTGATAGCTGCACAAATCCTTCACTGCTGGGGCCAGCCTTGCTTTGACCTATTAGCCTCTCCAACCAACTACAAGTGCAGCAACTACTTTGCCCTGATCCCCCCTCTGGGACAGTTACCAAGGGACGCTCTAGTCCACGTTTGGCCCTAGGGTCTTCTTTATGCCTATCCACTTCTCCCCCTCATCTCCAGATTTCTAAAGAAAGCATGACAGTTGAAGAGCAAAGTGATCCTCATTGCTCCATATTGACCTCAAGTCTGGTTTCCCTTCCTCTGGCCTCACCTGCTAGATAACCATGGAGGATCCATCACCAACATTGATATCCCACAGGGTCTGATTCATCCCAATCTAACAACCCTGAAACTGACAGCTTGGTTTCTCCACTTCCTAGGATTGCCAGGCATGAAAACCTGTGTGCGCAATATTCTTATTGCATCTCTTAAATCGTCCACCAGACTAATCTTAAATGGAAGAGGTTCTTTCTATGGGCAGCAGATAAGCAAATAGACCCATTGTTAGCCCCGATCCCGGTGATATTAGATTACTTATCACATTTTTTCCACTCTGGGGTGTCTGCTTCTACTGTCCGTGTGCGTTGCCTTCTCAAATTTTCATACTGGTTTTCAAGATACTTCACTTATGTCACACACTCGCTTTCTTGAAGGGAGTTGTCCACCTAAAACTTCCCTTCAGAAACCCGTACAACCTTTGGATTTTGCTTTGGGTTCTGCAAGCTTTAACAGTTCCACTCTTTGAACCTGTGTCCTCTTGTGATGCAAGATCTCTCTCGGAAAACTGCTTCTGATTGCAATCACATCAGCCAGACGATTGTCAGAACTTCAGGCCTTATGCATCAAACTTTATCTTCCATAAGGATAGTGCATCACTGAGAACCAATTATACCTTTTTACCAAATGTGGTGTCAGAGCGATCCATCGCCCACTCTACTGATCCAGTGTTTTTTCCTAACCATTTTAACAAGGGAGAGTATTGCTTACACTCCTTGAATGTTCATAGACCAGTAAGATTTTATTTGGACAAAACAATCTACCTGTAAATCAGACCAACTGTTTGGCTTTTTCTGGTCCTAGACGGGGTCATCCTGTATCAAGTTAAATTGGTTTCATGGTTGAGAAATTGTCACCTTTATCTACAACAAAAACAATCTTACCTTGCCTCTGAGTCTAAGCACATTCTACAAGATCTATGGCAACTTCAGCAGCTTTCCATGGCAAGGCTTCCCTCAATGGTATGTACTCAGGTGTAACTTGGGCTAAACCTCATACATTTATTCTTCATTACAAATTGGACTTGGCCTCCAGAGGTATAGCTTCCTTTGGTTCCATGGTGCTCAGGAATGTCTTTCCATGAGAGCCAGGAATACAGGTAGCTGGGGATTCTGTCCCGTCAGTAAGAAATGAACGAAGATTAACGGCATCAGATAAAGAAGTTATGTCTTACCATAACGTTCCGTCTGTGTTTTCATTCATTACTTCCCACCCTTTGTCCCCCATCCGGAGGTTCTTCATTGATCTCATGTACTACTTCCTGGTAGGTCTGTTATGACCAGACATGGCCTCTTTTATCTATCAACTTGCAAATTCGATCTGCGGTAACTGAATAGAGCATTCTGGGTAGGACCTTGGCTCGAGAGTTTTTGGCTGACACTAGCTTGATATTGGCTGGCTCAGTTCAGAGGACTGAACAGATAACCCATCAGTAATGAATGAACAAAGATGAGCACCGATGGAACGTTATGGTAAAATTACTTTATACTGGACCAGCTTCAGATCTGCTGTCAAATCTGGAGGGCATGGTTCATCTGAATCTCCATCTTAAGCTCATGGCATAGATTCTCTAATACCCATGATTGCTAGGCATCCTTCCCTTTGCTGTCCTGTCGTGTCAAATTGTGGCCCATCAAAGCCTTTTGACTAGGAAACTCTATCAAAGTAAATGGGGGAGAATGTGCAAGTTGGGCCCTTGTGAACAAATTTTATCCTTGTACGACCCCTGGTAAAGTTTTTGTATTTCTTGGCTAACTTCTGTCAGTCCGATTCTTTTACCTGAACAGTTAAGTCCATCTAGCGGCAGTCTCAAACTTTCATGTTTGATTTGATGGGTCATCCCTTAATGTCACACAAACTTTGTAAAGCCTTTTTAAAGGGAGCCCTAATGTTAAGACCTCCATTTAAAGAACCCGTTCCTCCTAAAACTAGCTCTTCAGTCCCTTGTTTTCTGAGCCATCAGTTACTTGTGACTTGGTTTCTGACTTGGAAAATTATTTTTAGTGGCCATCACTTCTGCCAGAAGAGTGTCTGAGCTTCAGGCCTTGTCCTGCAAACCATCCTACATATTTCAGACAGGGTCTCCCTTAGGATTAATCAATCCTTTTTACTGAAAAAGTCTCAATCTAATATCTGACACTTCATCTACTGTTCTTCCCTGATTTTTCCAGTAAATGGGAGTACTCCCTTTTAGACGTCCAGACAGCTGTTTAGTTCTGTAAGATTTTTCTGATCATTTGTTTCCTTTTTCTCTCTAGGTAATCCAATTTCAAAGGTTGCCTTGGTGAAATGGCTTTCAGTCGAAAGGGCTCCACCTTTCACGTCAAGTAAAGGCCCATTCAACGGTGGTGGCAATTTTTGCAGTTTTTCATGCCACAGCCTCTTGAGATGACATTTGTACAGCAGCCACTTGGGATTCTCCTCATACCTTTAACACTCGATATTCTTGACCTCCCAAGATTTAGGTAGCTGAGGACTGTCCCAGAGTCAAGGATTACATGAAGATGGACAACATCAGATAAAGAAGTTGTCTTACCATAACGTTCCATCAGTGTTTATCTTCACTAATCCTTGACATCCCCTCCCTCCATCCCCCAGCCTTGAGGCTGTTAGTGGATCAAATTCTCCCAGGACTGGCTTCATGTTAGGGAGATGCATTTGTGTCTCTACATTCATATGGTAGAGTGCACATTGTTTGACCATACAGTTAGCTGACATTTCTAAGCGAGTCTCGTAACGCTGAATGGTCAGAATGTCGTAAAAACAGAATTCTACATTTTCAATCGCTCTATACTCTTAAAATGAGTGCTAACATGGGTCAAAAAGGGGATGGGAATTTGTGATTCGCAACACTTGCAATCACATTTCTGTGATATTGCCACACCTTTTGGCCATACCCGGTCAACCATATGTATGTACACTCATTTTGTCTGCCACTATTTTAGGCAAACTCTGTGCTAATTTTTGAGATTAGCATTATGGGTAAAAGCCTAGCTCAAGAGTTTGGAAGGCTCTAGCTGAAATAATAGTCAGTCTTTAGTCTTTTCTGAGGCTCTGAACAGTCCACAGTCGAGGATAAGTGAAGATTGACAACACAGATGGGACGTTATGGTAAGAGTCTCTTAGAAAAATGCTGTCTGTTACAGAAGAAACTTCCAGAACCTTCATCCATTTCTCCGTTGTCCTCTTTCGGAGGTGTAACTACCTGCAGTTTTGCTGCCCAAGTTTTTATAGACTACCCAAACCTGACCTAGCAGCTGTAGCTTTAGTTGATCCTGCTGCTGCTAAATGTTTAGTTAATTCTAGTCTTTCTTGACAGTGATGGGAAGATTAAGTATGGGAAAGTGTATATGCTTCTGCAGCTTTGATTTTTGAATTGTCAGGCTTGTATGTTGGAAGTTTATTCTTACTAATTGAGAACATATAAGGAATATTTTGTTTGCAGTTTTTTGTGGAAAAAATTAAATTTTAAGTCACAACTCATTGTTTACTATGTATGACTAATACTTCCAGGACTTTCGTAACTGCTACTTTTTTGAGGTTTACCTGCATATGTTCTCAACCTAGCAGATGTGAAAAATTCTCCTTAGGATAGAGATGTTCCTATGTTGTAGAGGTCGTCAAAAGTGTGATGAGAGGGGTAAGTTGATGCAGGGAATCTCGAGATTTTTCAGCTCTCCTTTTTCAAATTTTGTAAGTTGTTCTCCAACTCCCTTGTCCACCTGGGATGACATGGTCGATAAGCCATGTTGCTTCGCAAGAGATGGCTTGCTTGCACCTGTCACCCTTAGGCTTTCGAATACTGGCCAAGGCTTTTGCCACCCACATAGTGCCTTTTTTAGGCACGGCTCAAAAGACAAACCTACCCACCATAAATAGCATAAGTAACCATGAGGGTTATGCTACTCAACGTCAGAAGTAAGCATGCACTTGAGGCACTCCTCAATATGGAGAACATAGATATCTGTGCAGTAACAGAAACCTGGTTTAAGGCTCCTGAGAGCACCCTAGCACTACCAGGCTATAACTCATACCATTCTTTTCGGCCACAGAACCCAGACCAAAACACCAAAGGGTGGGGGTGTATCCATATTTATCAAAGATACCTACGCCTCCAGGTTAGTGGCACAGCACAATGCCTCAGATCTTCCATGTGCAGCTAACAATGGGCAAAATGTAATTCAAATTGTAGCTTGCTACAGATCACCCACCATGACCCAGGACCCCTTTTCCGTGTTTCTGGAGACGCTGGAAAATATGAAGGTCCTACCAAACGCCCTAATATTGGGTGATTTCAATTACCCAAACATTAACTGAGAGAAGAAGTACCAACTCCCTTGCCCAACGCTTCCTAGAATTTATAAACTCGAACGCCCTGGATCAACTGGTCAACACCCCCACCAGAGGTGACATTGGACCTGGTCATCACCAACATGGGATCTACAACATCTACACCGGAGGTCAAACCCTTGCTGGTTAGATCAGACCATAGACATCCACATTCCGCCCCCACCCCCAATCAAGGAAACCACCGTGAAAAACTTTTCAAAAGCACACTTCACGATGTTCTTCATGTTTCACTGTTGCAGTCATTACATTTTAGTAATCTGCTTGCAGGTTGTCCTCAGTCGACCTGATTAACAAAGTCTTGGGTCCTGTGTCAGTTGCTGTCCCCTTCTTCCATGACGTCAGGTCGTCGGGGGTATAAAACATGCAGCCAACGCCATTGCATCAGGCTTTCTTGCTGTGCTGTACCCGAAGCAGCAGTTCATAAGTGCCAGTCGGCCGACTCCTGAAATTTTCATTTCTGAGTTTCAGAACCGAAATCTTCAACTAAAAGCTAAGTACCCTGTTGGGGAAACTTTTTCTTGCTCCTTACCGATGTCAGTAAAAGTTTATAATTGCATTACTTGTGGAAAGCAAATACCTCAAAGATTTTCATTCGTACTGTATTCCTTGCCTAGGCCCTAGCCACGACGTACCTTGCTGTCTGTTTTGTGCTTTAATCAGCACACTATCAGTCGTCTATATATTTTTGCCTTTAAATATTTCGGTTCTCTGTTTAATTATCCAGAAATGTCGGTTAGCCATCAGACTGCCGGGATTCCGAAAAAACGCAAAGATAAAGACAGACCGCAGAGGTCCTCAACTGCCGACGACAATTTGCTGGTACTCCGCAGGCCCCTGATACCCGAATCGCAGGCCTCTACTGAGACCCATTCAGAGTCTGGTATGCCATGAGATGCTTCAGCTATATAACCTGCGGATGTCTCTACCTTGGATGGGTCTGGAGCTGCTGTGCATTCACCGGCTTCTGAGGGTGTATTCAGGCCTACGGACTTCTCAGTCCATGTCTAAAAAACAGATGCCCAGGCCACATGCTCAGGCCTCTATGCAAAAAAAAAAAGAGAATGGAGATGTAATAACTCTTAATAGGGGTAGCCAACCCCCCCCCCCCCCTTTTGAGAGGCGCTTAGGACTGGGTAGCCAACCCCCCCCCCTTCTAAGAGGCCTAGGACTGAGCTTGATTATGAATCTTTTGATCAGGATTGTGTTTTTTCTGACTTCTGATGACCTGGATTTGTCCTTGCCGAGGATTCTGATACAGAGGACTCTATTCCCTCTGCTTCCCCTCCTCAGGATTTTTCTTTTGGGGAAACCTTAACATACTCTAAGGGAGCATTTCCACTGGGAAAGCCAGGAATTTTCTGATTCAAAAAAGAGGCTTGGGGATTTCCTTCTACCTCAGCATAGGCCTTTGGCTATTCCTCCTGTACTAGACATTGTTGATGCTTTCTCGGAATCCAGTTTGGCCCGATGTTCATTGCGTTTCACTGTTGCAGTCATGACTGTAGGGTTCTCCCCTGCCGGCAGGCAGCCCTTGGTTGGCCAGAATCCCAAAGTCTGGGTCCGGCGTCTGCTGTTCAACCACACTCCCTGACGTCAGAGCGCCAGGAGTACAGAACTGACAGCCGACACCATCTTCTCCAGTCTTTCTTGCCGTGCGGTGATAGCAGTTTGCAAGTGCCGGTCGGCTGACTCCTGACTAATTTTTCTGATATACTTCGGTCCGAAGACTTTCTTCTCCACTCAAAGCCAAGTACCCCGTTGGGGAAACTTTTTTCTTGCTCCACACCGATGTCAGAAAAAGTTAATTGCGTTTCATGTGGGAAGCAAATACCTCAAGGATTTTCATTCTTACTGTATTCCTTGCTTAGGCCCTGACCACGACGTAGCTAGTTGTCTGTTTTGTGCTAGATTCAATCAACGTACAATTAAGCGAAGGTACGATTTTGCTTTTCATTACTTCGGTAGGCACATTAACTACAAAATGTCGGATACTGTCCCGGCTACCGGAGTTCACAAACGTCGCAAGGATAGACAGGCCTCCGAGGTCCAAATCTGATAGCGCACAAGCGGAGCCAGCTTCAGGTTCGGCCATAGTCAGTGAGGCGCTTTTCAACAGACGGCCGAAATGGACTCTCATGAGGAGCCAACCAGTCCTTTAAATATTTGCTCCTTCGGATGGGTCCGGAGCCGCTGTGCAGGTACCGGCTTCCGAAGGGGTTTTCAGGCCTACTCTGCTAATAGTAACGGCAAAGACTCCTCCTAAATCAAAGACTTCAACACAGGCCTCTTCTGAACCGACTCCCAAGTCACAGAAACAGTTACTCAAGATGGCGGAGGATTTACTTGCTATGATTAGGGGTTCACATCCCCCTCCAGACAAAAGGCCAAGGCAGGATGTTTATTATGATTCCTCTGATCAGGCTTCTGTTCCTCAGTTTCTTCTTCTGATCAGGAATATTCTTTCTCTCCTTATAAGGATTCTGATGCTGAAGAATCCATTCCTTCAGCTTCTCCCCCTGAGGATTTCTCTTTTGGGGAAACTTTGCATGAAATGAGGGAACATTTCCACTGGGAAGGACAGGAGTATTTGGAATCAAAGAAAAGACTGAGGGATTTTCTTCCCCAACATAGACCCCTGGCTATTCCTCCTGTTGTGGATATTGTGGATGATGCCTTTTCGGAGGCTAACTTAACCCCTGACTCTTTTCCTCCTGCTCCTGTTAAGCCTGATAGATATTACAGGGTTCCTGATTCCCATCAGTTTTTATACAAGAACCCTTCTGCTGACCCTGAAACCATTTCTCAAGGTCCTAAGGGAGTTAAGGGTTAAGGCCACTTCTGCCAAAAATCCCATTCCTACTGAAAAGGATTCTCGATCCTTAGAAAGATGGGGCAAAAAGGTGTACACTTCTGCTACTTTGTCAATTAGGGCTTTAAACTGTCAATTTCATATGCTTAAATACCAGCAATTTCTCTTGTCTGTCTTAAAAAGCTTACTTCCATTTCTGCCTGTGCAGATAAGGAATTACATGACTTATTGCATGCCACTGAACAGGTTGGGAAGCATGGTTTACACTGTGGATTTGATGCCTTGGAGGCTTTTTGTAGGGCTGCGGTCTCTGGCACAGTCATTAGAAGGCATGCATGGCTAAAGGAACAAAATTTACCTGAAAAAGTAAAGGCTAAATTATTGGATGCTTCTGTTCAGCATAATGTTTTGTTTGGATCAAAAGCTGAAGAGATGGAGGATAAGGCGAAATCCATCCATACAAGTACAGCCACCTAGATTTAGCAGGAATTGGCCTTCAAAAAAATTGGTCTTTTCCCACTTCAGACAGGCCTCAGAGGGGTAGATATAGACACTCCAGAGGGAGGCCTCAAACACAAGCTGCTTATAGGCCAAGACAGTGGACTGCTTCCACCCCTAGGGTAGTAGAGGTCGGGTCACAATCTCAAAGGAAACAAACTCAATGACTCCCTCTGGGCTACAGGAACTTCTTGCCTGGAAGCCCCTCTCGTAGGAAAACTCTCTCTTTTTTTATCAAAATTGGACTCAAATAACCCAAGACAAGTGGGTTTTGGATGTGGTTTTAAGAGGTTACAAATTCTATTTTCATACCTTGCCAAGGCCAAGCGGATGGCCAGACCTTCCAAAACCTCAATGGACGGAGGCCTTAAACCCGGTGGGAGCTCTTTTGGCTATGAATGTCATAGAACTGGTTCCTCTTTCAGAGATAGGAAAAGGTTTTTACTCTAGGCTCTTTGTAGTCCCAAGGAAGCAAAACTCATGGAGACCAATTCTGGATCTGTCGGTCTTGGAACACCTTTCTAGAGATTTCAAAATTCAAGATGCTTACTCTACAGCAGCTACTTCCAATGCTGTCCAAAGATGCATGGATGGTAACTTTGGATTTAAAGGAGGCATATTTACACATTCCTATCAGGCAGGATCGCAGAAAATACCTCCGGTTCAAGGCCGGATCGAGGCACTTTCAATTCTCTGCACTGCCCTTTGGATTGTCTACTGCGCCCAGGGTCTTCACCTGGCTCCAGTAGTAGCTTACTGCAGACTCAATGGAATTCAAATTTACCCTTATCTGGACGATTGTCTAATTCAGGCAGACAGCAAGGATGTCTTACTCCAGCATCTAGAATTTGTACAGAACCTCCTCAAGTTCCTGGGATTCTCTGTGAACATAGTCAAATTTGACACCACCACGACAGATAACTTTTCTGGGTGCACTTCTAAACACCACAAACCAGATGGCATTTCTGACATCTGAAAAACAATTACAGCTGGCTTCAACTTTCAGAACCTTGGCAACTCTAACTCGGCTATCTGCAAGGAAAGTCCTGCAGACTTTGGGTTACATGGCCTCCGGTCTCCTGCATCCTTCTCGTACCATATGCAAGACTACACATGAGGAAAATACAGTGGTACAAAAAAGGGTATGGCAACATTGCCACAGTTTAGACATACTGATCTCCGTCCTTCCTTGCCTTCAAAAGGAATTTCTTTGGTGGTCCAGGGCATGTGCCCTAAAAGGGAAACCCTTCAGTCTGCCTCCTGCCACTCAGATTCTAACCACGGACGCCACGGGTTATGCTTGGGGAGCCCATTTTCAGGGCAATTGTTTGCAGGGCCTTTGGACAAAGGATCAGAAGCACCTGCATATCAATTTAAAGGAAATGTTAGCCGTTCAGAAAGCTCTATTAGCCTTCAGGAATCTTTTACAACCAGGACAACTGCTAATACAGACAGACAACACCACAGTTGTGGTACATAAACAAGCAATGGGGATCTCATTTCTACCCCCTTTGCAGACTAGCCATGGATCTATGGAACACAGCTCTAGCTTGCAATCTGGATCTTCAAGCTCAGTTTCTACCAGGGAAACAAAACTTCCTGGCAGTCTGAGCAGAAACCTTTCGGATCCACACGAGTGGATGCTGGACACCAAAATATTCAGGATGGTAACAGCAGTCTGGGGATGTCCTCACATAAACCTCTTTGCATCCCATCTCAATCAACTACAGAATTTTTGCACCAGGACTTTCCACAGAGAAGCTTGGAAAGTGGAAGCCCTGTCATTCAGTTGGAGGAACCTCTCGGATATGCCTTTCCGCCTCTTCCTCGGGTTTTATTGAAGATAAAACAGGACAAGCCCAAGATGATAATCTTGCTGGCTCCAAATTGGCTTCTGCAGTTTTGGTATCCAACTCTAAAAAACCTATGCATGGAGCCCCCTTGGGTTTTACCTCAGTCCCTGAACCTTCTGTCCCAACATCAGGGTCAGGTTCTACACTCATGTCAGAACTCTCAGCCTGGCGGCCTGGTTAATCTAGGACCTTTGATTTCTTCTTTACTGCCCAAGCAGGTTATGGATGTCATTTTAGAAGCCAGACGTCCTAGCACTAGAAAATCTTGTGCAGGAAAATGGAAAATATTTTGTTCCTGGATGCAGGCTCAGGATTCTGACCCTCTTCTTCCTAACATTACTTTAATTTTACTTTACTTGACAGATCTCTTACATAAGGGTCTCTCTTTCTCTTCCATTAAGATACATGCCTCTGCTATTTCTGCTCATAATACAGACCCTCCCATCTTTTCCCACCAGCTCATGAGACAGAGGAGCTAAGAACTTAAGACCTCCTAGATCTCCTCCCATTCCTGCTTGGGATCTCGACTATGTTTTGGAAAAACCTTGCCTCCTTTTGAGCCTGCTGCCTCTTCTGACTTAGTTTTTATCTTGGAAGACGGCTATCCTGTTAACCCTAACCTCTGCCAGGAGAGTTTCAGAGTTACAAGCTCTTATGGCTGTGGAACCTTATTTTTCATCAAGACAGGGTACCTTTGAGGACTAATCCTACCTTCATGCCTAAGGTGGTTTCCAAAGTGGCTTTAAATCAAACTATCCACTTGCCAACCTTTTTCCCCACTCCTCAAAATAAAGGGAAAAGGATCTTACATTCCTTGGATGTACACAGTCAACTACGTTTTTACCTGAACAGAACCAAGGACATCAGAAAATCAGAACAATTGTTTGTTTCTTATGCTACAAGTTCCCAAGGTAAAGCCATTTCAAAACTACCATTTCTAAATGGATTGCTCATGGAATCAGATTTTATTCTCATCATGGAAAGCAAATCTCAGGGAGTATACGGACTCATTCCACCAGAGCTGCTGCCACTTCTGCGGCCTTCCTCAGGGGAGTTCCTGCAACTTGGGGTTCAGTGCATACTTTTTCTAAGCACTACAATCTACCTCTGTACTCTAAGTCTAGGGCAGGCTTTGCCTCTGCAGTCTTGCAGGGCCTTTTAGCTGCCCCTTCTTTATGACCACCTCCCTTTCTTTCAGCTTTGGGATTCTACCCTACAGTCATGACTGCAACAGTGAAACACTATGAACATAGTACAGTTGTGTACATCTACCATAAATGTAGATGTTCGAGTGTCTTCACTGTTGCAGTCTGGGTTTCCCTCCCTCCTGTCCCCTCTTATTTTTACTTTTGTGTATTTCCTTTTTTCACCATTCTTCTGAGGTGTATTTGCAAAGGTTATGGGACCTTTTTCATTTTGGGACTCTTGACATCTGGGGCAAGAAAAACTGGAAGATGGCGTCTGCTGTCAGCTTTGTACTCCTGGCGCTCTGACGTCAGGGAGCGTGGTTGAACAGCTGACGCCGGACGCAGACTTTGGGATTCTGGCCGACCTAGGGATGCCTGCCGGCAGGGGAGAACCCTACAGTCATGACTGCAACAGTGAAGACACTCTAACATCTACATTTATGGTAGGTGTACACAACTGTACTATTTCCTGCCTCCTGCTCCCAGTAAACCTGACTGGTACTACAGGGTCCCATAGTCCCACACGTTCCTTTACAAAAATCCTACCCCTTCTGATAGAGACTCCAGGGCGCTGTATAGATGGGGTAAAAAGGTTTACACTTCAGTAACCTTGGCCATTGCAGCTTTAAACTGCCAATTTCATATGTTAAAATATCAGCAACATGTTATTGGACTGCTAAAACAGAAAATGATTCCTGACGCAGGATTTAATGCATTCTGCTGAACAAGTTTTAAAACATACTTTGCAATGTGGTTTTGATTCATTAGAGGCCTCTTGCAGGGCTGCTGTTACTGGGTCTGTGCTTAGAAGGCTTAAGGAGCAATCTTTGCCTGATCATGTTAAAGCTAAATTGTTGGATGTTCCTTTAAATCAGGACTGCCTGTTTGGCAACAAGGCTGAAAAAGTTCTTAAAAAGATGGAAGATAGAGCTAAATCTATGCAAACTGTTAAAAGATTTTTTACAAGTTCAGCCTCCTAGATTTAGTTGGCATTGGTCCTCTCCAGCCCCTTCCAGATATTCTCAAACCAAACCCAGACATCAGAAACCCCAAGTTTCAGTCCCAGGGGACACACAGGACTTAAGCGGGGGGGGGGGGGCTCCACTTCCAAAGCTGGGAGTAATAAAACTCCCCCCTGTGGTAAACTGCCTCAGTGACTTCCTTTTAAAATTTCCAAACGCTTAACTTCTGACTGCCCCCTTCAGGGTAAAGATTGCTCTTCATGCAAAGAACTGGGAACTCATTACCCAGGGCAAATGGGTTTTAAATAGTGTCCCAGGGATACCAATTTCACTTGCACACGTTGCCAACACCAAGTAGGTGGCAGGACCTACCCACAAATCAGTGGGCAGAGGCCCAAAAACAAGTACTTTCTCTCAAGTATGGGTCTATTCAACTGGTACCAGAAGAGGAAAAGGGACGAGGTTTCTACTCTAGACTTTTCCTGGTACCCAGAAAAGACAAATCATGGCGTCCTATCCTGGACCTGTCTACTCTAAACACCTTTCTGGAGATTCTCAAATTCAAGATGCTGACTCTTCAGTTACTTCCTATGCTAGGCAAAGACGCCTGGCTGGCAACACTAGATTTAAAAGAAGCATTACCTGCACATCCAAATCAGGGAATGTTGCAGAAGATGCCTACGCTTTAATGCAGGCTACACGTACTATCAGTTCTCTGCACTGCCCTTTGGTTTATCTACTGCACCCAGGGTATTCAAAGTGCATAGCTCCAGTTATTGAATTTTGCAGGCAAAGAAGTATTCAAATATACCCATACCTGGACAATTGTCTATTTTAGGACATACATCTGGCCTTTGTAAAAAGGGTTCTAACTTGTCTGGGGTACACCATAAATGAAAAGAAATCCCAACTGGTACCCTGTCAAATTACATTCTTGGAAGCAAGTTTGAATACTACTTCCCAGATGGCTTGCCTCATGCCAGAAAAGCAAATTCATTTGACAACCTACTTCAAACAAGTGGCCACAAAAACCCTGCTTGTCTGCAAGACACATACTGCAAGCGTTGGGGTTCATGGCCTCCTGCATTCTTCTAATTCCATGTGCAAGACTGCATATGAGGAAACTACAGTGGTATCTAAAAAGCCTATGGTGTCAACATTCTCTCAACCTAGAAACAATGATTCCTGTCATACCTTGCCTACGCCTAGAGTTCCTTTGGTGGGCAGAGGCCTGCCACCAAAACAAGGGACTACCTTTCACACTACTACCCCCTGCCGCCCAAATCCTAACAGATCCATCAGACTATGCATGGGGGGGCGGTGCTCACCTGGCAGGGAAGTGCATTCAGGGCAAATGGAACCAAAGTCAGATGCACCTGCATATCATTCAAAAAGAACTGTTTGATATACAGAATGCTCTGACAGTCTTCAAGGACTACATTCTTCCAGGACAACTAATGGTAAAGACTGACAACACCACGGTTATGTGGTACATAAGCAGGGGGGTACACATTCTTATCCCTCTGCAGACTAGCCATGGCATTGTGGAACACAGCCTTGAGAGCTACCAAGTGCACCTACAAGTTCAATTCCTGCCAGGAAAATTAAATACACTGGCAGACGGACTAAGCAGAAACCTTATGGACCCACACGAGTGGAAACTGGAACCAGGGATTTTCAACATGTTGACAAGCGAATGGGGGAGCCCAGATATAGACCAGTTTGCCTCTCCCCAGAACTACCAATTGGACAAATTTTGCAAAAGGACTACAAGCCTGGAAAGTGGATGCTCTGTCCTTCAGCTGGAAAAACCTATCGGTCTATGCCTTCCTCCCTCTGCCTCTGCTCTCCAAAGTATTACTAAAAATCAAACGGGACAAACCAAGGATGATTTTGATTGCTCCAGACTGACTGCGCCAACACTGGTACCCCCTCCTGCGCAGTGTGTCACTTATCTCTAAGGCACCTGCCTCAGACTCCTTCCCTGCTGTCTCAGCAGGAGAACCAGATTCTGCACCCTCAGCTTCCAACACTGAACCTTGGAGCCTGGCTAATTACAAACTCTCCTTTACCATCCCTCAGCAAGCCTGTGATGGATGTAGTTTTGGAGGCAAAGGAGGCCTAGTACTAGAAAACCTTATGCTGAAAAATGGAAGAGATTCTGTGCTTGGAACCAAGGGATGAGATGAAATTTTAATTTCTCCTCAGGCAGTCAGTTCTGAGGATGGTACGTGCATGTTACTTTTATGGCATATGCCTGACATCCCACAGGTTCCCTATTAGAAGACTGAAGGCTCATTCTTTCAAATGCGTCTTGGTCGAACTCAATATATGGAAACCGCAAAAGATCACGGCGGCTTTTAAGCAAATTTTTTCCCTGGGAAAGAATTTGCTTGGCCACTTTCGTTCCTTTGCCGTTTTTGGCACTGTAGTGCAGTCTCAGAGTTGGTATATTTAATTTGGGGGGGGTATGCAGCCCCCCACTTAATGTAATGTTTAGGGTGTTGGAACAGCGACCCCCCCCCCCCCCCCGGATCCAGTGTAGAACCCATCCCACAGTAGTTTAATACTTTATACTGGCTGTACAACCTTCAGGTGGGAGATCCCTCCGGTTAAGAATACTGCAGCAGTAAGATTTTGCACAACTTTTTGTTTTGCAGAGAATGTGTGCTGTACTTTGTGACAAAGTTAGGCTAACACTTGGGTATTCCTCGCTGAGCTGTCTGGCACACTTTGCTCGCCTCCAAAGAGACCTTATTTCCGAAATGTCTCTCTTTGGTGGGGGTACTGCCTGATGAGGTGCGTGATGCTGTCGCCTCATAGCTAAGCTACCCTCGACTCCATCTCGAACTCTATGCATTTGATATCTCACCACCGAGCGGGCAGCTCGAGCTGCCACATCGGGCATTGTGAGACGTAATGCTTTGATGCGGTTGTGTGACTTCGCAGACCCCTTTAAATGTCCCTTAGTCAACGCACCTGTCGACAAATTTACACTTTTTGGACCCAACGTACGAGACGCTTGCACGAAGTGAGAAAGACTGAAAGACCTTTCTGCTGTGGGCAATATGCTTTTGCAACCCCCTTGAGGTCCTACTCCAGGAACCAGAAAAGAGGAAAAATGTGGTTCAAGAAATCCCGAGGATCTTTTTGTGACACATGGTGAACTTATCAGGCAGAGGAGGCAACTCATCTGGAAGACTCCCTTTTTGGGATAGAGGGGTCTGTGTAACCTGGGCGCTAGAGATTTTCTCAGGCAGACCCTACCTACCAGTGCTCCTGACCAGTGGCCCGATTGCTTTCCTCTGGAAGCAGTCAGGAGTCTTTTTTTTGTTCTTTTTTTCTTTCTCTCTGCACCTACCAGCCTGGCATCTTATTGCTTCCACTGTTTGAGTGCAGAGAGTAATATCCAGAGGCTACCAAATACCATTCGATTAAATTCCCAGACCCATCAAATGAATCCCCGATGTTACCACCCAGTCAGAGGGAATTGACCGCCTTAAAAATAGAAAAGCTGCTAAGAAAGAGTCCTCCAAACAGTCCCACCAGACGGGATCTGGATTTTACTGTAGATTCTTTTAGTGCCAAAAAGACGGGACTGGAGACCAATCCTGGATCTCAGCCTAGTGAACAAATTTATCAAACATCAAAAATTCCAGATGGTCACGGTGCAGTCCATTCTTCTCTTCCTAAGGAGGGGCGACTGGATGTGCTCTATAGACCTCCATGTGCTACCACATAAAGATGGATCACCTCTCCCAGAGGTTTCTCTGCTTCCGGCTGAGAGTCACTACTGGTTCAGGGCACTGCCATGTCTCTCGACAGCCCCTCGAGTGTTCACCAAATGTATGGCAGTTATCTTCGATTACAAGGATTCCAGGTGTTTACGTATCTAGACTATGGCTCCTTACCGCTCCCACCAAGGATCTTTTAGTCTGCAGCCTCTCAATTCAAGGTATCTCTCTGCTTGGGTATTACAATCAAGGACAAATCTCAAATGTCTCCAATGAAGACACTGGAATTTATTGGAGCGGTCTTCGACACATCTTGTCAAGCTTCTCCCCCCTCACAGGGTTTCGAAAATAAGACACCAAGTCCAAGACCACCTTCCTCAGACCTGTGTACCAGCACATCTTGTACTGCAGCTCTCTGGCTCCATGGCAGCTGCCATTACGTTAGTACTGGCAAAGCTGCACATGAGACTCCTGCAGTGACTCGTTTCTGCACAATGGTCGTTTCTATCTCACCCGCTTGACCACAACATTTTTCAGACCGTTGCAAGGAAGAAATGCTATGGTGGATGAAGCCACAAATGAGCCTTTGGTGTCGACTGTTCTGTCTTCCCCAGGCCATGTTGACTATGGACGCTTTCCTGTTAGGGTGGGGATGGGGGCATTTCCAGGGAAAGACTGTCCCAAGACACCTGGTCCCCCATGGAGTCCAATTTGCACATAAATGTCTTTGAACTGAGGGCAGTTCTTTTGGCGTTGCAAGTGTTTTGTGCATCCATACCCTCTGGGACCATTGCAGTACAGACATGTCCATCGTCTGGTACATCAAGCAAGGCGGAACCAGGTCTTATCCCTGTGTCGGGAAGCCATGAGGATTTGGCACTGGGTGATGGCTTCCACCCGCTTTCTTTATAGCAACGCACATTCATGGGAGTTCCAACCTTATTGCAGACAATCTTGAGCAGGAATATCCTGATGCCTCACGAGTAGTCCCTCAACCCTGTAACAGCAGATCAGATCTGATACTAGGGCAAGCCCTGCTCTGATAGGTTTGCTTCCCCCTTAAACTACAAATGCAGAAGCTACTTTGCCCTGATCCCCCCCCCCCCCCAGGGAGAACCCCCGAGGGACTCTCTAATGCTTGATTGGCCCCTGGGTCTTCCGTATGCGCCCCCCCCCATTTTCCCTCATTCCAAAATTTCTACAGAAAGTTCAGAGGTTAAGAAGGAAAGTAATCCTCCTTGCCCCCTACTGGCCCAGTCAAGTCTGGTTCCTGTTTGTATGGCCTCATCTGATTCACAGCCAGTGGATCCTGTTTCATTCCCAAGACCTGTTCTCATCCTCTGGGATTGATTCTTCCGAACCTCCACAGTGTCACGCTCACAGGTTGGTTCCTCCATTTTCAGTGACTGCCAGGCTGCCTGATATCCCATCTCCTGTTCGTAAAAATCTTCTGGCTTCATGCAAACTTTCCACCAGGAAAGTTTATTCTAGAAAATGGACTAGGTTTTCTATTTGGGCTAAAAATCAGAACATAGATCCCTTCTCTTATCTATTCAAAAGATCCTTCACTACTTGACTATTTTTTACATGCAGGAGCCTCGGCATCTCCCATCACTGTACATTTAGCAACTGTCGCCAATTTTCATAATGGACTTGATAATTCTTAGATTGTCACATTGCCTATGCAAGACATTTCTGAAAGGAGTATTACACGTTAAACCTCTGGTCAGGCCTCACTTAAAACCCTGGGACTTGACTTTGGTGCTTCAGTCTCTCACAGGTGGTCCTTTCGAGCCCTTTGATTCATGTGATTTAAAATTTTTGTCATGGAAAACCTTACTTCTAGTAGCACGCAGGCCTTGAGTGAGACCTTACTTGATCTTCCACACGGATAGGGTGTCCTTTCGTACTTGCCCTTCTTTCTTGCCCAAGGTCATTTCTGTTTTTTTTTCCATAATCTGTTGACCTGCCGTTTTTCTTTCCTCAGCATTCTAATAGAGGGGAGTACCTTTTGCACACCCTTGATGTGCATCTGCGGCTTTGTTGCTGTTTGGACAGGACTCTCAGGAAAACAGATCAGTTGTTTGTGGCCTTTGCAGGACCCAGATTGGGTGAGCCTGTTTCCAAAGTGACTTAATCCTCCTGGCTTAGAAATGTCATTGCTTTCATATACCATCAGACTAAGCTATCCTTACCTTCCAGAATAATTTCATTCTACCAGATCTGTGGCTACTTGTGTAGCATTTCATTCCAGAGCCCCTCTGATGTCTGCACAGCAGCCACTTGGGCAAGGCTTCATACCTTTTATATCTCATTACAAATTGGATTTGGCCTCCAGGGGACTAACATCCTTTTGTTCTATGGTACTCTGGAATGTCCTTCCTTGGGGCCACCCAGGACTCCAGTCCTATTTGTAATGAATAAGCAAAGATTTACAACATCAGATAAAGAAGTAGTCTTACCATAACTATGGTTCCATCTGTGTTGTAGATCTTTGTTCATTCATTACTTCCCGCTCTCCTTCCCCCTTCCTGGTCCCTTGGTGGACTTCCTCCTGGTTAGGGTATTCGCTCAGAGCCTTCTATTTTTCTATTACCCTTTATTATATAGGGGCGGGCAAACTCAATCTGAAGTAACTAGGATAATGGAGTTATGGGTAGGTCTTGGCTGAGAGTTTTTGGCTGGCGCGAGGTTGGAAACGGCTGTATCTGTTCCGAGGACTGAACATGAACAAAGGTCTACAACACAGATGGAACGTTATGGTAAGGCATAACTTCTTAAGCAAGCATAATAGCCAGATGTGTGTAATAGTAACAGCCAGCAGAACTGGCTCTGAAGAGTACATACCTCGTATACAAGCAGAGTTATAGCTATGGTTTTGCATGCTGCTTCACTTTACTTGCCCCACTGGCGGTCAGTTATGCAGCAAATCAGTGCACCACCTCTTAAGGATGGGGATAATGCTAAATTCCCACCTCTGCAAGCTAGTTTTGACCCTTTGCTAGTATTTCTGGTTGTCTGGACCATATTCAGTGGTAGAATAGTTTAGTTTAATCTTTTTGTGAGCTCCTCCCTACAATTGTTTGTTTCTTTAGAAGCCAGTGTTGCTTTTTGATGCTTGTTGTAGAGAATTCCTGGTTAATTTTGTAAATATTTTTTTAAGGTGGCTTTGAAGAACGCAGAGGAAGAGGTGGTTTTGACCGTGGTTTCAGAGGAGGACGCGGTGGTGATAGAGGTGACAGAGGTGGTGGCTTTAGAGGAAGAGGTGGCGACAGAGGTGGAGGATTTGGACCAGGAAAAATGGATTCCAGGTAATTAACTGCTGACAAGTAACTGCAGATTTGGTTTACACTGCTGCTATATAAAGCTTTCTTTCAGTTTTCAGCTAAACTGAAAGATGTGATTTTATTGCTGAACAAAATTACAATGTTATAGTTAGAACTGCTTGTATTCAGCATTTTCTACTACATCTATCTGGAACTGGACACGATTGCCCCGTCTCCATACAGAACCATTTTTTATATTTAAAACCCAAAACCTACCATCCCATACCAAAAAATAAAAGCTACTCTAACCTTGACCGCATTTGCTTGTCTGAATATATACTTTGAACTCCCTAATATGGATTTAAGCAGTTATTTCAAAGGTAAATATTTCTAAGATATCAAATTGTAAAATAAATTCCAAGTCTTATTTCCGATAAACCAAGTTGGTCATTAAATTATTTTCTGATCTAAAAGTAAACTTGTAATTTAAAGTACTTTGGCATAAACTTTGTAAAGGATTGCAAATTAATGATTAAAGATAATCGATGATGGTACAAACTTAACCTGCTTTTTTTTTTGTGGAAAATGGTGATTAGAAAAATTAACTTCTAAATTACTATGTTTAATGCAGCAAATATGATTTCTAAAGAAAGTTTCAAAAACTTAATGGCATTAACCAAATTTCTTGGGTATCCCAAATGTACTCCAATTAGTTATCAAAAATTGGTAAGTCCTAAGAAAAAGGTGGAATGGGCCTTCTGGATTTTAAATTGTATTCTGAATTTGCTGTTGTAAGATTGTGCAAATTTCGGGCTATGACCCAAATAGGACGGATTAGATCACAACGTGACAACATGGATTAAACTGTGGGCAAATTCAACAATTAAAAATTAAATCCAAGAGCCCTTCCTTTTATTAAAAGAGAACCTTTAAAAACAAAATAATCATACTTCAAAAACTATTGTATTCTTTAAATTTAACTTTTGCTTTAGCCAGTACTTCTGAACCCAAATATGATCAACAAGAAAATTTATTAATCTTTACTCCTAAGAATTGGATTGGAATATGTGGGATATACTAAAATGTAGAGATCTGTTGAAGACATTTGTTGTGTCTTTCGGCTTTTTCCCAGTTAGGGGTCGCCACAGCAGAACTCCAGTCCGCTAATGATCGGTAGTAGATTTTTACGTGCTGGCTTGCTGGGCCTAACGCACAACCTTCAACAAAGAAACATCCAATGTTAAGTTGTCTATCTCTCCTTCATTCTTGCTGGATGGGTTCGGAGCTGATCCTCTGCTCCGACTCGGCCAATACTAAAGCTCGAGAGCTAATTCCACCGGCTCGTTTGTCGCTTAGCTGACGAGGTGCTTTTCCAACCGGCTCTGCATGTTAGTTAAATTTCTAAAGTTTCTAGTAAACTTAGACCCCCTTTAAGTTAGTTTTTCGATAGTAATTAGTTAGTTACTTAGTTTGTTAGCACTCCCTTACAAATATCTTCCCTTTCCAAAAATTCTTTCCAAGGGTTATTTCCCTTAGGCCCCTTCCCACCCCTCCTAGTAGTTGGAGTGAGTGTTTTTTTTCTGTCAGGATCTTTGTTAAATTTAGTTTAATTTTTAGTGTAATCTGTGTGTTTGTGTGAGTGATTGCACTAGTGTTGTCTCTTTAGATATGTCTAAAGAATCGAAGATCTCGGGCTTTAAGAAGTGTGACTCGTGCTGTCAGAAGATGTCTCTGACAGACGGTCACACTTCATGTGTGTATTGCCTGGGACCTTTACACCTGCAGGACTCTTGTGCTGTCTGTCACTGTTTCAGCCCTAGAGTCCTGCAGGAACGTAAAAACAAATTGATCTTGAGGGGCTTATTGAAGCCCGAGGGTCCCCCGACCCAGTCTCTGTCGGGGAAACCCTCTAAGCCCTCCAGGCAGTCTGCTCCAGTGTCTTGAGCCGTCCTCCGGAGGTTCAAAGACCGCTCATACGGTTCAGACATCGGCTCCGGCCGGAGCCGATCTTAGACCTGCCACACAGTGTCCTCTGCTCCGGCTGGAGCCGAGACAGACGAGTCGAAGTTGGTTCAGATACCCTTGTCGGAACAGACCACTAGAAAGAGATCCAGGTCTCCTATCGGCTCTGTTCATTCGGCTCCAGCATCACTGCTCTTGTCTGAACGGAGCCATAGGTCACACTCCTCTAGGTCCTCCAGACTTTCGAACCATGATTTGCAGCGGGTGGTGAGTAGACTTCTTAAATCCGAGGCACTGGCCCAGATGTTACACAGTCGATGGCTACCCCCGTTCCATTAGATATTCCTCCTCCGACTCTCGAGTTCGGAGCCGGTGCTGCTCGGAGCCGAGACTGTGGGAGCATCGGAACCGATACCTTTCCTTTCGGCGCCGTCGTCTGCTCCGATTTCCTCCTTGGAGGGATCTCGGCGCCGGACTTCCCTCGTCTGCTCCGACGGAGCGAGTGGCATCGGACCCTTGTCCGACACCGCTGTCCCTCTCGGTGCTTCGGAGCTGGTTAGTTCGGCTCTGACATCTGCTTCGGAGCCATCCTTGTCGGTGCCGGGGGAGGTTTTTGGCTCTTCGGAGCAGAGACCTCTGGCCCTGCCTGACAGGGGTGCCTTTGAGGTCATGCGGAGCGTGTTAGAACCTGGTTCTACTCCACAGTCGGCTCCATCAGCCCCTCCCTCCATAGTGCCTGCGGTGTTTTCGTCTCACCCTCTTGCTTCGGACCGTAGAGAATCTGCGCCTCCAGTATCCCCAGTGGGAATTTCCTCCTCTTCCGAAGCGCCTCCTAACCTTGCAGGAGAACCCCCTAGGAAGAGACGGTGCAAGAGGAAGCACATTGACTCCCCTGAGTCTGTCACCTCTGACACTGATTTGGAGGATTCTGAGGGCTCCCCTCGTTCCCCCTCTGAAGATGTCTCCTTTGCAGACATACTCGAAATCTTGAAACAGAGGGGGAATTGGCCAGCCCTTAACCCTTCAGAGGACGAATCAGTGTACCTTGAGGCGTTTGGTTCTCGACCTTCCACCTCCTGGGTGTCCCCTCCCTTTGACCCCCTGATGGAAGTGGTGGCGAGGAAGGCTTGGGCGGCTCCTGACTCAGTGGAACCCACCCCTAGGAGGCCAGCCAAATTTATCACTACCCCCAAAGACAAGGAGTTTTTGTCCAAAGGTGTCTCTGTGGATGCCATGGTGGTGACTGCAGCCACCAAGAAGGAACTAGCGGATCATCCTCCTAATAAGGAATCTAATAAGGAATCTAGGACCATGGACAGGTACGGTAAGTGGATGTTCTCATCAGCGACCTTTTCTATGCGTTCGCTGAATTACCTGTGTCATTTCACTCTCCTCCAAAGGGACTTGCTCAAGGATAGGAGTGAAGTGTTGAAGGACCCATCAGCTGTTGGGTTTCAAGATAGGATGAACTCCCAGCTGGCTACCCTTAACTCAGTAGTCAACTCCTCCATGCGCCTGGTTTCGTACGCGGCTGATGGAGCGAGCAGGGCTGCAGGTACAGAGGTGGCCTTACGCCGCCACGCCTGGATGCGGCTATGTAGCTTTGCGGACCCTTTCAAGGCGTCCTTCACTAACTCCCCTTTTGAGGGATCATCTCTTTTTGGTCCACAAGTGAAGGATACTCTGACAAGGTGCGAGGTAGAAGGTAAGACTCTTTCTGCCGTCTGAGTCCGTTTTTCTACCCCTTCTAGGCCTTACCCCAAGGGTCAGAAGGGGGGGATGTGGTTCTGCAGACAACCACAGGGAGTCTTACCGGACGCACAGAGTAGTTTCCTCTCTAGAGGCAGAGGGGGGAACAATAATAGACGCCGTCCTAGAGGCAGAGGGGGCCCGCAAAATCAGGGTAGTCGAGAAACTTTCTCTGACGAACCCTTTCAGCACCCCTGAGGGGCTGCCCGACTGTCCACCTTCGGAGGCAGTCGGGGGAAAATTATCTCTGTACCCAAAAGCCTGGCTTTCCCTTACTCAAGACAAGTGGGTACAGTCTATCATATCCGAAGGCTACAGAATTCCATTCATTCACATCCCAAAACAATCCAGAAACTCCCTTCCAGACGTTCCACCCAGTCAAAGGGAGCAAGCAGCACTAGAAATTTCAAAGCTGCTGGCAAAAAGAGCCATTCAACCAGTTCCAGCAGACCAACAAGGATCCGGAATCTACTCCTAATTCTTTTTGGTTCCAAAGAAGACGGGACTGGAGACCCATTTTGGATCTCAGCAACTTGAACAAGTTTGTCAAGAAAACAAAATTTCGGATGGTCACGCTGCAGTCCGTCCTGCCTTTTCTGGGTCAGGACAACTGGATGTGCTCCATAGATCTCCAGGATGCGTACTATCACATCAAAATGAACAGACGATCCAGGAGACTTCTCCGCTTCAGGCTAGGAGCCAATCATTTTCAGTTCAGGGCCCTGCCCTTTGGTCTCACTACAGCCCCCTGAGTGTTCACCAAATGCATGGCAGTGGTCGCCGCTCATTTGAGGGGCCAGGGATTCCAGGTGTTTCTGTACTTAGACGACTGGCTCCTGAGTGCCACCACCAGGCATCTACTTCTTTTAGCCAGAGACTACACTTTACGAACCTGTCAGACTCTAGGCATCTCTGTAAATTACGAAAAGTCTGTCTTGTCGCCTTGTCAGTCTATTACCTTTATAGGCGCAAGATTAGACAGTCTGTCAGCCAGACTCACGGAACAAAGAGTAGCAGACATTCACAAGCGTGTTTTTCTTCTATTACGACACAACAGAGTTAAGGTCAGACTGGTGTTGAAAGTCCTTGGGATTATGGTGGCGGCTATTCCTCTCCTCCCCTTAGCCCGCTTCCACATGAGGATTCTTCAGTGGATGCTTTTCACTCAGTGGTCTTTTCAACTTTGTTCCACACTATCAGCATAACTCAGTCATGCAGGAATCCTCTTTCCTGGTGGGTCACATCTCCCCAACTTCTCCTAGGGAGACCTTTCATTCCTCCACCCCCGGCTGCAACTCTGACAACTGACGCCTCCCTGATCGGGTGGGGGGGGGGCATTACCAGGGCAGGACAGTCCAGGGCACGTGGCAGCCGATCGAGTGCCACTTGCACATAAATGTTCTACAGATGAGAGCAATGCTTTTACTGTTGTAAGCCCTTCAGGACTCTCTTCCCAAAGGAACTATAGCAATTCAGACGGACAATATGTCCGTAGTGTGGTACGTCAACAAGCAAGGCGGGACCAAATCTTACCCCTTATGTCGAGAAGCACTCACTGTGGCAATGGGCGATCTCTTCTCAGCGCTTCCTGATAGCAACGCACATTCCCGGCAAGTCCAATGTGATAGCAGACAGATTGAGCAGAGCAATTCTCATGCCTCACGAGTGGTCTCTGAAGAAATCAGTGTTGGAAGAAGTTTTTCGAACTTGGGGCCAACCTTGCTGCGATCTTTTTGCCACTCCCCAAAGCAGCAAGTGTCCCGATTTCGTCACCCTCTTTCCCCTACCAGGTCATCCCATCAGAGACGCTCTAGTTCACGATTGGCCTCCGGGACTCCTGTATGCCTTTCCCCCCTTCTCACTGATACCTCAGCTGATTCGGAAAGCCATCGCTCTGAAGGCCTCAATGATCCTCATTGCCCCTTATTGGCCTCGACAGGTTTGGTTTCCCTTTCTTCACCGTTACCTTTTGGTGCAACCATGGCATCTGGACCCAGTTCCAGATCTCTATTGACCCATCAATCTGGTCAGCTGCACCAATCCCTTTCTTCTCTGAACCTCACAGCGTGGTTCCTCCAATTCCAACCTTAGCCAGGCTTCCCTTAATATCTCACTCAGAGATATTTTGATAGCTTCTCGTAAGTCTTCTACCCGGAAAATTTATAGCAGCAAATGGGAAATGTTTCTCCTTCTGGGCAGCGTCCAGGGAAATGGATCCTTTTACTGCACCTATTCAGTCCATTCTGGATTTCCTAGCTGAACTTTTCCAAGCAGGCTCTTCTCCTTCTACTATCAGAGTTCAATTGGCGGCTATATCTAATTTTCATGTGGGTGTGTCAGACTATTATGTCTCAAACTCTGTAAAGCCTTTTTGAAAGGAGTCTTTCTTCCTAAGCCCCCTATCAAGGATCCACCTCCTCCATGGGATCTGAACTTGGTTCTAGCATCATTGATTCTACCCCCCTTTGAACCTGCGGCTTCATGTTCTATGAAGTTGTTGTCTTGGAAAATGCTTTTTCTAATAGCCATCACTTCAGCTAGAAGGGTAACGGAACTCCATGCTCTATGCTGTCGTCCCCCGTATTTACCTTTTCACAAAGATAGAGTATCCTTGCGTACCAATCAATCCTTTTTGCCCAAGGTGTCCTCAAGCAAATCTGAATCAAACTATTGATCTCACAGTTTTTTTCCCCAACTATGGCAACAGATCAGAACAGAAACTGCACTGTTTAGATGTTCATCGCCAACTTGGGTATTATTTAGACAGGACTAAACAGTTTAGAAAATCAGACCAACTGTTTATTTCATATGCGGAAGGCAGGATGGGCCTTCCAGTCACTAAAGTGTCACTTTCTAGATGGCTTACTTCTACGATTACCTTTATTTATGAGATCAGGCACCAACAATTGCCCTTGAAGCCTAGAGCTCACTCTACTAGGGCCTTTGCCACATCCATAGCTTAGGATAGGCTTCCTATTGATTCTATTTGCTCAGCAGCCACCTGGGCTTCCCCTCATACCTTCATTTCTCATTACAAGTTGGACATAGCCTCCAAAGACTGTGCCAACTTTGGTTCCACTGTTCTCACGAGTCTGTTCCGATAGGCCACCCGGGACAAGGTGCTAGGGACGCGGTCCCATCCAGCAAGAATGAAGGCGAGATAGACAACTTAACATTAAGAAGTTATGTACCTACCATAACGTTCCATGTTAGTTGTCTTCTCGCCTTCTTTCTTGCATCCCACCCTCCTTCCCCCTAGCCTGGACAGACCTAGAGGAGATTGTCTTGTGACCTTTCAATCCTTTTCTCCCACGCTCTGCCACCTCTATATTTTTCCTCTGTTAGGTTTAGGACACCTCACAGTCAGCCCTATAGAGGTGGGTTACCCTTCTCCATGTTATGGAGTTTTTTCTTGCTTGGCCTAGCTTTCAAACGAGCTCTGAGGAGTTACCGCCTAGCATTGTGGGATATGGGGGAGCCTCGAGCCGGTGGAATTGGCTCTCGAGCTTTAGTATTGGCCGAGTCGGAGCCGAGGATTGGCTCCGAACCCATCCAGCGAGAAAGAAGGCGAGAAGAAGACAACTAACATGGAACGTTATTGTAAGTACATAACTTCTTATTCACGCATACCGTCACACAGAAGACGCTCTGAGAATCGAACGGGCAACGTCTAACTGAGGCGACACCGCTACCGCAGCACCACCTCTGTTGAAGACATTAGAAACGTCAATTTAAACCTGTTACACAATAGTAAGACAGGAGAACCTGTGCTGTCTTTAGTGAAAGACTTATTTTTTTTTTTTGATAAAGAATTAGAGGACCTGCTGTTGAAGTTTTTACTGTTGAAGAAAAATCTTAGTGAGCGTATAATACTCTAACATCATTCATCCCTGTTGTACTTGAAAGTAGTTTTGATCACTTGGGACTTTGTCCTTCAGAGAAGGTTTCAATTTCTTTAATCCAATACACCTTTCCAAAAACTTATCTACACACAACTAATTAATAATGCTTATTTAACCCCATCCAAATTAAATACAAGCCAGGGATCCCCCTGATGTGCCAATATTCAAATGCTGATTTTTACTAACCATTTTGGAGCTACAAATGTTCTTATAAATAATGGTTATAAATAATGGCACTCTTTAGAGTTTGCTTAGAAAGATGGGTTATGAGAAAGCAACTCTTTCCCTTGAATTTGTAATTTGTCTGCACTGAACTGCGGTGATGGTGCTGTGGTAGCATTGTCGCCTCACAGTAAGACGTCCGGTTCGATTCTCAGAGCGTCTTCTGTGTGGAGACATTCGTGAATGGGCGTATCTTCGTTGAAGGTTGTACATCGGGGCTGGCAACTCTGCACATAAGTCTACTGCCAATCAGCGGACCAGAGTTCCGCTGTGGCGACCCCTAACCAGGAAAAGCTGGGACACACCAACTTGTCTATATTCTCTGGCCAGAAGCTACATATTCTAATCGTACTTTGTCCCTTAATCAAATTGTATATTAACATAGAACTAGTTAGACCCAACATAAATGTCCTGGGCTGGATTCGGAAATATCACTAGTAACTTCAGAAAGAAACTGTATGTACTGGTGTCTCCTTGACCACATTTTAAAGAATTAGTTTCGCAGGACGTCATGACCAATATCTAATAAATCTGACTAACTTTAGTAGATTACTGAATTTCTTTGTAGCATTGTCTGTACACAGTGTTGTATTTTTTTGGGGGGTATGCTCTGCAATGTTCATACTTTGTAAACTTCACTTGAACTGTTTTTTGATATTAAATGTGTTAAAAATGCATAAAAGTCGTATTTGAAAAAAATGCTGAATACCTATGAACACCAAGGCCATGGAAGTACTTTCTCGCAGGCTGTGTGATCACTGCAGTTTATGGCATTCACAGCCTTTGCTGTACTTTGCCCTTAATGTGCATGTATAGTTTTTAAACCAGTACTGTGCTTTACTTTGAAACTAACCTATTTTTTTTTCCCTTTTAGGGGTGACCACAGGCAAGATCGTAGGGACAGACCTTATTAACTGTAAACTTGTAAAAATGTATATAATTTGTACTATTTTATACAGTGTTGTGTAGCAGATTGTGTGTAAATGGATGATTTATTTGTACTGCCTTGCACATTCCCACAATAAATTAAGAAATACACTGGTTTTTAGATTAGTCTGTTTATTTGTTGAAAATTGACCCTGCAAAATCTATTCCATGCGAGACTTGCATGTATTTTGAGGATATTCAGCTGCAAGACTTCTATCATGGTTAAACATGTCTTGATGTGTTGACCATAAACTAAAGAGCATTAAGATGTTTTAAGTTTTGCTCCACTTTCTCCAGTGTGCAGAATGAGAGTTGTCTTTCAGGTACATGGGTGAGGCTTTTTTGAGCGAGCATTCCTAGTTTGACTTAAGTGTGATGGCTGTTTTGCCTTCAGGTATGCATAGGTTTTGGTTTCCAAAGGCCAGATCAACTATTTCTGGATAAAGCAGTTGCTTTGTAATTTTTGTGGGGCTCAAGAGGTGATGCTGTGAGTTTTTATGTATGTCCCAAGTGTTATTACCAAAGGGAGTCTAGCATGACAAACGGATGCTATGGTGGGGTGGCCTCTGAGAAAGGGGTTGGTATACAAGAAGGGAGCATATTGAGAGAGAATAGTGTGGAGAGATGAGGCCTTGCTGAGGTCTGAGTGGGTGGAGTAGGATTAAACACCTCCAGGGAAGTCCTTTCCTGTTTCTTAGAGATGAGGTGGCTTGAGAGTTCTTTACAGATTTTAATTCTGACAACCATGTAGATGGATAGTGAATGGGTGATATTTGCATAGAGAAGCACTACTGATGCACGTAGCTTAAGCAGAAACTGGACAGGTAATGTTTTGTTGTAGGCAAGTTGAATGTTTTAGATGTTTAGGTTGGTCACTGTTGCATTTGTAACTTTAGTATCTGCCACAGCTGGAGTCCTCCCTTCTGCCAGAGTTTTGGCTCATGGGCATCCCCCCCACATTCGTTTCCTCCTCCTTGGATATCGTGTCTAAATGTAGATGCCATGTTCAGTTCTTGAACGAAACTTGTATTAATGGTCCGCGCCAGGACAAAGAGCTTGAAAATAAGTACCTCCTTGGCGATTTGAGTTGGTTGTCTAGTGTTGGCTGCTTTTTGGGATTCTTGCAACTTCCAAACTGAGGTCTGGGCAGCAAGTAGAACAAATTTGCTTGAGGTGCAAATTAACTTTGTAAGCATGACACGTGTGCATTTAAGCTTTGACAACGACTTTGCAGCCTATGTCTTTTTGTGTCTGTGTGAGGATTTAAGGGTATAAACTATTAAAGCCAAAATAAATGCTGTCCTAACGCACTTCAGTCATTCGTTTACAAGTCTCTGTTAGTGGTAGCACTGATTCACAAAAAGCACTGCCCAGGTTTTAAGAGTCAGATGGCACTGCAGCAATTTTTTGGCCTGGAGGGCTGTTAAGTAGCAGCATTTATGTGAACTCTATCCATTTTAGTGCAGATTAAGCCAGACTGTACTACTGTACAGGAGGATGTCTGCCAGCGCCCCCCCCCCCCCAAAAAAAATAATTCAAAGTATTATTGCTTATTTGATTCACTTTCTCGGGATTCAGATTTCAGCCTCCTAGCAGGAAGGGGGGGGGGTAGAGTGCAAGGTTCTTAGTCCATTTTCCCCTTTTTAAATTAGCTAGACCTTGACTGCCTTTCACTGGGGGCTACACAAAGCAAATCTTTCAGAGCTCTGTTAACCTAGAACTTCAGTGTATGTATGTATACAATGTGTTTATTCACACTGTAGTCCAGTAAAGCTTAGCATTAAATGCTCTTATGGTGCCTGTTTCAGTTAGAAATTGGAGGGATATTGGCTTTTTTAAACTTTGTAAGGCAGTTTCTATTTGCCTCATTCTCAGATTTTGCGGGTAGGTTTGTGGAAATGTCAGTCAACAGTCACATCTGTTTTCTTGTTTTAATGCATCAGAATCATTGCAGGAATTGTCTTTTTCATAGCAGGGTGCCTATTAATGTGCTCGGTGCTTTCTGTTCCTGTCACAGCATTATATTAACAGTCATTTGCAAGAGTAATGCAAGACAGAAGTGTGATGCCTTAGTATGCAAATTGAGCTTTAACGTGGGTAGGCTATTAAACCTGGGTGGGATTTTTACGTTTTTTGTGGCTGAAGCTGTTTCCCATGGACTAGAGAGACCTTTGCTTTTGGTTTGGGCCATGCAAGGTTGTAGATTTGATGTGGACAGACATTGCGAGTTAGAACTGGAACAGTGAATGCATTTCTTCTGAGAGGATTGAAATTGAATTTTCTGAATTTTTTTTTTTTTTTTTTGTTTTTTTTTGGGGAAGAACACTGGAACAGACCTCTGACACTGTTTTTCAAGTGTTCAGATTGAAACATTTTGACAGAACTAAACACGGCCTTAAATTCTGATCAGCTTTAAATACCAGCTAAAAATTCAACCTTAACTTCTCTCTGTCTCTCTCTCTCTCTTTCTCTCTCTCTCTCTCTCTCTCTCTCAAAATACCTCACCAGTGGAAACTGCAGTAGAATTTCATCTCTATTCCGTGGATAGTGTAGTATCCCTAACCAAGGATTCCCCAACATTTAAGCCAACCCTACCCAGCAGCCACATGTCACCCACATCCACTTTCACTTTCAAACCAATGCTCAGTTTTGTATGAAACTGCAGTTAAGCTATGCAATGCTCCACCTTGGCTGAGGACCTTCCAAGCAAGTACCTTAAAATAACAGTAAGCTTTGCGGATCCTGTCTCGATCCTAAATGGGTCAGTCCAGGAATGTGTCTACGGTCAGGCGCATATTGTTGCACAACTTCAGCTGACATCAAATTCAGACCTTCAGTCTTCTCTCGAGCCATCCTCCTCTCCTTCCCATTTTTTCTCTCCATCCATCCTCCACTCCTTCCCATTTTTGCACATGGCAGTCAGGGTTTCAATTCTGCAGTGACAATCCTCTCAAGCCAAGGTTTACCGGGTGGTTAGCCCTGCCTTGTTAGTTCATTCAGACCACTTGCGCGCACGCACTCAGCAATGGCCAATTTAGTGTGTCCAGTCCACCTACTGCGTGTCTTTGGAATGTGGGAGGAAACCTGAGCATCTGGAGGAAACCTACTTGACCTGCAGAAGGGAGAACATGCAGACTCTTCATAGAAGGCACCCCAGATGAGACTCTAACCGGAAAACCTCTTGCTGTGAGGCGACTACGCTAACCAGTGCAGTCAGTATTCTCTCACTCCAGAAAAACTCCCCTGCAGAAGAGTTCCGATTCCCCACACAGCACTGCTTCTGTCGCTAGCATAATGCTAAAAATGCACTTCGCGTTTGCAGTTTTACAGCAAGTTTCTACTTCATATGCCCATATGGTTTTCATAGTGAATGAAGCCTTTGATGCACCAGTAGCAATTCTGGCTCTTTTCTTGAAGTAGCGATAGTTTTTAATTGAGGGTTGCCATTTGCATTCATTCCAGATTAAATCCCTGGATTTAGGTTTTAGTTGCTATGAAGAGACACTCGCTGTACTAGCCATAAACATTTCTGAAGAGCTGAAGTTTTCAACAGGCAGCATCTGTTTTCACACAGCCAGTACTATAACAGGATGTGATCGCAGGCGCCATGTACTTTTGAAAAGCATGGAGGGGGGGGGGGGTCTTGAAGTTTATTACATCAGGGAATGGGAAGTGCAAAATATTTTGGGTTTAGGGAGCAATCAAGAGTGGGGATAGGAAGGAAATTTGAGGTTTAGTAAATGATGGGTAGATTAAGTTGGGGAAGAGGTTTTAAGTTTATGGCGTGATCGGGGCACTTCAAGGTAAGAGTCTGGGTAGAAGGTATTAGTGTTATCAGGGTTCTGGTAAGGACAGCTAATTATGGTAGACTGAGTTAGTGGAACTTGGACATGACAAAGGAGACTAAAGAGCTGATTTATTAATTTTATCTGCTTGAGCAGATGACAAGCCACCCATGGCACATTTTTATGGAAATATTTAGATTATTGCCAGGCATCTCTCATTTTGTGAACATTTTTTATTTGATCAGACGAGTAAGGTGAGCTTAAACTTATATGTAGTGCATTGCAGATTTCGTTTAGATAATGCCATTCTGTCTACTGTACAACATATGTGACCTATGTAGTAAAAAGGATGTTATGAAAAAAGCCTTTAGTAACTATCTGAAGACAGTTTTTCTATGGATTTCTTTGAAAATCCTAGATCACTTGGTTTCATAGGTGTGTACTAGGCTAATGGCCCTGGAGCCTTTACAAGTGTAGCCCATAGGATTGCCCTGGCATTGTGCCACCCGACCTTGGTTCCCAGTGTCTCTGTCGTGTAAAGCCACTGGGGTGAATTTTCTATTTCCCATTCACTCAAGATTCCTCTTGGAGGGCCAGTGAGGTGCTCTGACATGTATGGGAAGTCTGTTCCATAGCATAGGCAGTCCCAGTTATGAACCTGTCCCTCCAGCATGTTCTGTTTGTGGTAATGAGGTCGAGGTCTCTGGAGAGTGTGGTGCAGAGGGACTGGGAATTCTTAAGATGTAGCATTTCTAACCGAGCTATAAGTAGGCGATACAAGACAGAATAGGCTGTCCTTATAGGACAAATGTTTAATGCAGAGGATTCTCTTTGTGAGGTACTTTTGCGGTTTCTCCAGTTGTTGCAGGTGTTTTAGTGAGGTACATGCCAAATAGGGAGCTGTACGCGAGTGATTGGCCTAGTGAGGTACATGCCAAATAGGGAGCTGTACGCGAGTGATTGGCCTAATGAGGGAAGAGTAGAGGGAGACTACCTCTTCCTGAATGCAAAACTTAGTAATGAGATGTGCCACATAGGACTTTCTGACCGCAGTGGCAATGTGGTGGTTGAGATGTTGCTGTCAACCTGTGTTCCCAGATCTCGAATGCCTTCTGTGTTCAGTGGACTACCATCAATGTGGTAATTCATGGGAACAAGGTTTTTCGCAAAGGGATGACACTTTTTGGCATTAAGCTGTAGGCCATGGTTTTGACACCAGTTGGTCTCAGTGAGGCCTTTTTGTAGGGTGTCAACATCACTTGGGCAATTTAGTAATAGCTCCCAACTTGCAATCTGTGGACTTTTATCAGCCAGAGTTCCTTCATGTTGGATTTGACAGTAGATAGCAAACAGTGGAGGACCCAGAACTGAACCCTGTGGGACTCGACTTGTGACTGGTCGGCAGTCTAACTTGAGTCAGCTACTTTAACACTGAGTTCTACCTGTGAGCCAGTTTGCAACCCACCTAGTGATATAGGGGTTGATGCCTAGCTTACTGAGTTTTTCTGAGTGGGGAATGGTGGTATAGGCCTTGACCAGATCAAGGTAGACTGTATAAAACCACCTTGCCTTCATCCACAGCTCTGTTGACGGACTCAAAAGTTGAGCAGGCATGATCTACCCTTTACAAAAACCAAACTGTGGGATCCAGAGTTTGGAGATTCCCTATATCCTTGTTTGCTAGGTTCGTAATGATGCGTTCCATAGCTTTGCATATCAGACTTGTCAGGCTAATGGGGCGATAGTCCCAGGGTCTGTAGTAGCTCCTCCTTTCTGGAGAGGGATGACTGTAGCAGTGCACCATTTAGTAGGGACAAAGCCTGAGGTGAGGCTGTGATTGAACAAGGACACACAGGTGAGGTGCCAGTTTACTCTGTAGTTATGTAGAACACAGCCAGGGATATTGTCAGGTCCCATAGAAGCTGTAATGTTAAGTTGTCTATCTTGCCTTCATTCTTGCTGGATGGGTTTGGAGCTGATCCTCTGCTCCGACTCGGCCTTTTACTAAAGCTCGAGAGCTATTTACTGGCTCTGCCTCCCCTTATCCCACAATGCTAGGCGTCTGATATCCAGATCTCGTTTGCCGCTTCAGCTACGAGGTTGTGTTTTTTACCGGCTCCAGGTCGTGTAATTCTTTTTATAACTTTTCATAGTCGTTGTTTCAGATTTTCTTTTCTGTTGAGTTGTTAAATTCTAAACTCTTTAGACCCACTTATAATCCTTTTTTTTTCTGTTGATTACAGAGTTTTATTCCCTTCCTCCCTTCCCCATCCCGCATTTGGGGTAGTGGTTAGGCCTATCTCTTTATAGTGTGGTTATATTTTTATAGTTTTATAGTTTTTTGGTTAATTAACTGTTATAGTTGTAGAGGTTGCATTGTCTGTTCTAGTGCGTGTGTATCTGTGTTTAAGCACTAGTTTAACTTTCCTTGGTATCTCTTCTATGTCCAAAGATACCAAGGTTTCAAGAAGTGTGACTCGTACTGTCAGAAGATGTCTGACAGACGGTCACACTTGTGTTTTGTTTGGGCCCCCTACACCTGCAGACCTCTTGTTCGGTCTGTCATGCTTTCAGTCAGAGTCTTGCAGGAACGTAGGAATAAGACGCCGAGCGGAGCTTCTACTTCCTTATCTGTTCTGGCTGGAACCAACACTTTGAAACCTCAGTCGGCCCCGACTTTGCCATCGGAGCCTTCTCTGAGCCTGAAGTGTTCGAGATCCCCCTCTTTAGAGTCCGTTCACTCTGCTCCTAGGTCCCCATTACTACAATCTGAGCAGAGTCATAGGTCCCATTCCTCTCTGTCCTCCAGGTTATCTGACCATGACTTAGAGAGGGTGGTCAGCAGGCTCCTTAAGTCGCAGGCACTGGCCAATATGTTGACTAGCTCTTCTCAGAAGACTGTGGCTATCCCTGTTTCTTCAACTATTCCTCCTCCGACTCTACTACCGTGTTCGGAGCTGGAGCTTGTTGGGGCTCGAATCGTCTGAGCCGATACCCCACCCTTCGACTCCGATCTCTTCATTGGTTCCGTCCTTGGCGGGATCCAGGCGTCGAGACTCCCTCGTCTGCTCCGAGGGGGCGAGTGGCATCGGACCCTTGTCCGAACCCGTTCTCCCTCTCGGGGCCTCGGCGCAGATGAGCTCGGCCCCATCTGCCTCTGAGCCATCCCTCTTTGTGCCAGGAGGGGTTCACGTCTCTTTGGAGCGGGGGCCCTCTTCTCTGCCTGATAGGGGTGCCTTTGAGGTCATGAGGAGTGTGCTGACTCCTGGGTCGGCTCTGCGATCGACCCCTTCGGCTCCTCCCCCCATGGTGCCTGTGTCTGTCTGTCCACCCTCCTGACCCCAAGTGTGGAGAACAAGCGCTCCAGCTAGCCCCCCATTGGGTGCATCTTTCTCTTCCGAGGCCTCCCCTGATCATTAGGAGGAGCCCCCTCGGAAGAGAAAATGTAAGAGGAAGCATGTTGACTCCCCCGAGTCAGTCACCTCTGACACCGACTTGGAGGATTCGAAAGGGTCCCCAAGGTCCCCCTCTGAGGATGTCTCCTTTTCAGACATCCTTGAGATCCTTAAGCAGAGGAGGAACTGGACTGCTCTCAACCCTTCAGAGGACTAGTCTGTGTATCTGGCTGCGTTTGGTTCTCGTCCTTCCACCTCCTTGGGTGTCTCCGCCTTTCGACCCACTCATGGAAGTAGTGGCTTGGGCGGCGTGGACTGCCCCTGACACAGTAGAACCAATTCCCCGCAGCCCCACAAAATTCATCACAGCCCCATCCGATAAACACTTTCTCACTAAGGGTGTCCCTGTTGATGCTATGGTGGTTGCAGCAGCTACTAAGGAGTTGGCTGACCCTTCGGTGCCTGTCCATCCACCTAATAAACGATGGATAGGTACGGCAAGCGGATGTTCTCTTCAGCGACCTTTTCTATGCAGTCGCTGAACTATCTGTGCCATTTCACCCGCCTTCAGAGAGATCTCCTTAAGGAACTGGGTGATACCCTTCAGGATCCATCTGCTGCGGGGTCTCAGGAAAAGATAAATTCCCAGCTGGCGACCCTTAATTCTATAGTTAACTCCTCCATGCGGCTCACTTCTTATGCAGCTGATGGGGCGAGTAGGGCTGCAAGCACAGGCGTGGCTTTGAGAAGACATGCGTGGATGCGGTTATGCAATTTTGCTGACCCCTTTAAGGCGTCCTTCACCCTTCGATGGTTTGGCTTTGTTCGGACCACAGGTGAAAGATACCCTTACCAGGTGTGAGCAGGAAGGCAAGACTCTCTCTGCCATGGGAGTCTGTTTTTCTACTCCTAGACCATACCCTAAAGTTCAGAAGGGTGGGAAAATGTGGTTTCGCAAACCCCAAGGAGTCGTGTCTGACACGGAGAGTTTCCCTCCAGGGGCAGAGGGAACAACAACAGACGCCGCAGAGGGGAGTCCGCAGAATCAGGATAGCATGGAAACTTTTTCCGACAAACCCTTTCAGCACCTCTGAGGGGCTTGCCCGACTGTCAACTCTCTGAGGCAGTCTGGGGGAGATCACTGTACCCAGAAGCCTGGCAAGATAAATGGCTACAGGCTGTCGTATCAGAGGGCTACAAAATCCCCTTTGTCCACACCCCTATTCAAACAAACAGATCCCTTCCAGATGTTCCACCCGGTCTAAGGGAACAAGCAGTAGTAGAAATCTCAAAACTGCTAAGAAAAAGCCATCCAGCCAGTCCCAGCAGACCAGCAAGGATCCGGGATTTACTCCCAAGTTTTTTTTGGTACCAAAGACGACTGGGGACTGGAGACCCATTTTGGATCTCAGCAGGTTAAACAAATTTGTTCAAAGAATGAAGTTCAGGATGGTCACGCTTCAGTCCATTCTACCCTTTTTGGATCCGGACATTTGGATGTGCTCCATAGAGCCTCGAGATGCGTACTACCATATCGGAATGAACAGACGCTCCAGGAGGTTTCTCCGCTTCCGGCTGGGATCCAGTCACCAATTCAGAGCCCCAGTGGTTATGGCTCACCTGAGACTGCGAGGATTCCAGGTGTTTCCATATCTAGACGACTGGCTCCCAACTGCTTCCACCAGGCATCAGCTAATCCGAGCCAGGGATTATACCATCCAAACTTGCTCAGAGCTAGGTATCTCCATAAACTTCGAAAAGTCTGCGTTGTCTCCTTGTCAATCTATAAACTTTAGGCGCCATATTAAGCACAAAAGAACTGTCGGCAAAACTTCCATTAGAAAGAGTATTAGTCATTCACCGACATGTTCAAACGTTACTACAATGCAAGAGAATCCAGGCCAGATTTGTGCTGAAAACCTTGGGTCTCATAGCAGCAGCAATCGCATTACTTCCCCTGGCTCGTTTTCACATGCGGATTCTTCAATGGATGCTTTTTACCCAATGGTCTTTTCAACAGCTACCGATGTCTCACAAATCACCCAGTCACGCAAAGACCACCTTTCTTGGTGGATGGTCTCCCCTCAAGTTTTTCAGGGCAGACCGTTTGTACTGCCTCCTCCGGTTGCCACGGTGACAACGGATGCCTCCCTGATCGGGTGGGGGGGGGCATTTTCAGGGCAGGATTGTCCAGGGCACTTGGCGATCCCTAGAGTACCATCTGCACGTAAACGTCTTGGAGATGAGTGGTATTTTTAGCATTGCAAACTCTTCAGGACTCTACCTACCGGAACTATTGCAGTTCAGACGGACAATATGTCGGTAGTGTGGTACATCAACAAGCAGGGCGGAACTAGGTCCTATCCCTTATGTCGAGAAGCACTCAGACTCTGGCAGTGGGCAATCTCCTCTCAACGGTTTCTGATAGCAACGCACATCCCCCGGGAAGTCCAACGTCATAGCGGGCAGGCTAAGCAGAGCGATCCTTATGCTTCACGAGTGGTCTTTCAGTTAGTAGCGGACAAAATTTTCTGCAGATGGGGTCATCCTAACTGCGACCTTTTTGCAACCCCTCTCAACAGCAAGTGCAGCGGCTTCTTCACTCTCTTCCCTCTCCCAGGCCAAACTCCCAGAGACATACTAGTTCACGATTGGCCCCGGGGTCTGCTCTATGCATTCCCTCCTTTTCCCTTAATTCCAAAACTTGATTCAGAAAGCGACCGCTTTGGGATCCAGGTTGATCCTCGTTGCTCCTTGCTGGCCTCGACAAATTTGCTTCCCATTCCTGCATCGTCACCTGCTGGAGCAGCCCTGGAATCTGGACCCAGTGCCAGACCTCTTGATCCATCAGTCGGGCGGGCTGCACCAATCCCTTCAGTCTCTCTCAACCTCACAGCTTGGTTGCTTCACTTCCAACCTTAGCCAGGCTTCCACATGTTTCTCAGCCTATGCAAAATCATACTTTCTTCGCACAAACCTTCTACTAGAAAGACTTATGCTAGTAAGTGGAAACTTTTCCTTCTGGCCATCGGCTAGAAAGATTAACTCAGTTACAGCCCCTATCCATAATTTAGATTTTTTGGCGGAACTTTTTCGAGCAGGCTTCTCTGCTGCCACCATTAGGGTACAATTGGCTGCTATCGCAAATTTTCACGATAGCCTGAGTCCAGTGTCATGTCCCACAAACTTTGTAAAGCTTTTCTTAAAGGGACTATGTTACTTAGACCCCCGGTTAAATATCTCCCCCTCCGTGGGATTTGAACTTGATATTAACTTCATTGATTCTCCCTCCTTTCGAACCTGCAGCTTCTTGTTCCTTAAAATTACTCTCCTGGAAGACTCTCTTCTTGGTAGCCATCACCTCAGCCAGAAGAGTATTGGAACTTCAAGCCCTTTGCGTTCGCCCTCCATTTCACAAAGATAAGAGTTTCACTCAGGCCTAATCCTTCCTTTTTGCCCAAAATACCCCCTGAGACGAATCTCAATCAGGCCATTGATCTCCCTGTATTTTTTCCTAATTATTCAGAGCTGAACAAAAGTTGCACTGTTTGGACATTCACAGGCAGCTACATTTTTATTTGGATAGGACCGAACAGTCAAAATCAGATCAACTCTTCCTGTCCTATGCTGAAGGGAAGCAGGACCTGCAAGTTTCTAAGGTTACCTTGCCTAGGTGGCTGGCCTCTTATTACCTTGATCTACCAACAGACATAAAGAACTTCCTTCAAAACCAAAAGCTCATTCCACCAGGGCATTGGCTACGTCGGTAGCTTTTCAAGCTAGACTTCCAATGGAATCTATTTGTGCTGCAGCAACATGGGCCACTCCTTGTAGTTTCATTTCACATTACAAGTTGGATATGGCCTCCAGGAGTCGAGCTGATTTTGGTTCCACTGTGCTAGAGTTTCGATGAGCCACCCAGGACTAAGGTGCTAGGGACGCTGTCCCATCCAGCAAGAATGAAGGCGAGATAGACAACTTAACATTAAGAAGTTATGTACTTACCATAAAGTTCCATGTTGTCTTCATCTCGCCTTCTTTCTTGCGTCCCACCCTCCATCCTCCTAGCCTGCTTAGGACCAAGAAGAATCCCTTTTGAGGCGGCCTTCCTACGGTTGACCTTGTTTTTAGGTTACATCCTCCTCTGTTTGTAGCACTGTAGATAAACCTTTGGTGGGAACTAGTGTGTTTTTTCCATGGTGTTAGCTTTTCCAAACGAGATCTGGATATCTGACGCCTATTATTGTGGGATAAGGGGAGGCCTTGAGCCGGTAAATAGCTCTCGAGCTTTAGTAAAAGACAGAGTCGGAGCGGAGGATCTGCTCCGAACCCATCCAGCAAGAAAGAAGGCGAGCTGAAGACAACTAACATGGAACGTTATGGTAGGTACATAAGTACTTATTCTTAGCCTTGGACAGTGCTGTTTTAACCAGTGCAGCAGTAATACTGGGTGCCTGGCAATCTACTGGTAGTGTGACTGGTCCCTTAGGGGGAGAGAGGGGGGTCAAGTTGACACTGAATCTGTCTGCCAGTATATTGGCGTGCAAATATCCGTTGGCTCAGTATGGGAGGTCCCATTGTGCAGTAACTCAGAGCAAATCTGGGTATTGCTGTGGAGATTCTTTACATAACTATAGAAGGCATTGTGGTTGTCTTTACCATCTGTTGCAGTTGTTTTCATAGTTGGCTTTAGAGTATTTTATGAGGGATCTCAACTTTTTGTTGAGGCTGATAAGGGAGCTTTTCCAGTCTTGGGACTTCCTTATTCGTTTCCTCCTCCTGTTTTGTGTTTATGGCAGGGGGACCACAACATTGGCTTCCTTTTTTTGGAGGAGAGCATCTTTATTCTATTGGCTATGGCGAGATCCATGCATTTGTGTACATGTTCATACAGTGCATTAGTGTATGATTCAGCAGTCATGCATCTGATCTCCATTTGCATGGGTGCAGTCAAGTTGGGCTCCCAGTTAGCTTTGGAGAAGTTTTTCATGTTGGTTAACTTTGCGGGGGGGGGGGGGTCCAAGGTGATTAGTGTTTGGTCAGATCTAACCAGGGAAGAGTTGATTGTTGGTGTTGAGCAACGGTCACCCATGTTTGTAATGACCAGGTCAGGGATGTTGCTATCTGTAGTGGGGGTAAGGACGAGCTGACCCAGGGCATTGGAAGTAATGAATTCCAGGAAACTTTGGCCAAGTGTATTGGTACCAGAGTACTTTTCCCAGTTAGTGGAAGGGTAGTTGAAGTCGCCCAGTATGAGTGTGTTACGTTGGACCTTAATATTCTCCAGGGTGCTTTGGAACATGGAGTGCGAGTCTTGGGACATGGTTGGGGACCTATAGCAGGCTATGCCTGAATTGCTGTCATACCCAATGTTAGCTGCACCTGAAGTATCTATGTGTTATGTTGGGCTACTAGTCTGGAGGTGTGCACGTCCTTTGTGAATATGGAAACACCACCACTTTTGGAGCTTCGGTCCCAGTTCTGGGTGTGAAAGGTGTGGAACGAGTTAGACTGGTAGTGCAGGGGTGCTTTCTGCTGCCTTGAACCAGGTCTCTGTTGCTGCACTCCATTTTAAGGAGTGCTTTGAGCGAGTGCATTTTGAGTTTTAGACTTCTAGTGCTGAGTAGCATGACCTTTAAATTGCATTAGTTTGTAGCGGTCTCTTTTGAGAGAAACTTCTCTGCTACCCTGGCTTTTTCTGCAGTTGCACAGGGTTATATGTTGGGTAAAACTCTACATAGATCTGAGATGCAGTTTCTGATGTCCTAGGTGACGATGCAAACACTTAAGTAACCAGTACTGCCTAGATAACTACCAGCAGGGAAGCATGCAATTGATTCATTGGATTCATATTTATTGACTTCGTATTTATTGACCTTTGTTTACTGAGAAGGTCTGACTGGGTAATTTTATCCATTTTCTGCAGAAACCCAGGGAGAAAAGCCCCACAGATATAAACTATGTATGAAAACTGGCATCCTGTATAACGTACAGTAAATACATTAATATAAATACTGATGTTCTTCGTGTTTCACTGTTGCAGTCATTACATTTGGGTTATCTGCTTGCAGGTAGCCCTCAGTTGGCCTGATTAACAAAGTCTTGGGTCCTGCTTTGGTTGCTGACCCTTCTTCCGTGACATCAGGGGTATAAAACATGCAGCCGATGCCATTAAATCAGTCTTTCTTGCCGTGCTGTCCCTGAAGCAAAAGCAGTTTGCAAGTGCTGGTCGGCTGACTCCTGAAGTTTTCGTTTCCTCATTGGGGAAACTCCTTACCGATGTCAGTAAAAGTTAATTGCATTACTTGTGGAATGCAAATACCTCACAATACACTGTGTACAGACAATGCTACAAAGAACTTCAGTAATCTACTAAAGTTAGTAGTCAGATTAATTGGATGTTGGTCATGACGTCCTGCAAAACTAATCCTTTAAAATGTGGTCAAGGAGACACCAGTACTCTTAATGCTGTTTCTTCCTGAAGTTATAAAGACTTTAATTCGTACTGTATTCCTTGCCTAGGCCCTGACCACAACCTACCTTGCTGTTGGTTTTGTGCCTTATTTAATCAGCACACTATCTGTATATTTTTGCCTCTAAATATCTTTAATTATCCAGAAATGTCGGTTAGCTATCGGACTACTGGGATTCCAAAAAAATGCAAAGATAGACAGGCTGCCGAGGTCCAAAACTGCCAACGACGCTTCTAAGCCAGTTGCCAGTTCGCTGGTACTCGGTGAGGTGCTTTCGCAGCCCCTGATACCCGCTGCTTCTGATTCGCAGGCCTCTACTGAGACCCATTCGGAGTCTGGTATGCTGAGAGATGCTTCAGCTATGGAACCTGCTGTGCGGGCACCGGCTTCTAAGGGTGTATTCAGGCCAACGGACTTGCATATTAAACAGACGCCTCCTTCACTTAGATCTAAATCTCAAACCATGCCTAAAAAAGACTATGCTCAGGCCTCTATGCCTAAAAAACAAATAAGAATGGTTGAAGATCTAACTCTAATCGGGGGTAGGCCCCCCCTTCTAAGAGACAGAGGACTGAAGTTGTTAATCTTCTGACTAGGATTCTGTTTTTTCTGGTCTGGATTTGCCCTTATCTACGTATGAAGATTCTGATGCAGAGGACTCTATTCCCACTGCTTCCCCTCCAGAGGATTTTTCTTTTGGTGAAACCTTGCATACTCTTAAGGGAGCATTTCCACTGGGAAAGCCAGGATTTTTCTGATTCAAAAAAGAGGCTCCGGGATTTCTTACTCTTGCATCAGCATAGGCCTTTAGCTATACCTCCTGTACTAGACATTGTTGATGCGTTTTCAGAATATAGTTTGGCACCTGATTCTTTGCCTCCTAGAAAACATGACAGATATCGCAGGGTTCCTGATTCTCACAAGTTCCTTTTTAAAAATTTTCTTGCGGATTCGGAGACTATTTCCCAGGGACCCAAGGGCATTAAGGCCTCTACTGCCAAAAACATTACCCCTTCTGATAGAGACTCCAGGGCGCTGGATAGATGGGGTAAGAAAGTTTACACATCTGCAACTTTGGCCATTAGGGCCTTAAACTGCAAGTTTCATATGTTAAAAGTATCAACAACATATTATTGGATTGCTTAAACAGAAAATGATGATTCCTGACTGCTGAAAATAAGGAATTACAGGATTTAATGCATTCTGTTGAACAGGTTGGAAAACGTACTTTGCAATGTGGATTTGATTTTAGAGGCCTCTTGCAGGGCCGCTGTCACTGGGTGTGTACTCAGAAGGCATGCCTGTCTTAAGGAGCAATCTTTGCCTGATCATGTTAAAGCTAAACTGGATGCTCCCTTAAATCAGGACTGCCTTGTTTGGCAACAAAGCTGAGGAAGTTCTTAAAAGGATGGAATATAATCTATGCAAACTGTTTCTTACAAGTTCAGCCTCCAGGATTTAGTAGGCATTGGCCGTCTAAGAATTGGTCCTTTCTGGCTCCTTCCAGCAAACCTAGACACAGAAACCCCAGGTTTCAGTCCCAGGGTACGCACAGGACTAAGCTGTGGGGGGCTTCTGCTTCCAAACCTCGGAAGTAGTAAGACTCCTCCTATGGAAAACTGTCTCAATGACTTGATTTTAAAACTTCCAAGCTCTTCTCAACTGAATGCTCCTTTAGGGGGAAAGATTGGTCTGCAGGCCAAAAACTGGGAACTCATTACCCAGGAGAAATGGGTTTTAAATAGTGTCGCAAGGATACAGATTTCACTTCCACACATTACCAGAGTCAAAAGGTTGGCCAGATCTACCCCCAAATCAGTGGGCAGAGGCTCAAAAGCAAATCCTCTTCTAAACATAAAGGCTATTCAGATTGTACCAGAAAAAGGACAAGGTTTCTACTCAAAATTTTTCCTGGTACCCAAAAAGGACAATTCGTGGCGTCCTATGTTGGACTTGTCTACTCTAAACACCTTTTTGGTGATTCCAAAGTTCAAGATGCTGACTCCTCACCAGTTGCTTCCTATGCTAGGAAAAGATACCTTGATGGTAACACTCTCTGATATTGTTAATCCTCGTTCATTCCTTACGTATGGGTATCTGATCTGACCTTGGAACAGAGCCGGCCATCTTCCAAGCTCGTGTCAGCTACAAACTCTCGAGCTAAACTCGTACTCAGAATTCCCCTCTCCCTGTTACCTCAGATTTCGTTTGCCGCGTCACTATTTGGTCGTGTCAAGCTGCTTCTCGAGTTAAGTATAGATATATAACCTTTTCTGTCAGAAAAGTTTCTAATTTGTTGTCTCGTACCCTATCACATTTAGCGACCGTATTTTCTTGAGTTTCCTTCTCTTTACTCTGCACTTTTACCGCGAGGGATTTTCCACCTTACCATCGTTGGTAAACCCTTCCTTTTCTTCATTACCTTTGGGTATTCTTTCGTACCATTGCTGGTACCCTTTCTATTGTCTCCTTTCTTATCATGGCAGATAAAAAAAAAAGGTAGTCCAGGATTTAAAAGGTCTTCTGATTGTGGACACAAATTATCTACATCAGATGCACACTCCTTGTCTGTTTGTGTCTCACTCATCTGTTGACCCGCTTTCTGGTATTTGTAAAAAAATTTTCCAATAGAACTTTGAAAGGAAAAGCAAGTTGTTGCTGAAGGGACTTCGCAAATCTCTCTTCAGAGGCTATCTCTGGGTCGGAGGCTTCAACCCCTCCTGGAGCCCATAAGAAAATTTTGCATGATCCTACAAAGGCCAAGTCTTTGCCTTCGTCCCTGGCTGGGGACTCCCGCCAGCCAAGACCTAAGAAGGCTAAAGTTTCTGCTTCGGAGCTCACTCAGTCGGCCCCAGCGCTTTCGGTGCCTAGACCTTTGGCACCAAGGCCCTCGGCGCCAGCAGTGATCTCTGCTCTGTCTACTGTAGCCTTTACTGTATCGGTACTGAGGGGCTCCTCGGTTCAGACTACTACATCTGCACCAACTGTTGGTGCAGACCTTGACCATGTCGGCTCTGACATCTTACTCGGAACCGACACCTCAGTTATTGGCACCAATTTTGTTGGTCCCAGCGTTGGTACGGGCAACCACTTCAGCACCGATCCTTTTGTCAGTGCAGAGCGTGACCTTGGCACCAATGATTTCCTCTGTGCAGACACCCATAGTCCAGTCTCTGTCGGCACCATTGTTCTCAGTGCGGACTGGTGAGGTGAGCGCAGAGATTGTCTCTTCTGTGGACAGACCTGTTCCTCCCTCAGTCTCCATGAGGTCCACTAGAAGCCTTTCCGAACACTACGTGTAGCGTCTTGTGGATAAAGTGCTTCTGGCCAGAGGTATCCCGCCCCCCAGGACCTACCCTTTCTTGGGAGGTGATCACCCATCACCAAAGACCCCTTTGTTTTCTCCTCCTTCATTGCCTTTGAAGTCTTCATTGCCTTTGAAGTCTATTGATATAGCGCAGTCTTCCCCCTCTACGGTTCCCTTTATGGATCTCACTAAGGAACTGCAGTTGCCTTCGTGGCAGAAGTTTTCCTATGACCTAGGGTGACAGTTGTGACACGCGTAATTTGTTTCACAGGAGTCCGGGTCGGCAGGCTGAGCCACTTAGGGGAGGAGTGACCCCTGTCCTGGACACTTACCCCTCTTCAGGTGGACCAGCCTTCCAACTGATGGAAAAGGCTCCGGCTTCTGCTGGAGATACTGTACTGTCCATCTCCCTGCCCTCCTCTGGACTGCTATGTTCACAAGTCGCACCTAGCGGACACCAGGTGCAAGGGCCTCAGGACATATTACCACAGGAAACCCTCTTTCCATTGTTTTCCCCAGCTTCTCCCTCTGAGGAAGTTGACTGGAAAAGTTTGTGCAAGAGGAAGCACATGGACTCCACAGAGGAGTCCCTCACTGAAGACACGGACTTTGTGGGGGAAGGATGCCCTTGATCACCCTCTGAGGTATCCTTTGGTGATATCCTCAATCCTTAGAGAGGTGACTGGCAGCCCTCTAATCTGACCTCTGAGGAGTCAGTGTTCCTGCAGGCTTTTCGCACCCAGCCCTCTACCTCCTGGGTTACCCCACCTGCCGATGAACTTGTCTGGCTCATCGTGCAGCGTGCGTGGAAGGCTCCTGACACCGTCGAGGCTATTCCCCGGAGGCCAGATAAGATTGTCCCCTCCTGCTACGAATCCCCATTGGTCTAAAAGTCTTCCTGTGGATGCTCTGGTGGAGGCGGCCACAACCAAAAAGGATCTGGCGGAAGAAGAAAGCCAGACTGTTCACCCGCCCAACAGAGAGTCCCGTGCCCTGAACAGGATAGGGAAGCGCACCTTTGCATCAGTGATCTTTGCTATCCGGTCCCTGAATTATATGGCACACTTTCCCAGGCTTCAAAGGGATTGAATTTCTGAGCTCTCTGAAACCTTGGCTGGTGCCATGTCTGAGGTCCGTTATAAAGTGGCCTCTCAGCTGGTCACCATTTGAGTCAATATCAAACTCCTCCATGCGACTGATATCTCACGCATCAGAATGAGCAGCTAGAGTGGGCGGGTTCAGCTGTGGTCTTGAGACGACAAGCCCGGATGCACTTGTGCAATTTCTCAGAACCCTTTAAGGCTTCCTCTCTTAATGCTCCCATTCAGGCCTTTTTTATGTTTGGACCCAAAGTTAGTAGCACAATGGCCAGATGTGAACAGGCTGGTAAGGCCTTTTCTGCCGTAGGTGACCGTTATTCTTCCCCTCAACTTACTTTCTCCCGAAACTAAAGAGTGGGAGTATGTGGTTCAAGAAATCTCAGGGTCCTTTCCGTGACACACAGGCTGAGTTCTCCCCTAGAGGCAGAGGGGGAAACTCGCAGGGAAGATGCCCCTTTCGTGGCAGAGGGGGTCCACGTAACCAGGGTTCCAGGGACTATTCCTGGCCAATCCTTCCAAGCGCTCCTGAGGAGCGGCCCAACTCCTTTTCTCTAGAGGTGGTTGGGGGTAGTTTCTCCTTGTACCCTCCTGCGTGGCTAACCATCATCACCGATTCTTTGGTACAAAGGATTATAACCAGAGGTTATCATATCCCCTTAGATCTTTGTCCTGTCCCTTCAAAAAACCTTCCCAACATTCCACCCAGTCAAAGGGAAGAAGCACCACTAGAGATAGAAAAGCTGCTAAGAAAGAGTCATCCAAAATAGTCCCTCCAGTCCAGATAGGATCCGGATTCTACTCTATTTTTGGTGCCATAGAAAACCGGGGACTGGAGACCAATTTTGGATCTGTGTATTGAACAAGTTTGTGAGTACAAAAATTCTGGATGGTCACAGTAGTCTATCCTCCCGCTTTTGGAAAAAGATGATTGGATGTGCTTGATAGATCTTCAAGATGCGTACTATCACATAAAAGTGAACAGGCCATAAAGAAGATTTCTGTGCGGGAGCCAGTCACTACCAGTTCAGAGTACTGCCCTTCAAAGTGCATGGCAGTCATCACAGCTCACTTGTGACTACAAGGATTCCAGGTTTCCATACCTAGACAACTGGCTCATTTCCACCCCCACCAGACATCTATTGGAAGAAGCCCTGGCATACTCTCTCCTCGCTGCACAAAGGCTGGGCATAACCATAAACTGGGAAAAATCCAACCTTACCCCATCTCAGTCCACAGAATTCATAGGGGTCATCTTGGATACAAAGAATTGCAGAGCATCCATCCCCAGAGCACAGTATTCTAAGGATAAACTGACCTCAATCCTTTCAAGGGAGAAATCCACAGCTCACTCTGCCCTACAGATGTTGGGTTCCATGGCAGCCTCCATCATCATTGTCCCCCTGGCCAGGTTTCATGTGACGCTTCTACTATGGCTACTGCTCACCCTTTCAGCATCCTCTTTCAGCCAAGATTCGAGTAACCCACGGGTGCAAACAGGATTTAAATTGGTGGATGACCCGCAACCCAAGGCTACAGTGACCATGGATGCCTCCCTAATGGGGTGGGGGGGCTATGTCTGGGACACAGTCCAAGGCACTTGGTCCGAATTGGAGGTCCAACTGCATATAAATGTTCGAGCTGAGGGTAGTGCTTCTGGCATTGCAAGCATTCCATCCCCTGCTGCCATCTGGGACAATTGCGATTCAATCGGACAACATGGTGGTAGTCTGGTACGTCAACAAACAAGGTGGAACCAAATCTTACCCCCTTTGTTGAGAGGCCATGAGGATAGGGCAATGGCTACCAACCATTTTCTTCTAGCAACGCACATTCCCGGGAGTTCCAACGTGATACTCAGCAGCTGCATTCTGCAACCTCACGAGTGGTCCCTGAATTCCTTGATAGCGGCGGAGATCTTCCACCGCTGGGGCCGTCTTTGCTGCGACCTCTTTGCATCCCTGACCAACTGCAAATGCAGCAACTACTTCGCCCTGATTCCTCCTTTGGGACAAGTCACCCAGGGATGCTCTACTCCATGATTGGCTCTCTGGTCTTTTTTATGCATTCCTACCTTTTCACCTCATTCTCTGGTTTCTGAAGAAAGCCCGTCGGTTGAAGGGCAAGGTGATCCTCATAGCACCGTATTGGCCTCGTCAGATTTGGTTCCCCTTCCTTTGGCCTCACCTGCTAGATCAACCATGGATTCTCCATCCAACCCCGGAGTTGATCTCACACCCGCAGAATCTGGTTCATCCCAGACTTGGACAGCCTGAAGCTCACAGCTTGGCTCCTCCAATTCCTTTGATTGCCAGGCAGAACGATCTTTACCAGTATGGGACATTCTTATTGCATCTCATAAGTCTTCCACTACAATTATTTATCTAAGCAAGTGGAAAAGATTTACCTGTTGACTGAAAGAAAAACAAGTAGATCCCTTCTCAGCACCAGTGTCGATAATACTAGAGTATCTGTCCGAACTATTTCAGTCTGCCTCTACCATTATAGTTCATTTGGCTGCAATATCTAATTTCCATGAGGGTGTCCAAGACTCCTCTCATGTCGCACAAATTATGCAAGACCTGTGTAAAAGGTGTAAATCATTTGAAGACCCCTTTTAGAGAACCTGTTCAACCATGGGACTTGTCATTAGTTCTGCAAGCTTTGACAAGGCCACCCTTCGAACCAGCTGCTTCTTGCGATCTCAATATTTGTCATGGAAAACCTTGTTTTTGGTAGCCATTACTTCTGCCAGATGTATCTCTGAGCTTCAAGCTTTATGCATCGAGTCCATACTTGATTTTTCATAAAGATAAGTGTCTTTGAGAACTAATCCTTCATTTCTGCCAAAAGTGATCTCTGAAATGTCCAATCTGAAGTAGGAACTTCATTTGTCAGCAACCTTTGGGATACGGATCCGATCCGGCAATTTCTATCATAGCATAGATCCTAGCTCCTCCCCTTACCCATAATCCTCTGCCTACCCTAACTGACCTCAGATCTAGTTTGCCGCTCTTCAAGCAACAGCTAGATTCCAGAGCTCTTGGCGTTTTTGTGAGGAAAAAAGTTTTTCTTTCTTCTGAGTGAGTGATTGTGCGTGGTAGGTTTACCATTAACACTAAACTTATTTTAGCTTTTCAGCTTAAATTTAATTTAAAATATTTCTCCCTCCCCCGCTGGTCGTAGCGTGTGTGACTTGAGTGTTAGGGGCCTAGTGAGTGTGCTTTACTGTAGTAATGTCGGAGGCCCCTAAAGCCATTTTTTCAAAATGCACCGAGTGTGGTCACAAGCTTTCACCGGCTGATGGCCACACTCGGTGCATTAGGTGCCTTGGGGTTGAACACCTCTCTTCGGGTTGCGCGATTTGTGCAGTGTTCAACCCCAGGGCACTCAAGGATCGAAGGTCGAAGCTAGTTCTGGCGGGCCTTTTATCCCTAGACTCTGCTTCGGCCTCCGGTACTTCGGTGCCCGCTACCCCCCGGTAGCGGTCACTCCTGCCTCCCTTCCTCCGACTGGGACTCCCGATTCGGCTCCGGAGGATAGGGAGTCCAGTAAAGAGAAGCGGTGAGAGAAGCACCTTAAGCGGCAGGCCGATGACTCCTCATCGGCCCCGCCTGCCAAGAGGGCTTCTCCGTCCAAGTCTTCTCGATCTCCTTCTCCTGGGATCCGATCCCTTGTTTCTCCCCGGGACCCGAGGAGGAGGTGATCCGGTCCCCGTCGAGGTCATCGAGGCGACACTCCAGGTCTGCCTCGGTGGCCTCTTCGAGGTCCACTTTTAGCATGTCTGATGCGGACATGGACCGGATGATGAGATTCATCCAGGCCCAGATGCAGATGGGAGTGCTCTTGCCCCCCCCTTCCATGGGGGAGCTCAACCCCTTTTTTCGCTCCTATAGCTCCTCTGACCCGCATTCCGGGTTTGGAGCGCTCTGAGCTGAGCCACGTTGATCTGGGGGTAGGTCGGAGCCGACCGTGCTGGGCATGTCGGCTCAGACGTCTCCCTCGAGTTTGTCGGAACCCGACCTCTCGGAGCCGTGGGCCAAGCTTCTGATCCGAGGGATTCGGTGTGCTTTCGGTTCTGTCCCGGTCTGAGCACACTGGTCCTTCGGATCCGACGTTTTCGGCGTTGGGTCCGATCCCCGCTTCGGATCCAAGTGGGAGTCTGATCTCGGATCCGTCAGAGAGCAGCTCCCCCTCTGCTTTCGCTGCGGTGGAGAGGACACTGACGAGTGCTTCCAGGCCTCCGGCCCTGGCTTCGGCTCCCTCCCGCACGCCTCATCTGTTCCTGGCTCCCCTCATCCGGCCTGCCTCAGTGCCTCTAGGAGTTCCAGTGGAACAGGATACAGCCCATGAGGACTCCTCGGACAGCCCCCCCCCCCGAGGAGATTCCTCACAAGGCAAAGTGCAAAAGGAGGCACATAGACTCCCCTGAGAGTCTCACCGTAGGTACGGACTTGGATGAAGGGGAAGGCTCCCCTAGATCACACCCCGAGGATGTCTCCTTTGGAGACATCATGGAAATGCTCAAAATCAGGGGTGGGTGGTCTGTCCCTAAGGCTTCCTCTGATGAGTCCGTATTCCTTGAGGTGTTTTGAGGCCGGACCATCTACCTCTTGGGTGTCCCCTCCACCCGACCCCCTGGTGGATCTCATATCCTCTAGGGCTTGGAAGGAACTGGACACTGTAGAGCCGATCCCCAAGTGTCCGGACAAAATTTTGAGCCCCCCTGCAGAGAGATCACACTGGAGCAGAGGTCCCCCTGTGGATGCCATGTTGGTGGCTGCAGCCACCAAGAAAGAGCTGGCTCAGGAGAGCCTCACGGTTCATTCTCCAAGCAAGGAGTCTCGCGCGATGGACAGTCTTGGGAAGCGGGCCTTCAGTTCAGTGACCTTCTCTATGAGGGCCTTGAACTACATGGCACACGTTATTCGGATGCAGCGTGATCTAATTAAGGAATACGCTGCTTCCCCCCCAGGGTCCATGTCTGAGGGAGACAAGGATCTGTACTCCTCCCGAATGGCCACCCTCCGCTCTATCTCTAACACGTCTATGCGGCTGTTGTCTCATGCTATGGAGGGAGCCGCTAGAGCAGGCGGAGTCAGGCCTGTCATGAGGAGGCAGGCCTGGCTCCGTCACTGTGACTTCTCGGAACCCTTTAAGGCATCATTCGCGAATGCCCCTTTTGATGGTTCTGCACTGTTCGGCAAAACCGTTCGACACTCCTGTCCAGAGCGAGAAAGACGGGAAGACCTTGTCTGCCGTCTGAGTCCGCTTCTCTGCGCCCCAGAGGTCCTTTTCCAAGAACCAAAAGGGTCAGAAGATGTGGTTCCGAAAATCGCATCAGTCCCAGTCTGCTCAGGACGACCAGTCCTCTCGTGGCAGAGGAGGACAGGGAGGACGCAGCCCCAGAGGCAGAGGGGCCCCCAGGAATTTTGGGTTCAGAGAACCGTTCTCTGAGAGGCCCACACAGAACCCCTGCGGGGTTATACCCGACTGCTCCACTCTGGAGGCAGTCGGGGGGGGGGGGCATGTTTCGAGGCACCTAGCAAAATGGGAGTCCATAACAACGGATCACTGGGTGCTTCGTATTATATCCAGAGGTTACCAAATTCCCTGTATAGTAAACCCCAGAATCAGAAGCCTCCCCGACGTTCCACCCAGTCAGAGGGAGGTGGCTGCTGCAGAAATTCAGCAGCTTCTGCAAAAAAGAGCCATCCAGCCCGTCCCCCCAGATCAAGTCGGATCAGGGTTTTACTCCAGGTTCTTTCTGGTGCCAAAAAAGACAGGGGACTTGAGGTCCATCCTCGACTTCTCTCTCCTAAACCTGGCGGTACCCAAAGAAAAGTTCCGAATGGTCACGTTGCAATCCATCCTCCCCTTATTGCGGGAGGATGACTGGATGTGCTCCATAGACCTCAAGGATGCGTACTATTACATTCTAGTGGACAGGTGTTCCAGGAGGTTTCTCCGCTTCCGGCTGGGAGACAGTCACTTTCAATTCAGGGTCCTCCCCTTCGGTCTCACCTCAGCCCCCAGTGTGTTCAAGGCCCTAGCGATAATAGCGGCCCACCTGAGACTCTAGGGAATTCAGGTCTTTCCATACCTGGACGACTGGCTCCTTACGGCCCCAACAAGGCATCTACTTTGCTCATGCAGGGATTATTTCCTCAGTCTGGCTCCACTATTAGGATTAACCATCAACATGACCAAATCCTCTCTCATCCCTACACAGGTGTTGGATTTTATAGGGGTGAGACTGGATTCCAGACAGATGCTTGCGTTCTTGACTCCAGATCGGCTTCGGAACCTGATGTTGCAAGTGCGGGCCATCCTTCAACTGCAAACTCCTTCGGCGGAATTGATCCTGAGGGCCCTAGGATCTATGGCGGCTGCAATCCCTATGCTGCCATTGGCCCGGTTGAACATGCGGGTTCTGCAGTGGGCACTCCAGGTACAATGGTCCCTGTCTCACAACCCCCTGTCTCACCCCATTTCCTTAAGCAAGGTTTGCAGAAGATCGCTCCTGTGGTGGCTCCAGTCTCCCAATCTCCACACGGGACGTCTCTTCTCACTACCTCCGCCAGTCGACACAGTGACCACGGACGCTTCTCGCCTGGGGTGGGGGGCATTCTTCAGGCTGGACAGTCCAAGGCACGTGGAACGACGTAGAGACCTCTTTGCGTATCCACGTCCTAGAGATGAGGGCGGTGCTTTTGACGTTGCAGGCACTACACAACTCTCTTCCAGTAGGGACGATTGCAGTACAGACAGACAACATGTCGGTCGTCTGGTACATCAACAAACGGGGGGAACCAGGTCTTTACCCCCTTTGCTGCGAGGCCATGAGAGTGTGGGAATGGGAGATTTCCACCAACCGCTTTCTCATAGCAATGCACATTCTGGGACGGTCCAACATTCTAGCGGACAGGCTCAGTCGTACTATCCTGACTCCTTACGAATGGTCTCAACCATCGAGTTGCAGAGCACGTATTTGCCCGATGGGGGCAACCTTGTTGCGATCTTTTTGCCTCTCCTTCAAACACCAAATGCAACGATTACTTCGCTCTGATCCCCCCTCCGGGGGAAGGGGAGTCCACGAGAGACACTCTAGTTCATGCTTGGCCTCCCGGTCTGCTTTATGCTTACCCTCCTCTTCCCCGATGTTGAAATTATTACAGAAAGCCAGGCAGCTGGGGAACAAGATGATCCTCATTGCCCCATTCTGGCCTCATCAGACGTGGTTCCCTTACCTATGGTCTCACCTAGTGTATCCACCATGGATTCTGGATCTCATTTCTCACCCTCTCGATCTTCAGACTCCGAACCTGGTCATCCTCAATCTGACGGCTTGGTTGCTCCAGTTCCACTCCTCATAAGGACTCCCGGGATCTCATCACCTATCAAAGCCATTCTTGTAGCAGCTCACAAGCCTTCCACCAGGAAGGTTTATCGAAGTAAGTGGAAACGCTTCACCATTTGGGCAGAACACCGTCGTTTAGACCCTTTTACAGCCCCGATAGCGTTGGTGCTAGATTTTCTAACCTCTCTCTTTCACCAGGGGGCTAGTTCTTCCACAGTCAAGGTACAACTGGCAGCAATCTCATACTATCACGTGGGGCAAGAGTCTGGCCCTCATCACTTCCAAACTGTGTAAGACCTTCCTCAAGGGTATGTTCCTCCTTAGGCCTCCAGTCAAAGAGGTGGTACCTCCATGGGATTTATCCTTAGTCTTGCAGGCCTTGACTGGTCCCCCATTCGAACCGGTGGCCATGGTTGATCTCAAATTTCTCTCTTGGAAGACAGCCTTTTTGGTGGCCATAACTTCAGCCAAAAGAGTTTCGAAATTGCAAGCCCTTTGTGTCAAACCACCATATCTGGTCTTTCACCCGGATAGGGTTTACCTCAGGATCAATCCGTCCTTTCTACCTAAGGTATCTTCAGAAGCAAACATCAATCAATCTATCAATCTTCCAGTGTTTTTCCCCAACTTTCATAACAAAGGAGAGTACAAGCTACATTCCTTAGACGTACACAGACAACTACGTTTTTATGTCCATAGAACTGCTGATCATAGGCAATCCGATCAGTTTATCTCCTTTGCCAAAAGTAATTTCGGAAAGTCAGTTTCTAAAGTTTCTCTCTCTCGATGGATCTCGAGTTGTATTCTTTTAGCATATCAGAGCTCGGGAAGGCCTGCACCTCAAGGAGTCCATGCTCATTCTACTAGGGCCGTTGCCACATCTGCGGCCTTTCAAGCTAGGGTTCCACTGGATGACATTTGTTCTGCAGCCACTTTGGCTTCATCTCACACCTTTATCAGCCACTATAAAATAGATGTCTCCCGAGGTAAGGCGTCCTTTGGCTCTACGGTGCTCCGGAATATCCTTCCATGAAGGCCACCCAAGATTTAGGTAGCTGGGGACTCTGTCCCAAAGGTTGCTGACAAATGAAGTTCCTACTTCAGATTAAGAAGTTATGTACTCACCATAATGTTCCATCTGAGTAGGTATCTTCATTTGTCTGCAACCACCCCCCCCCCCTCCTTCCCCCTGACCAAAATGATCGTTCTTGTGGTTTAGCATATGTTCCCCTTGGGACACTTTAATCTGCTGTGCTATGGGGCAAACTTGATGTCAGTTAGGGTAGGCAGGGGATTATGGGTAAGGTGAGGAGCTAGGAGCTTGGATCTATGCTATGATAGAAGTTGCCGGCTCTGATCCGAATCCCAAAGGTTGCAGACAAATGAAGATACCTACTCAGATGGAATGTTATGGTGAGTACATAACTTATTATTAATCAAACCATTGAATTGCCAGTTTTCTTTCCCAATCATTCAAAGAGAGGAGAGTATTGCCTACATACCCTAGATATTCACAGGAAAATCTGCTTCTACTTGAACAGGACTAGGTCCCCTCGTAAGTCTGACCATTTATTTTTGGCCTATTCTGGACCTAGATTAGGATCCACTGTTAAGGTCATTAGCTAGATGGTTGAAAGACTGTGTGACCTTCATTTATACACAACGTAATATGCCATTGCTTACTACCATGAAGGCTCATTCGACAAGGTCGGTGGCAACTTCTGCTGCCTTCCATGCTAGAGCTTCTTTACATGACATCTGTGCAGCTGCAACTTGGGCTACGCCTCATACCTTCATCAATCATTACAAATTGGATTTGGCCTCTAGGGGAAGAGCATCTTTTGGTTCTATGGTGCTCAGGAATGTCCTTCCATGAGATCCTCCCCAGGAATAGAGATAGCTGGGGACTCCATACGTCTTACCATAACGTTACATCTGTATTGTTGATCCTCATTAAGTCATTACGACCTTCCCTCTTTCCCCCTCCTGTGGCTTCTAGTGGATCTCACCAGCCGGTTCTCTTAGGTCATTTGACCAGAGGTAGCCTCTACCTTCTTTTGACTTGCAAACTCAATCTGAGGTAACAGGGAGAGGGCAATTATGGGTAAGAGTTTAGCTCGAGAGTTTGTAGCTGATGCGAGCTTGGAAGATGGCCAGCTCGGTTCCGAGGTCGGAACCGATACCCATACGTAATGAGTGAATGAGGATCAACAATACAGATGGAACGTTTTGGTAAGACATAACTTTATTTAAAGGAAGCATACCTGCACATCCCAATCGGGGAATCTTGCAGAAGATAACTACGCTTCAAAGCAGGCTGCAATCACTACCAGTTCTCTGTACTGCCCTTTGGCTTATGTAATGCGCCCAGGGTATTTACAAAGTGTCTAGCCCCAGTCATCGCATTTTGCAGGCAAAGAAATATGCAAATACCCATACCTGGACGATTGTTTAATTCAGGCAGAAAGCCAAGACATACTTTTAAATCATCTGGCCTTTGTACAAAGGGTGCTAACTTGTCTGGGGTACACCATAAATGAAAATAATTCACACCTGGATGTTCTTCGTGTTTCACTGTTGCAGTCATTACATTTGGGTAATCCTGCTGGCAGGTTGCCCTCAGTCGGCCTGAATTCCAAAGTCTTGGGTCCTGCGTCGGCTGCTGTCGCCCCTTCCCTGACGTCAGGGGTATAAAAGAAGCAGCTGACACCATTTTCTTTAGTCTTTCTTGCCGTGCAGTGCCCGAAGCAGAAGCAGTTCACAAGTGCCGGTCGGCCGACTCCTGAGATTTTCGAGTTCGATTTTCAGATCTGAAGTCTTCTACAAAGCTAAGTACCCCATTGGGGAAACTTTTCTTGCTCCAGAACCGATGTCAGAAAAAGTTAATTGTATTTCTTGTGGGAAGCAAATACCTCATAAGGACTTTCATTCTTACTGTATTCCTTGCCTAGGCCCTGATCATAACTTTCTGGGTTGCCAGTTTTGTGCTAGATTTAACCAACGCACTATTAAGCGTCCGTATGATTTTGCTTTAAACTACTTTGGACGCAGGTTTAATTATCCAGAAATGTCGTTGGAAAGCCATCTGACTACTGGAGTTCACAAAAAGCGCAAAGAAAAAGAGACATCCGAGGCACAAAACTGATGACTAAGCTTCTCCTAAGCCAGTTGCCGGTTCTCAGGCACTTTTGCAGCCCCTGACGACTGCTACTTTAGAGTCGCAGACCGCTACCGACTCCCACGTGGAGTCAGCCATGCCGCTGGAGACTCAAGGTATTGGAGCCTCTGACGCTAATCCTTCAGATGGGTCCGGAGCCGCTGAGCAGGCACCGGCTTCTGAGGTTGTTTTCAGACCCAAACATCTATACATTAAACTAGCTTCAAAGGCAAAGACTAAAGCATCTTCAAAGGCAAAGAAACAAACACAAGAGCCACGTGGACAGGCCTCCATGCCCAAAAAGCAGATGCTCAAAATGGCCAAAGACGTGATTACCTTCATCAGGGGTTCCCATCCCCCTCCCCCTCCTGATAAGAGGCCTAGGCAAGAGACTTGAATATGAATCTTCAGATCAGGTTTCCATTTCTTCTGATTCCTCTTCTGATCAGGAATATTCTTTCCCCCCCATGAGGATTCTGAAGAATCCATACCTTCAGCTTCTCTTCCTGAGGACTATTCTTTTGGGGAAACCTTACATACCATGAGGGAGCATTTCCACTGAGAGCCAAGATTTTTCAGAATCTAAAGAGGCTCAGGGATTTCCTGTTACTACCTCAGCACAAGCCACTAGCCATCCCTCCTGTGTTAGACATTGTAGATTATGTGTTTTCAGAGTCTAGCCTTGCCCCTGACTCCTTACCTCCTGCTCCTGTTAAGCCTGACGGATATTTACAGGGTTCCTGACTCACATAAATTCCTTTTTAAAAACCCTGCTGCAGACCCAGAAACTATTTCTCAGTGTCCCAAGGGAGTCAAGGCTTCCGCTGCAAGAAACCTTACCCCTTCTGACAGGGATGCTAGGGCACTGGATAGATGGGGAAAAAAGGTTTACACATCTGCTACCTTGGCTATAAGGGCCTTAAACTGTCAGTTTCATATGCTCAAATATCAGCAACATGTCATGGCATTGCTTAAACAGAAAATGATGTTAAACTCTGAATGTGCAGAAAACAAGGAAATGCAGGATATATTGCATGCATCTGAACAAGTTGGAAAGCATACTTTGCAATGTGGTTTTGATTCTTTAGAGGCCTCCTGCAGGGCCGCAGTTACAAGTTCTGTAATTAGAAGGCATGCTTGGTTAAAGGAACAAAATTTGTCTGGTCATGTTAAAGTTAAATTATTAGATGCACCTTTACAGCATGATACTTTGGTGTTAAGGCAGAAGAGGTGTTAAAGAAAATTGAGGACAAGGCTAAATCTATGCAAATGGTCAAAGATTTCTTACAAGTACAGCCACCTAGGTTTAGTAGATACTGGCCAACAAAGAATTGGTCCTTTCCTGTGTCAGACAGACCTCAAAGGGGCAGACCCAGATGCAGATCCCAGGCACATGGTTCATACGGGTCAAAGCAATGGGCTGCTTCTACTTCCAAAAGTGGAGAAGACAAATCACAACCTTACAGGAAACAGTCCCAATGACTTCCCCCTGCCTGCACCAAGCACTTATTTCCTGGCAGCACCCTTAGGGGGGAACATTAGCACTTTTTTCACAAAATTGGTACATTATAACCCAGGGCAAGTGGGTTCTAAATATCGTGTCACAAGGCTACAGGTTCCATTTCCATACCTTGCCAAAGGCAAACGGCTGGCCAGATCTGCCAAAACATCAATGGGCAGAGGCACAAAAACAAGATGTTCTTCATCTCACATTGCTGCAGTCCTTACATATGGGTAGTCCGCTGTCCTCGGTCGGCCCGAATACCAAAGTATAAGGCTGACGTCGGTCAAGGCGCTTAGAACTGACATCAGAACGTCAGGGTACAAAAGCGCATGACCGACGTCATATCCTCAGTCTTTTTTGCCGCATGGTCCGATGCAGAAGCAGCGTTGCAAGTGCCGTTCGGCGTTCTGAAATTTTTCGAGTTCGGAGTTTCAGACCGAATCAAAGTTGTCTAAGTACCCCGTTGGGGAATATTTTGGTTTTTTCTTGCTTCAGTGTTTTACCGGATGTCAGAAAAAGTGAATAACTGTATTTCTTGTGGGAAACAGATACCGCATAGGGATTATCATTCTTTGTGTATTCCTTGTTTGGGGCCTGAGCACGACGTTGTTGGGTGTCACTTTTGTGCTAGATTCAATAAGCGCACTATTAAGCGAAGGTTAGATTGTGCTAGGCTGGTCTTCGGGAAGCGGTGCAATTATAATATGCCGTCGGATTCTCCGGCGCCCGCTTCTTCGAAGAAGCGCAAAGACAAAGCAGTTAAACCTAGGCAAGAAGAGTCGTCCGTTCCGGACGTCAGTTCTTTAGAGGCGTCAGTGGAACCGGTGGTTCCGACGGAGGCTTCTCTGGAGTCCCAGGGGGAGACTTTGATTTTGCAGGATGTGGCCTCTCAGGAGGCAGGTCAGGCTGAAGGGGCTTCCCAGGTTACTGTACTCCCTTCCCTTCCTAGAGTGGTTAGGCCCTCTCCTTCTGTTTCCAAGGCTTCTCCCAGAGGGCCAGGTTTAGCTTCTGTTGGGGTCACTCCTAGTGCAGCAGGGTCTGTGCCCAAGAAGCACATGCTTAAAATGGCAGAAGATTTGATTACTCTGATTAGAGGTTCTTTGCCCCCTCCTGATAAGAGGCCTAGGGTGGAGCCAGAGTTGGGGAGTTTTGAACAGGCTTCGGATGTTTCTGAGTCTTCGGCTGAAGACTTGCAGGAGTACTCTCCTTATTCTGATTCTGATGCAGATGATTCGACTCCTCCTGCTTTTCCTCCAGAGGATTTTTCTTTTTCAGAGACTCTTCATTCCATGAGGGAGCATTTTAAATGGGAAGGTCAGGACTTCTCTGATTCCAGGAAAAGGCTTAGGGAATTTTTGCTTTTACCCCAGCATAGGCCCTTGGCTATACCTCCTGTTCTGGATGTTGTGGAAGATGTGTTTGCAGAGGCTTCACTTAATCCTGATTCTCTGCCTCCTGCTCCTGTTAAACCGGATAGGTATTACAGGGTGCCTGAGGCTCATAAATATCTTTATAAGAGTCCTAGGGCGGACCCAGAAACTGTTAGTCGGGGACCTAAGGGTGTCAAGGCCTCTATTGTAAAAAATCCGGTTCCTCCAGATAAAGAGGCCAGAGCTTTGGATAGATGGGGAAAGAAAGTCTATACATCTTCTACCCTGGCTATGAGGGCTTTGAATTGCCAGTTTCATATGTTGAAATATCAAAACTATCTTCTTTCTCAATTGAAGTCTAAGGTGGATGCTCTGGCGGAAGGCATTGAGTGTAAAGAATTACAAGATTTGGTGCATGTTTCAGAGCAGGTGGGTAAGCATTCTTTACAATGTGGTTTTGATGCTGTACAGGCCTCGTCTAGAGTGGCTGCCACTGGTTCAGTTCTTCGCAGGCACGCATGGCTGAGGGATCAGAATTTATCTGACCATGTTAAGACAAGGATTTTGGATGCTCCTTTACAGTCTGATGTGTTGTTTGGTTCACCTGTGGAGTCAGTCTTGAAGAAAATGGAAGACTAGGCTAAGTCCATGCAGGCTGTTAAAGATTTTTTGCAAGTACAGCCTCCAAAGTTTAGTAGGAATTGGCCTGCTAAGGGGTGGACGTATCCTTCTTATGATTCTCAGTCTAGGGGTAGATCTAGACGTGGTAGGGGCAGAGCTCAGAGTTCTTTCAGACCCAGAACAGGGAGTTCACCTGCACAATCTTTGGGTGAGGGCAGGGGCCAGTCCTTTCGTAAACAGGCCCAATGACCTACCTTTTCAGCTGCCAGATCCTTCTTGCCTGGCAGCTCCTTTGGGAGGAAGGTTGGCACTCTTCAAGGAAAATTGGAATTTGATTACCCAAGACAAATGGGTATTGGATATCATACACTGAGGTTACAAGTTTTATTTCCATACCTTGCCTCCTTTCAAAGGCATGCCGGACGTTCCTCCTCAGCAAAGATTAGAGGCTCACAAACAAATTTCTCTGCTACTTCAAATAAGGGCCATACAACCGGTCCCTCTGCCAGAAGTGGGCCTAGGATTTTATTCTCGCCTGTTCCTAGTACCAAAGAAAGGGAACACGTGGAGACCAATCTTGGATTTATCTATCCTCAACACATATCTGGACATTCCCAAGTTCAAAATGTTGACGTTACAACAGCTTTTACCTCTGCTGGGCAAAGATCACTGGATGGTGACTCTGGATCTCAAGGAGGCTTACCTTCATGTTCCTATCAGGCTCAGTTGCAGAAAGTATCTGCGTTTTCGGGCTGGGACTTGTCATTATCAGTTCTCTGCATTGCCCTTTGGCTTATCTACTGCGCCCAGAGTGTTCACGAAGGTTCTGGCTCCAGTGATAGCTTTCTTCAGGCTAAGAGGAATACAGATCTATCCTTATTTGGACGATTGCCTGATTCTGGCCCAAGGAAAGGACGAACTTCTTCATCATTTACAGTATGTGATAGCAGTGCTAAGATGCCTGGGGTATTCTGTGAACGAAATAAAGTCCAGTCTAGTACCCTCTCAGGACATGTGCTTTCTGGGTGTGAGACTGAATACAGCATCCCAGATGGCCTTTTGACCCCGGACAAACAAAAGAATCTTTCTCTTTACTTCCATCAATTGTCTCATCAGTCCAGGCTGACTGCAAGGACAGTCCTTCAAGCCTTGGGGTTCATGGCATCTTGTATTCTGGTACTTCCCAATGCCAAACTGCATATGAGGAAGCTACAATGGTATCTCAAAATGTATGGACACAGCACTGCCAAGATATGGACACTGTCATTCAGATAATACCTTGCATTCAAAAGGAATTTTTGTGGTGGGCTCAGGAATGTCACCTAAACAAGGGACTCTCTGTGACCCGGCCAGAGGCGAGTCAGATTCTAACGACAGATGCCTCAGACAAAGCTTGGGGAGCTCATCTAAATGGAAAGTGGGTACAAGACACGTGGCCTGCCAGACTTCAACATCTGCATATCAACTTGAAGGAGATGTTAGCAGTCCAATTTGCATTAATAGCTTTCAAGGATTTACTTCTTCCAGGGCAGGTGTTGGTTCTAACAGACAACACAACTGTCATGTGGTACATCAACAAGCAAGGGGAACGATTCTTATCCTCTATGCAGACAAGCAATGATTTTGTGGGAGACTGCTCTCAGTTTACAGCTAAATCTTCAGGCAAGGTTTCTGCCGGGAGCACAGAACTCCTTAGCAGATGTGTTGAGCAGACAAATTATGGATCCCCACGAGTGGAAATTGGATCCTCATGTATTTCAGAAATTGACAGTGTTATGGGGAACTCCAGACATAGATCTGTTCGCTTCTCCACTAAACTACCAGCTGCCAAAGTTTTGCACAAAAAGGTTTCATCCCACAGCTTGGAAAGTGGATGCTCTCTCATTCAATAGAGCAATCTTCATGTGTATGCCTTTCCACCTCTGCCTCTCCTCCCAAAGGTACTCCTGAAGGTCAGACAGGACAAGCCAAAGATGATTTTAATAGCTCCAGATTGGCCTCGACAGCACTGGTACCCATTACTGAGAAGTCTGGTACGGGAGCCTCCATGGCCTTTGCCTTCGATTCCACACCTGCTGTCTCAGGAGAACAGTCATTTACTCAATGTCAAACTTCACTCTCTACATCTAACAGCTTGGCATATTCTGTTTTAAACCCTGGAGGGTCTCAGCTTCCACAGCAAGTTTTGAATGTTATTTTGGAGGCCAGAAGGCCTAGTACAAGGAAAGTGTACGCAGATAAATGGAGGAGGTTTTTATTTTGGAGTACAGCAAAGGAATTTGATGTTTCTAAGCCTAATTTAAGTGTGGCTCTTCAATATCTTACTGAGTTATTGGACAAAGGTTTGTCCTTCTCCTCTATTAAGGTTCATGCTGCAGCAATTTCTGCTCACTATGACTGTGACCCACCATTGTTTTCTCATCCTTTGTTTAAGCAATTCCTTAGAGGGGCAAAGAATATAAGACCCCCACGTAGAGCTCCTACTCCTGCTTGGGATCTCAATTTTGTGTTGGAGAAACTCACTCTACAACCTTTTGAGCCTGCAGCTACTGCCGAGTTGAAATATTTATCATGGAAGACTGCTTTTTTGTTGGCCATTACCTCTGCGAGAAGGGTTTCTGAATTGCAGGCCCTTATGGCGGTTGAGCCTTTCTTAATTTTCCATAAGGATAGGATATCTTTGCGTACTAATCCTTCCTTTATGCCTAAAGTGGTTTCTAGTGTGGCTTTAAACCAAACTATTCATTTGCCTACTTTTTATGCAAACCCCCAGAATAAAGGGGAAAAGATTTTGCACACTTTGGATATACACAGGCAGTTGCGATATTATTTGAGCAGAACTAAAGGGTTCAGGCAGTCTCAGCAGTTATTTGTTTCATTTGCTTTGGGTTCTCAGGGCAAGCCTGTTTCAAAACAAACTATTTCTAAGTGGATTGGGTTTTGTATTGCTTTCTGTTATTCCCATCATGGTAAGGAGATTCCAGCTGGGATTAGACCTCATTCCACTAGGGCTACTGCCACTTCTACAGCTTTTAAGGGGTGGCAACTAAAGATATTTTGGAGGCAGCTACTTGGAGTTCAGTGCATACTTTCTCTAAGCATTACCACCTTCCACTTTACTCTAAATCTAGGGCTGGTTTTGCCACTGCTATTTTACAGGGCATTTTGGCAGCTCCTAATGCTTTATAGTTTTGCCATCCTCCCTTACCTCTGCTTTGGGATTCTACCCATATGTAAGGACTGCAGCAATGTGAGATGAAGAACATAGTACAGTTTTGTACCTACCATAAATGTAGATGTTTGAAGATCCACATTGCTGCAGTCCAATTTACCCTCCCTCCTTCCCCTCTGTAGTTAGAGGCGGTTGTGTGGTTTGGGTTGTGAATATTGTAAATATTGTAAATAGGATTAGTGCAGGGGTGGTTGGTTGGTTTTTTGCTGTCTTTTGGTTTTGGCCTTTCTTTTTAGGGCCTTCTGACATCTGGGGCAAGAAAAGACTGAGGATATAACGTCGGTCATGCGCTTTTGTACCCTGACGTTCTGATGTCAGTTCTAAGCGCCTTGACCGACGTCAGCCTTATACTTTGGTATTCGGGCCGACCGAGGACAGCGGACTACCCATATGTAAGGACTGCAGCAATGTGGATCTTCGAACATCTACATTTATGGTAGGTACAAAACTGTACTTTTCATCCCTCATGGACATGAGGGCCATTCAACAAGTGCCAGAGCAAGAGCGGGGACAAGGATTTTACATAAGACTGTTCTTGGTACCCAGAAAAGACAAAGCCTGGAGGCCAATACTGGACCTACCGATTCTGAATACATTCCTGGATATACCAAAATTCAAAATGTTGACTTTGCTGCAGCAGTTTTTGCCCATGCTGGGCAAGAACGCTTGGCTTGTAACTTTACACCTAAACGAGGCATACCTGCATGTCCCAATCAGACAAATATGCAGAAGATACCTCAGATTCAAGGCTGGCTCCATGCATTACCAATTCTCTGCACTGCCCTTTGGCTTATCTACTGCGCCCAGGGTCTTTACAAAGTGCCTGGCGCCAGTAATTGCATTCTGCAGGCAAAGAGGAATACAAATATATCCTTACTTGGACAACTCTAATTCAAGCAGAGAACAAGGACATTCTTCTACAGCATCTGGCTTTTGTGAAAAAACTTCTAACATGCCTGGGGTACACAGTCAACGAAAATAAATCAAAACTAGTACCCCTCCTGGGTGCAAGCTTAAATACAACTGCCCACATGGCTTATCTCACGCCAGACAAAGGTAACTGACTACCTGTTTCAAAATGTTAGCAACAAAGGCCCAGTTATCTGCAAGAAAAATTCTGCAGACTGGGCTTCATGGCATCCTGCATCCTACTAATTCCATATGCAAGATTGCATATGAGGAAACTTCATTGGTACCTAAAAAGTGCTTGGACTCAACATTGCCACAGCCTGGAAACTATAAGTAGGAGAATTCATTTGTCAGCAACCTGTGGGTATGGATCCGATATCCGAGCCGGCATGGTTTATCCAGCTATGGATCCGAGCTCTTCCCCTCACCCATAATGCCCTGCTCTCCCTACATGACCTCAGATCTAGTTTGCCGCGCATGGTGAAGGCTGGGTCGTCAGAGCTCCAAAAGCTAAGTGTGATTATTGTCAAAAAAAAAAAAGGGTTTTAAAATTTTTTAGTTGTGTGAAAGTTTTAGGTTTCCCTTTGGTTTATATCTTTTTTGGGTTATTTTAATATAGTTTTTACCCTCCCCTCGCTGGTTCGTAGTTGGTGTGTGTGTGTTTTCTTGGGGCCTTTGTGTGAGTGTTTTAGTTATTTTTATTGTTACTATTTAAAAAAAAAAAAAATAGTGATGTCTGAGGCCCCAAAGGCTATTTTTTCAAAGTGCTCCGAGTGTGGCCATAAGCTTTCCCCTGCTGATGGCCACACTCGGTGCGTTCGATGCCTTGGGGTTGAGCACCTCACTTCAGGGTGTTCAATCTGTGCAGGGTTCAACCCCAGGGCACTGAAGGAGCGGAGGTCGAAGCTGGTCTTGGCGGGACTCTTGCCCCCAGACTCTGCTTCGGCCCCCGCCCCGTTGGTGGTCACTGCTTCGGCAGTCTCCGCCTTGCCTGCTCCCCCTCCTCCACCCGGGATTCAAACTCCCGCCAAAGGGTCGGAGGAGAGGGAAGCCAGGAAAAAGGACCGGAGAGAGAAGAACCTCAAGCGGCAGGCCGAGACCTCCGTTTCGGCCCCACCGGCTAAGCGGGCTTCTCCTCCGGGCTCTCTGGCTGCTGGCTCTCCCCCTCCTCGGCTCCGGTCCCCGTGCTTTTCACCGGAGCCTGAGGATGAGGAGATCCGACCTCCTTCGAGGCTATCGAGGCAGCACTCAAGGCCTACCTCGGTAGCCTCGTTGAGGTCTACTTACAGCCTCTCCGATGCTGATCTGGACCGGATGATGCGAAGGTTCATCCAGGCCCAGGTGCAGATGGGAGTGCTCCTGCCTCCCCCCCCCCTCTGGGGGGGAGCTCGACCCCCTTTTTTTAAGCCCATTGCTCCTTCTCCGACCCGATACCCAGGTTCGGAGCCGCAGGTGGGTCAGCGCCGATAGTACTGGGTACTTCGGATCCGACCCTGCCCTAGAGTCTGTCGGATCCGACCTCTCGGAGCCTTGGCCCGAGCTTCGGATCCGAGGGACTCAGTGTGCCTTCGGCGCCGTCCTTGTCTGAGCACACTGGTCCCTCGGATCCGAGGGGCTCGGCACCGGCTCCGATCCTCTCATCGGATCCGAGGGGGAGCCGACTTTCGGATCCTATTGTCGAGGCTGGCTCCCCCTTGGCTTTTGATGTAGTGGAGAGGGCTCTGTTGAGGGCATCCGGACCCCCGGCCCTTGCTTCGGCTCCATCCCGCACTCCATCTGCTCTGGGCCAGGCTTCCATCACCCGGCCACTGGGACAGCCCGCTTCACTGCCCCAAGCAGTTCCTGTGGTTCTGGACATTGCTGGTGAGGGCTCCTCGGACAGCCCCCCCCCCCCCGAGGAAGCATCTCGCAAGCATTCGTGTAAGAGGAGGCACATAGACACTGACTTGGAGGAAGGGGAGGGCTCCCCAAGATCACCCCCTGAGGATGTCTCCTTCGGAGACATCATGGAAATGTTACGGATTAGAGGGGGTGGTCTGCCCCAAAGTCTTCCTCGGACGAGTCAGTGTTCTTGGAGGCATTTGAAGCGGGCCCGTCTACCTCTTGGGTGTCCCCTCCTGCCGACCCCCTGGTGGACCTTATTACCACCAGGGCGTGGACCCGGACACCGTGGAGCCAATTCCTAAGAGGCCTGACAGGCTCCTTAGCCCCCCTGCTGACTGTGCCCACTGGAGCAAAGGACCCCCGGTAGATGCCATGTTGTCGGCAGCAGCCACTAAGAGGGAACTCGCCCAGGAGAGTCCCTCAGTCCATCCCCCCGAGCAAGGAGTCTCGGATGATGGACCGTTTGGGGAAGCGAATCTTTAGTTCAGCGACCTTCTTAGTGAGGGTGCTCAACTATTTGGCACGCGTCATTAGGATGCAGCGCGATCTTATCAAGGAATACGCTGCATCCCCCCCAGAGTCCATATCTGAGGAGGACAAACTTATGCACTCCACCCATATGGCCACTCTTCGTTCTGTGACTAACACCTCTATGCGGTTACTTTCCAACGCTACCGAGGGAGCCGCTAGAGCTGCGGGAGTGGGCCTAGTCACAAGACGGCAGGCCTGGCTCCGCCACTGCGATTTTTCGGAGCCCTTCAAGGCGTCATTCGCGAATGCCCCCTGAAGGACGGGAAGACGCTCTCTGCCGTCGGAGTCTGCTTCTGTGTGCCCCAGAGGTCCTACTCTAGGAACCAAAAGGGCCAGAAGAAGATGTGGTTCCGGAAGTCGCAGCATTCCCAACCCGCTCCGGACAACCAGTCCTTCGGCAGAGGAGGACAGGGAGGACGCCGCCCTAGGGGCAGAGGGGCTCCCAGGAACTTTGGGTCCAGGGAACCTTTCTCTGAATGGCCCACGCAGCAAACCTGAGGGGTTGCCCGACTGCTCCACTCTGGAGGCAGTCGGGGGACGTTTCTCGGAGCACCTAGCGGCATGGGAGTCCGTTACATCGGACCGCTGGGTACTCCGGATTATATCCAGAGGTTACAAGATCCCCTTTCTTCATGTCCCAAAGTTAAAAATCCTCCCCGATGTTCCACCCGATCAGAGGGAGGCTGCTTCAGCAGAAATTGGCCATCTGCTGAAAAAGGCCATCCAGCCCGTCCCCCCAGACCAGATCAGATCAGGGTTCTACTCCAGGTTCGTTTTAGTGCCAAAAAAGACGGGGGACCTAAGACCCATTCTGGACCTGTCCCTGTTGAACCTGTTTGTTCCCAAAGAGAAGTTCCAGATGGTCACTTTGCAGTCCATCCTCCCCCTCCTAGGGGAGAATCACTGGATGTGCTCTATAGACCTCAAGGACGCCTACTACCACATTCTGATGGACAGACGATCCAGGAGGTTTCTTCGCTTCCGGCTGGGAGCCAGTCACTACCAGTTCAGGGTCCTTCCCTTTGGTCTCACCACAGCCCCCAAGGTGTTCACCAAAGTGTTAGTGGTTGCGGCCCACCTGAGGCTTCAGGGGGTGCAGGTCTTTCCGTTACCTAGACGACTGGCTTCTCACCGCCCCAACAAGGCATCTACTCTCTTTGGCAAGAGACTCCTTCCTTCGTCTAGCTCCCAAGCTAGGCATCACGGTAAACATAGAAAAGTCCAACCTGGTCCCTACTCAAACAATAGAATTTATAGGAGCCAGGTTAGACACGAGAAATTTAAGAGCCTTTCTCACAACCGACAGGGTTCGGAATCTGCGACTCCAGGTGCGGGCCATCCTTCACTCCAGCTCAACACCTGCGGAATTGATCCTGAGGGTGCTAGGGTCTATGGCGGCAGTGATTACTCTTCCGCACGCCTGCTTGAATATGCAGGTGCTTCAGTGGACACTTCAGGTGCAATGGTCATTTCTCTCTCCCCCTGTATCCATCCCATTGCAATCAGCAAGGCTTGCAAAGCGGTCTCTGTTGTGGTGGCTCCATTCTCCGGACCTCCACAGGGGCCGCCCCTTTTGTGCACCTCCCCCTCTCGCCACGGTGACCACGGACGCTTCCCTCCTCGGGTGGGGGGCATTTTGCGGGCCGGACGGTCCAAGGCACGTGGAGCGATTCAGAGACCTCCCTGCATATCAATGTTCTGGAAATGAGGGCGGTGCTCTTGGCGTTGCAAGCACTTCAGGCCCTCCTTCCCCTGGGAACAATTGCGATTCAATCAGACAACATGTCGGTGGTCTGGTACATCAACAACCGGGGGAACTAGGTCTTACCCTTTATGTCGAGAAGCCATGAGAGTGTGGGAATAGGCAATCTCCACCAACCGCTTTCTCATCGCAACGCATATTCCGGGTCGGACCAACATCCTAGCGGACAAGCTCAGTCGCACCATTCTCTCCCCGTACGAGTGGTCTTAATTCTCAAGTAGCGAAACGTATCTTCGCACAGTGGGGGACTCCCTGTTGCGATCTCTTTGCTTCTCCTGTAAACGCCAAGTGCGAAAGTTTTTTCGCTCTAATCCCCCCTCCAGGGGATTCTCCGAGAGACGCTCTGGTGCATGCTTGGCCTCCCGTTCGTCTTTACGCATGCCCCCCTCTACCTCTGATGCTACACGTACTTCAGAAAGCCTCTCGGTTGGGGTGCAGAATGATCCTCATTGCCCCGTTCTGGCCTCGACAGATCTGGTTCCCTTACCTAAGGTCTCATTCAGTGAATCCACCTTGGATTCTAGATCCCATTCCGGATCTGATATCACACCCGTCGAACCTGCCAATTCCGAACCTGGACAACCTGAAGTTGACTGCTTGGCTGCTCCAGTTCCACTCCTAATCAGGACTCCCGGTATCTCGTCCCCAGTTAAGGCCATTCTGGTAGCGGCCCACAACCCCTCTACCAGAAAAATTTACCGCAGTAAATGGAAGTGTTTCTCCATTTGGGCAGAGCGGCAAGGCCTAGATCCTTTCACGGTTCCCCTTCCTTTGGTTCTAGATTTCCTTACTACTCTCTTTAATGATGGCGCCAGTAGTTCCACGGTCAAAGTTCAGCTGGCGGCCATATCTCATTACCATGTTGGACATGATTCAGGGTCTCTTATGTTGGCTAAGTTATGCAAAACCTTCCTAAAAGGCACCTTTTTGCTCAGACCTCCTGTCAAAGAAACTGTTCCCCCGTGGGATCTTTCCTTGGTACTTCAGGCCTTGACCGCTCCCCCCTTCGAACCTGCGGCCACAGTCGATCTTAAATACTTGTCCTTTAAGACTGCTTTTTTGGTAGCCATTACTTCGGCTAAGAGAGTTTCAGAGCTCCAGGCCCTGTCCATGAAACCGCCTTATTTGATTTTTCATCCGGACCGGGTGTACCTAAGGATCAATCCCTCCTTTCTTCCTAAGGTAGCTTCGGAAGCTAACATTAATCAGTCCATCAACCTCCCTGTTTTCTTCCCTAAGTATCAAAACAAAGGCGAATACAAGCTGCATTCCTTGGATGTTCACAGGCAGCTTCATTTTTACCTTCATAGGACTCAGGGGAGTACCAAACAAGGACATTTTAGAGGCAGCTACTTAGAGTTCAGTGCACACCTTTACAAAGCACTGTCATCTGCCACTCTACTCTAAATCCAGGGCAGGCTTTGCCACTGCAGTTCTGCAAGGTATCATAGCCGATCCTAATGCTGTTTAGCTCCAGCCTCCCAACCATAGCTTTGGGAATAAATGTAATGACTGCAACAGTGAAACACGAAGAACATAGTACAGTTGTGTACACTTACCATAAATGTAGATGTTCGAGTGTATTCATTGTTGCAGTCCAGGTTACCCACCCACTTCCCCCCCTTTTCTTCTGATGGAACCTATCTTTCCTCGTCTGATTTATACACAACCTATGTGGTGTATTTGCTTGTGGATGAAGGTAAAGTGTATATTGGGCACCTGACATCTGGGGCAAGAAAAACTAAAGAAAATGACGTCTGCTGCTTCTTTTATACCCCTGACGACCTGATGTCAAGGAAGGGTTGACGGCAGCCGACGCAGGACCCAAGACTTTGGAATTCAGGCCGACTGAGGGCAACCTGCCAGCAGGATTACCCAAATGTAATGACTGCAACACTGAATACACTCAAACATCTGCATTTATGGTAAGTGTACACAACTGTACTTACCCTGTCAACAAATCATATTCCTTGGAGCAAGCTTGAATACAACTTCCCAGATGGCTTTCCTCATGACAGAGAAACAAATTCATTTGACAACCTATTTCAAACAAGTGGCCACAAAAAACATATCTGCAAGGCAAATACTACAAGGCTTTGGGGTTCATGGCCTCCTGCATTCTTCTAATTCCATGTGCAAGACTGCATATGAGGAAACTACAATGGTATCTATAAAGCCTGTGGTGTCAACATTCTCAGGATCTAGAAGCAATGATTCCCATCATACCTTGCCTACGCCTAGAGTTTTTTTGGTGGGCAGAGGCCTGCCACCAAAACGAGGGACTACCATTCACACCACCCCCTGTCGCCCAAACCCTAACAACAGATGCATCAGGTTATGCATGGGGGCTCACCTGGCAGGGAAGTGCAATCAGGGCAAATGGAACCCAAGTCAAATGCACTTGCATATCAATCAAAATGAAATGTTAGCTGTACAGAATGCTCTGACAGCCTTCAAGGACCATATTCTTCCAGGACAATTAATTGTAAAGACTGACAACACCACTGTTATGTGGTACATAAACAAGCGGGGGGGGGGGTACTCATTCTTACCCCCTCTGCAGACTAGCCTTGACATTGTGGAACACAGCCTTGAGCTACCAAGTGCATCTACAAGCTCAATTCCTGCCAGGAAAACTAAATACACTGGCAGACGAACTAAGCAGAAACCTCATGGACCCACACGAGTGCAAACTGGAACCAAGGATTTTCAACATGTTGACAAGCAAATTGGGGAGCCCAGATATAGACCTGTTTGCCTCCCCACAGAACTATGAATTGGACAAATTTTGCACAAGGACTCTCCACAATCAGTTTATGCCTTTCCTCCTCTGTTCTCCAAAGTATTACTAAAGATCAAACAAGACATACCAAGGACGATCTTGATTGCACCAGGCTGGCCACACCAACACTGGTTCCCCCTCTTGTGCAGTGTGTCAATGTTGGCCCTATGGCACCTGCCTCAGGCCCCTACCCTTTTGTCTCAGCAAGAGAACCAGATTCTGCACCCTCAGCTTCATACACTGAACCTAGCAGCCTGGCTAATTACCTAATCAATCCTTTACCATCCCTCAGTAAACCAGTGATGGATATTATTTTAGAGGCAAGGAGGCCTAGTACTAGAAAATCTTATGCTGAAAAATGGAAAAGATTCTGTGCCTGGAACCAATCTCAAGGGATGAGCACAGCAGTGCCCAGTTTACCTCAGATTTTACAATACTTAACTGAGATGCTTCACAAGGGCCTGTCTTTCTCCTCCATCAAAATTCACACTTCAGCCATTTTAGCTCATGATAGCACAGAACCTCCCCTTTTCTCTCATCCACTGCTTAAGCAGTTCCTCAGAGGGGCCAAAAATCTACGACCACCCACGAGAGCCCCAACTCCAGCCTGGGACTTTAACTTTGTATTGGAAAAGCTCACCCTTCCTCCTTTCGAGCCAGCTGCCACTGCAGATTTAAAATTCCTCTCTTGGAAAACAGCTTTCCTTTTAGCAATCACTTCAGCAAGAAAGGTATCTGAATTACAGGCCCTCGTGGCAGTGGAGCCTTTCATCATCTTTCATGTGGACAGGGTGTCCCTCAGGACCAATCCCTCCTTCATGCCCAAGGTGGTATCCAGTGTGGCCCTTAATCAGTCCATTTGCCAACCTTCTTTCCTAACCCACAGAACAAAGGGGAACGGATACTGCACTCCTTAGAAATGCAGACACAACTTAGATTCTACTTGGACAGGACTAAACCTCAAAGGAAATCTGACCAACTGCTGGTGGCATTTGCTGCAAGGGCAGAGGGGAAGGCAATTTCAAAGCAAACCATTTCCAAATGGATAGGCCATTGCATTCATTTCTGCTACAAGCAGCATGAAAAACCTATCCCACAGGGGATCAGACGCCACTCAACCAGAGCTGCATCTACCTCTGCAGCCTTTCTCAGAGGTGTCCCTACCAGGGACATCATAGAAGCTGCTACTTGGAGTTCTGTACATACTTTCACCAAGCATTACCATCTGCTAATTTTCTCTAAATCCAGAGCTGGCTTTGCCATTGCAGTCTTGCAGGGCCTTATAGCTGGTCGTAATGCTATCTAAATTCCTCCTCCCATCCTTAGCATTAGGAATCTACCCAAATGTGATGACTGCAACAGTGAAACATGAAGAACATAGTACAGTTGTGTACACTTACCATAAATACAGATGTTTGAGTGTATTCATTGTTGCAGTCCTGGTTACCCTCCCTCCAGACCCCTTTCTTCTTCTGGCTATATCTCTACTCTCCTTTACTATGCTCAAAAGCTTTTTGGTGTATTTGCTTTTTTGTTGGAGGTATAACCTTGTATATTTTTAGATTTAATTGCTTCCCATTAGGGGGGCACCTGACATCTGGGGCAAGTAAAACTGATGTAATAGTGTCTGCTGCATGTTTTATACCCCTGACGTTGTGGAAGAAGGGACAGCAACCAACGCAGGACCCAAGACTTTGTTAATCAGGCTGACTGAGGGCTATTGCAAGCAGATAACCCAAATGTGTTGACTGCAACAGTGACTACACTCGAACATCTACATTTATGGTAGGTGTACACAACTGTACTTTTTATTCCCATGTTGCAGTATTCTGCATATGGGTTTTACCCTTCAGTCTCTAGTATGTATGGCCAGTATCCAAAAGCTTTCAGTTTCTCTGTGGTGCGTCAGACGTGGACGAGATTTTGTATGCTACAAAGGTGACGTGTGCATGCCCCAGCCCTCAGAACTTTTCAGCCTCCAGTCGTAAACAAGGTGTACCTGTTACTGCTGACGTATTTGTTAAGATAAGTACCCTGTTCGGGACCTTTCTCAGTCATTCTAATTTTTGATTTTATTTTTTATTGGTTCATAGATTAGTACTAAGCTAATTGCCCTTGTGAGCCATTTTAAGCCTAGACAATTATCCCTTGTGAGACTCGAACCCTACACCTTGTGTTTGTAAGGTAAACACCTTAACCATTAGGCCGCCCTGCTTATTGTTATCCAGAAAGGATAAGTGTCGGTGTGGAAGCCAGATCCCTCATAAGGGTGCCCACAACAAGTGCCTTTTCTGTTTGGGAAAATCTCACGACCATAAGGCCTGCCCTATTTGCCAGGCGTCCATACCGAAAACTTTGCGTAGTCACTTGCATGCTTTAAACCTGTACTTTGAGAACAAATGTCTGTACTTATGCTTAGGATGGAAAGCTCTTCTGACGTCCCCGTGGAACCGCCAAAAAAAGGCCAGGACCTTACAGCCTTCGACTACTACTGAGCCTCTTCTGGTCGACTCCCAGCATGTGGCCGACAAAGGCCTGGTCGCTGGATCGGGTTCCGGAGCCACCACTTTAGAGGTCGTGGGTACCTCTAAAGACACTGCACCATCCACAGGCAAGAACATGTCCGCAGAGGCTATTCTGACACTGCTAGCAGGCGCCGGGGAGACCAACATTTCCTGGGGAGTAGTCTGAGCCCTCTGACTCCTTGCAGTTGCCAGTTTCCAGACAGATGTCCACTGCCCCTCTTAAAAGGGAAGAGAGAAAACACATCTCACCCTTTTCAGAAAGCATGCCTGATTGGCAGGCTTTCAGCCAGAGTTTCTTAAGTGTTTTTATGGCACTGAGACCTATGCCAGCTACTTCTGCCCCACCTCTCCCGAGCCCTAGGCCTCTGCCTACAGATCCATCTCCCGGGGAAGAGGCAGTCCTTTCAGATTTCTCTGAGGAATCTCTCTCCAACTCCCAACTCTCTCTCCACCCTTGGGGTACAGATCTCCAGAGGAAGAGTCACTGGACCCTGACTCTTCAGTTGAAACTTTGACCTTCAGTGAGGCAATTAGCAGGATGAACACTTTAAATGGGATTCTTCAGAAATGTGTGAGGTACAAAAGAGGTAGTTTGGCCTCATTCAAATGGAACCCCCTAGCCCATCTGCTATTCTTCACATCCTGCCTGCCTTTCTAGATCCCGTCATCTCTGAATCCGGACTCTCAACCTCCTGTCCCACGTAGACCTGACAGGCTTTACAAAGTACCTGACACTGCTAAGTATCTGATAAAGTGCCCACTGGCAGCCGCTGTATCTATTGCCACTAAACTCTTGCCTGCTGCCACCATTCTCCCAGCTTCCAAAGATGACAAGACAATGCAAAGGCAAAAAGATTTATACTTCTGCTACCTTGGCTTTCGGAGCCACAAATATCAGACACACATGGCCAAGTACACCTGGTCTCTCACAATCTGCCACCAAACATTTGGCAGATATTCCTGACTCCCCTGTTAAAGTATCATTGTCCTGTCTCATGGCTCTCACATCCCAGGTCACCGGACACTCCTGTGTAGCTATGATGCTGCTGAATCCTCTGCCAGGCCAGCAGCATCAGCATTTGCCTTGTGCCGATACTCCTGGCTTCGCCTACAACCCCAGCTTGATTTCAGGGCAAAGCTCACTGATGCTTCCCTGGACAATGCTACACCCTGGCTCTAAGGTTGCAGGCCTCTTTAAATCTGTGCAACAGAAAGGAAAAGAGATGCAGGACCTTAAACATTTATTGGTCTCTCCAGTCCCCAAGTTTCACAGAAAACTATATTTCCAAAACAGTTTATTAAAAAGCAGTCCCGACCCACTCCTCCTCCTAGACCTCGTAAGATCTGCCCACCCTCTTCGGGCCCTTCTCACCTTTGACAAGTGGGTTCTGTCCATCCTCATAACGGCTGTTTCATGTCATGGCTCTCACCCTCCAATATGGTGGGGCATTCCTTGACCTACGCAGCAGCTGCACCTCTTGTAACCAGTACTGCAGACACTGTTCGACCAGGGCACTGTAGAGTCAGTCCCTTTCTCTGCAAAAGGAAGAAGTTTCTACTATAGGCTCTTCCTGGTCCCCAGGATGGACAGACCGACCATGGAGACTCATCATAGACCTCTCCTATCTCAGTCTCTCCCTAAAAGTACCTACCTTCAAATTGCTTACCCTGCCAGCCCTTTTCCCTGTGATTATCCCACAGGGATTCGTGGCTGCATTGGACATAAAAAATTCTTATCTCCACATCACAAGCAGGCCCTCCCACAGGACATATTTAAGATTCCAGGTGGGCACTTCTCATTTGCAGTTCTCTGCCTTGCCCTTTGGACTTTCCACCTCACCCAAAGTCTTTACCAAATGCTTGGCACCTGTGGTGGCTTACTGCAGGAAAAAGGGAAAACAGATATTTCCCTACCTGGATGACATGCTGATCAAATACTGCAAGGGGGCATCCACTTTGTGGTGACCCTACTTTAGTCTCCAGGATTCCAGATAAATCTGCCAAACTCCCATCTTCAACCAGCATAGGACATTGTGTTCCTGGGGTGCAGAATACGCTCAGATCTCATGGAGGCATGCTGACCACCTCCATAAGTGAGCTACTTGACAACATCTTCTCTTGGTACTTCACTCCCCAGAGTTGGCTGCAAGGCAGTACCTCAAGCTTCTGGGCTACATGGCAGCCACAATACCCATGCTTCCTTTAGCAAGGCTACATATGAAGAAGCTGCAGTGCTACTTCCACTCAATCTGGAGCAACATAGCCAGCTTCTGGAACACATTGTGCCCCTTCTACCCTGCCTAAAAAAGGAAATACTTTGGTGGTTGGATCAGGTACAGTGCAACCCAGACCTCCCACTCCAACCACCACAACCCACTCAGGTCATGCACACAGATGCCTCAGACCTGGGATGGGGAGCCACCATCGGACACAAGACAGGTGCAGGGCCTGTGGCCAAACCACCTCAAATCAGAACACATCAATGCCAGAGAGATGAGGGCAATTCTTCTAGCCCTGCAGGCGTTTCAACCTTTCATTCAACAGGGGACTCTTCTGATATACACAGACAACACGACTGTACTGTTATATCAACAAGCAGGGGGGGGCAAGTCCTACCTGCTGTGCAGGTTAGCCCAACAGGCAGATTTGAGCAAAAGCAGCACAAATGGATGATGTACAGATGTCTTTCTGAATCTGGTCCACAGGTGGGGTATACCTCAACTTCCTGGCTTTTGCACCAGGACATCCGAACCAAAGGCACTGGCAAACAGATGTCTTCTCAATTTCATGGAAGGGGAAATATCTATATGCATTCCCCCTTCCCACTCATTTAGAAGGTCCTGCTAAAAATTCAACAGGACACCCCAAAAATCTTGGTGACTTCCTACTGGCCCAGACAGCACTGGTTCCCCCTACTCCATTTGTCCAAGGGCAATCACAAGTTACCCCCTCCAGAGTGGACCTCCTCACACAGCACAAGGGGGGGGGTCACTAATCCATCCACAGTGGTAGATGCTACACCTTACTCTGTGGCTGATCGGATTCTGATCCCATTTAGACACCTTTACAATGAGGATGTGCTCAATGTCCTGCAGGAGGCCAGGAAACCATATACTAGAAAATCACATCTCTCCAAGTGGAAACGATTCACTATTAGGTGTCGTAAGACAGCTGGATCCACTTCTCAGCGAACCCCCTCCAGTGCTGTCTTATTTGTGGGAGCTACTGCAGTCTAGACTGGCTTATTCATCCATCAAAGCCCATCTGTCTGCTATTTCTGCTTGCCTGCCTTTGGATCCCCCATTAGCATCCAGACACCCTTACAAATTTTTCCTCAAAGGGGTACTGCACCTTAGGTCCCCCAAGAAATCCATTCCCCCGCCGTGGGACCCCGCTACATGATATAGAAGCTTACGCTACCTCCCTTTGAGCCAGCAAACAAAGTCTCTTTAAAGCACTGTACTTGGAAAACTGTTCTTTTAGTGGCTCTAACCTCAGCCAGGAGAATGTCCAAACTCCAAGCCCTTATGGCTACCCCTCCCTTTCAAGTTTTCCACAAGGATAAGGTTACCTTTAGGACAAATCCTTCCTTCATGCCCAAAGTATTTAGGGTCTATGTCAATTCTTCGAATGCTTAAAATGTTGAACGTTACATGGTCGAGACCAAATGTTTGACATTTCAGGTGTTCGAAGATTGACATTTAACAGCGCCGTTTGGTGCAGAATGGGAGAATTTCCCATTTCTGCACTGAAGTGTGGTCTCTGAGTTGGTATATGTAAGTGGGGGGTGAAGGGGGGCTTGCCCCCCTGCTCGCACTTAAGGTGTTTTTCTTTTTTTTTTCTTTTATATTCGAACATCCAAATGTCAACCATATGGTCTCGACCATGTGGTATTTGACATTTTGGATGTTCGAATATTTAACATAGACCCGGTAGTCAATGTCCTGTCCGTTTTTTCCCCAAACCCACAAGGAGACAAATTGCTGCATACCCTGAATGTTCACAGGCAAATTAGATTCTACCTGCACATCACGCAAGTCTATCAGACAGACCAACTCTTTGTATTCTTTCACCCCAAAGCTTTGGGGAAGGCAGTGACCAATCAGACTATATTTCTACTTGGATATTCAAAGCTATTGCCTTCTGTTACCAGTTCCATGGTAAGTCCTTGCAGGGGACAGCTAAAGCTCATTCCACAAGAGCAATGACATCTTCAGGAGCCTTCTTCAAGAGTCTGGATACCTCTTCTGTCCTGGAAGCTGCTACTTGGTCCTCAGTCCATGCCTTCACCAAGCACTACAAGGTTGACCTCATCTCCATATTTGGGGCAGGGTTCACCAGGGCTATCCATGGATTCCTGGAATATGCCTCTAGACCACCACCTCGACTTCAGTGTGCTTTGGCACTCAACCATATGCAGAATACTGTTAACACGGGAGTAGAAGGACATAGAAAAGTTGTGTAAAATCTTACCATAACCATAGATGTCCTATTCCATGTTGCAGTATTCCTTTCCCTCTAGTCAGTTAACTTCCCTTTTTGGATGGCAATGATATGGCCTTGCCCCATACAGGGCTAGCTCCGACTGGGGCTACTGTTCTGAGGGCTGGTGCATGTAGACATCACCTTTATGGCCCACGAAATCTCGTCCATGTGACGCACCGCAGAGGGACTGAAAACTTTTGGGGATACTGGCCGTATATATGTGAGACTGATGGGTAAACCCATATGCAGAATACTGCAACATGGAAGAGGACATCTAAGGTTATGGTACGAGTTTACACAACTTTTCTATTTCCACTCTGGTCCACTAAAGTTCAGCAAGGACCTCCGGCTCTGCCACAATTTAAATTTACTGCACCTATAGGAACTTGTATTGGCCTTAAAGGATAACAGTATCCATACCTGAATGAAGCACAGATATTAAGGCAAAAGGGAAACGAGCTACCCCCAACACTACAGACCTGTGTGATATTTGGTGGTGTTTCCAGCCATGGGTCTTTCCTGCTTACTCCATAGGATCTCTATTGCTTATACTGATGCATTTTTCTTTAAAGGTATTACTTTAAAGCTATCTAAGAAAAACTGATTGTTTCCGGGTATGGATAACTGTTATCCTTTAAGGCCGGTGCAAGTCCCTTATTTGGAAAAGTTATGTGCATAGAAATCACTGCTGCAATTGTATTTCTTCAGAGATGTACAAAAGGTGTGACATCCAAATTCCAGACTGACATTTGGAGCCTTATTTGGACATTTCCTGAGCATAGCTGCACCCCAGCTAAAGTCTAATGTTCTATGTAAAGGAGAAGATGGTCATGCCATGCATTTTGTCCTTTCTTATTAAAAGCATTCAGTTCAGTTTGTTGTCCAATTTAGATTATGTCCAGAGCAAATTAATTATCCAGTCTGGGATTTAATTTGATGTAGATTACCCCCTAATGGCAGTAGTGTGTCATTCTGGCTGAGGCTGCAGGGGTTCCAGGCCTTCCCTTTTCTGGATGATTGGCTTCTAACCACACGTACAAAGGCATTTCTCATCAAAGCCAGAGATTCCTTTCTTCAGCTGTGTTTGTCCATGGGCATAACAAAGAATCATGAACAGTTCAATCTGAAACCAGCTCATTTTCTAGAATTTATAGAGTGCCATTTGGATATGGTCATTCAGAGCAAGCTGCTATCAAGGCTGAGTTCACCTTTACAGTCTTCTGACCTCCCGCATGTTCCCAGGCCATTAGCTACTTGAATACTTCATTTCCTTGGGCACATGGCAACTTTTGTTTATCTGTACTGCTTACAAGATTCAGCGAGTTTTACAATGGACTTTTTGCAGTTCTGTGGTCCTATCTGACTCACTGCATGGACTTTCCAGTGCTTCTGACAGGTGTTTGTCTCCATCTTGTTGGTGGCTGGAGTTTGTATTAGTTACAGTAGGGTGACCCTTTTTTCTTCATTATTCCCAGGCTACAGTAAGTACAGACACTTCTGGGGTGGGGACAGTTCAAGGGGAACACTGTCCAAGGTACCTGCTCGAAGAATGAGGACAATCTTCGCGTCACTGTTTTGGAAATGAGAATGGATCTCCTAATGTTGCAGGTATTTCAGGACTTCTTCCCCAGGGGGTGTGATTGCCATACAGACTGTGACAGCATGTTGGTGGCATGGTATGTGAAGAAGCATAGGGAAAACTTGATCATATCTGCTATGTCTAGAGGCCCATGAGCATTTGGCATTGAAAGAATGTCCTCTTCCGTGGTTTGTGATTACAGTGTAAATATCCTAGGGAGATCCAGCATGTCTTGGTGGACAGTTTGAGAAGGAAGTTTCTGCCACGTAAACCGTCTGAATCCTAAGGTAGTGGAGCAGATTTTCAGCTGCTGAGACACCTCCTGTAGCGATTATTTTGCTTTCTCATCCACCACAAAGTGTAGCAGTGTTTATGTCCTTATCCCTTCCGGAGGGAAAGTCACCAATGAATGCTCTTCTGTATACTTGGTCCTCAGGCCGCCTCTGTGCCTGTTTTCCATGCCCTTTGATAATCAAGTTTCATCAGAAAGCATTCCATTGCAGAATGACAGTCATCCTCATCACTCCAATTTGGCCCTGACTGGTTTGGTTCCCCTTTTTGACCTCATCTTCTGCACCCACCTTGGTTGCTGTATGTGTTTCTGGATCTGATTTCTCATTCCAGGATTTCTACTCCCAAACCTTTGCCTCCCTCAAGTTGACCACATGGTTTCTCCAGTTTTGATGATTGCGAGGAATCCCAAGTTGTACCAGACAGTTATTCACATGGGTTCATAGGATGATACTAGGCTGTTGGCCTGGAGACCCTTATAAGCCTAGCCAAGAATTTCACCCATGTTCTCTCAGTCAGCACCGGTTTACCCTGTCCAGCAGGGAGACGGGAGGGATCCCAGGGGTGTGTTTTCCGTTTGCCATCCAGTCGTCCAGGTTCCTCTTAAAGAGGGCTAGAGAGGTACTCTGCTTGACATGGAGAGGGAGTAGATTCCAATTACACAGATGGAGTTTTCGAGACAAAAATCTATCCTGCCAACAAGTTCTATTGTCTCAGACCAGGTAGGTCCATGTAGAAAGCCTTCTATAAAGTGGAGGCAACGTGGTGTTCAAATGTGAGGTTGCTATCAACGTGGGTGCCCAAGTCCCTTACGACTGACTGCGTACTTAGTACGTTGTTACTAATGTGATAATTAGTGGGGATGTCATTTTCCTCAAAGGGGATAGTGATGCATTTCTTAGCATTCAGTTTGAGGCCATGCTTCTGGCACCAGTCATTAATTTGGGTAAGGCCCTCTTGGAGGATGTTCACATCACTAGGGGAATTTAAGTCTGCACCCAACTTGCAGTCATCTACAAACTTGGTCAGCCACAAACCACTGGTTTTGGCTTGCACCTCAGAAAAGTATATCCCAAACAGTAGAGGCCCCAAGACCGATCCTTTGGATACACCGCCCGTTATGGGCCTACTACTAGTGGTTTCTCCTACTTTTGAGTGGGTTCAAAAAGTGAGCCAAGTAGCTACCCATCTGGTAACATACGGGTTGATGCCTAGCTGGGAGTGTTTATTATGCCCGAGTGGGGAATAATGTTAAAGGCTTTGGCTAGGTCAAGGTAGGTGGTGTGCATGGTCTTCCCTCGTCCATGGCTTTTGGTGACTGTTTTGAAGTGGGCCAGGTTTAACAGGCGTGATTTCCCTTTGACAAAACCAAACTGTGTGTGGGTCAAACATTTGGAGGTTGTCAATGTCCTTGTTTATAAGGTCCATGATGATGCATTCCATGGCCTTGCAGATCAGGCTAGTTAGGCTGATGGGCCTGTAATTGCCTGCATCAGTGGACGCTCCACCTTTGTGTAGAGGGATGGCAGTGTCTGTCCTCCATTCAGCTGGGGTGAAGCCTGGTGCTCAGGCTTTGGTTGAATAGGGTGTTTAATGGAGCTGAGAGCTAATGCCTGAGTTCATGTAGGATACAGCCAGGGATGTTATCCAGTCTGATGGAGACTGCATGTTTTGCTTTTGAGAGGGCATTAAGGGCGTGCTCCCTTATGATGGTGGGCAAGTGCAGGGGATGTCCTGGTTTACTGATGGGGGGGGGGGGGGACAGGGGGATGAAGTTTTCACTGAACCTGTCTGCCAGCAGGTTGGCTATATCTATGGCATTTGTGTATGTGGTGTTATTGACCACCAGTTCAGAGCAGATTTGGGTGTTACCTTTGAGATTGTGGACATACATGAAGGCCTTGTGATTGTCCTTAGTGGATGGTGGCCAATTTGGACTCTGTTAGCCTTAGAGGATTTCACCAATGACCTTATTTGCTTGTGCAGACAAAGCAGAGATTGCTTCCAACTTGGCAACTGCTCCTCCTTGGTCCTGGACAGCAATTTTTCACCTTTTATTATAGAGTTTGTTTATTGCTGGTGTCCACCAGACAGGTTTACTCTTCCTTGAGGAAGTTGATTTGGTCCTGTCAGGTATTGCTGAGTCCATACAGGTATATAGGTGCTCATATAGTTTTTTGATGTAGGCTTGGACATTAGTGGTGGTTCCAACTGAAGGGATGGTGGTTGTGAAGCTTGCTTACCTACTCTGAAGAGGTTGTAGTTGGCTTTGGAAAAGTTTTTTTTGTTTGACCCTGACCAGGGTGGGGGGGGGAATCAGAGGAGACGGTCTGATCTTACAAAGGAGAATGCCACTGTAGGGGTGCTACAGTGGCTACTTATGTTGGTTAGGACCAGGTCCAGGATATTTGTCGCCCAGCTGATGCAATGCATTAGCATTTGACAAAGTCGAGGAATCTCTCTGCATTCATGTTTGGACTAGAATTGGTCTTCCAGTCTGTGGTTGGGTACTTAGTCACCCAGGATCAGGCTAGAAGATTGAATCTTGATGGATTCAAGTAGGTCCAGATAGGTGGAGTGGGCGTCCTGAGTCATGGTTGGGGGTCTGTACCTAGCTATGAATTGAATAGGTGTTTTGTCAACAGTTAGCTGCACTTCGTGTCTGCTGCGCATCATACCATTTGACCAGCCTGGAGGTGTGTATGTCTTTGGTAAATATTGAAACTCTACCTCCATTGGCTTTGGGATGTGAAAGTATGGTAGGGTGAGTAACCTGGTAAGGCTGGGGTGTTCTCCACAGCTTCAAACCAGGTTTCAATGACTGCACAAATGTCAGCATCCTACAGGGCAAGGAGTGCTTGCAATGAGTGCAGATGTTCTTCATATTTCACTGTTGCAGTCATCACATTTGGGTTATCCCTGCCAGGGTAGCCCTCGGCCAGCCCGAATACCAGAGGCTTAGTATTTCTGCGCCAGTTGCTGTCGCTTTCGGACTGACGTCAGGTCATCAGTAGTATAAAGTAAGGCAGCCAACGCCATTACATCACTCCTGCTTCCCGTGGAGTCCGAAGCAGAAACAGTTCACACGAGTGCCAGTTGGCTGCTACCTGAGTTTCATCTACTGAACTGAAGTTGAAGTCTTCTAAAGCTAAGTTCCCTGTTGGGGATCTTTTTTTCTTGCACTAACCGATGTCAGAAAAAGTTAATTGTCTCATCTGTGGAAAGGAAATATCACACCAAGACTTCCATTCTTACTGTGTCACTTGTTTAGGCCCAGACCACGATGTCCCTCGTTGTCAGTTCTGTGCTTTGTTCAATGCCAGAACTATCTGTCGTCAGGCCCTTATTGTAGCTAGATATTTTTGCTTACAGTCCTTGACTTCTGTAAAGACAGACCACACTGGTCCAAACGTACAGACGACGCTTCTGTTAAGCTAGTCATCAGTTCTCTTGTCCTCAGTGAGGTGCTTTTGCAACCCCTGATGCCCACTTCTGTGGATTTGCAGGCTGCTACCGAGACCCTTTCGGAGTCCGGTATGCCGCAAAACTCTTCGACTAAGGATCTTGTGGTCGTCTCTAGCTTGGATGGGTCCAGAGCCGCTGAGCAGGCACTGACTTCTGAGGAAGTCCTTCGCACTACCGATTCTCAACAAGAACAGACGTCTTCTTCTGCGACTACCATTCTTTCTAAAACGACAGAGTTTTAGGCCCAGGGTACGAACCACACCCAAGAAACCGACCCAATCTCATGTACCTTTTTCCTTGCCTCAGTCTCAAATGCTTAGAATGGCAGAAGACCTTACCATGCTGATTAGGGGAAGCCAAGCTACCCCCTCCAAAAGGAAGAGATATCTGTCCCCTGTAGTTTTGTCCGAACAAGAGTCAGATGACTCTGATGCATCTGAATATGAAGACACGCAACTCCTCTCTACTTATGAGGAGCCTCTCCCCCAGAGGATTTTTCCTTTGGGGGAAACCTTGCATACCTTAAGGGAGCATTTCCAATGGGAGAGTCAAGACTACCCTCAGTCTAAAAAGGGACTCGGGGAATTCCAATATCTTCCACAGCACAGACCCTTGGCCATCCCCCCCAGTCCTGGATGTTGTGGAGGATATTTTCCTGGAATCCAGCTTGACTCTTGATACCCTACCTCCTGCACACAGAAAACCAGACGGGTACTATATAGTCCCTGACTCTCACAAAGTTCTTTTTAAAAATCCTAGTAATTTCTCAAGGGCCTAAAGGGATTAAAGCAACCTCTGCTAAGAATCCCACCCCCTCAGATAGGGATTCCTGAGCACTAGACAGATAGGGTAAAAAGTATACACCTCAGCTACTCTTGCTATCATGCACGAAATTGTCAGTTCCATATGCTAAAATTTCAGCAACATATCCTGGAACTCCTCAAACAAAAGTATTCCTTTCCTGCTTGGGCAGAATCTAAAGAAGAGTTAATGCATTCTGCAAGTCACGTAACTACACACACCTTGCACTGTGGTTTTGACTCCCTAAAAGCGTCTTGTATGGAAGCAGTCTCTTGATCTGTCATTAGAAGGCACGCATGGCTTAAGGAACGGCCCCTGCCAGATCATGTCAGATTTAAATTGTTGGATGCCCCCTTGCACAAAGACAACTTATTTGGCACTAAGGCAGAAGAGGTCTTAAAGATGGAAGAAAAAAGCAAAATCTATGCAAACAGTTAAGGATTTCTTACAGGTGCAGCCACCCAGGTTCAGCAGGAATTGTCTCACCAAACACTGGTCCTTTCCTGCTCCCACTAAGCCAGTCCAGCCTAGGCCCCGGGGAACCAGACTCCCCAGACAGCAGCCACAGAGAATGCAGACATCTAAACAGTGGACTACCTCCACTTCAAAACCAGGGAGTTCTAAGCCACCCCCTTATGGTAGGAACTCTCAACGACTCACCTCCCTCTGCCCACCATCACTTACCCCTAGGAGGAAAACTGTCCTTTCACGCAAGCACCTAGGCCACCATTACCAACGACCACTGGATTCTGAACATAGTGTCTCAGGGATACAAATTTTCCTTCCACACCCAAAAGGGTTCCCAGGTCTACCTCCAAACCAGTGGGCAGAGGCTCAAAAGCAAATCCTTTCCCTGCTTTCTATGAGGACAGTAGAGCACGTTCCTACAGAACAGATAGGCCAAGGTTTCTACTCCAGACCTTTTTCTGGTACCCAGAAGAGAGGGCACCTGGCACCCCATTCTCGATCTATCCTTTCAAAACACCTTCCTGGAGAAAAATGCTCACCCTCCAGCAGCTGCTACCCATGCTGTCCAAGGACGCTTGGCTAGCCACCCTAGATCTAAAAGAGGCTTACCTCCATAGTCCTATCAGGGAAACATGCAGGAAATATCTCAGTTTCAGGGTACGATCTCAACATTTTCAGTTCTCTATGCTTCCCTTTGGCTTATCTACTGCTCTCAGAGTTTTCACAAAATGTCTGGCTCCCGCCATTGCCTTTTGCAAACAAAGAAATATTCATATTTACCCATACTTAGACTGCCTTATTGAGGCAGACAGCCAGGAAAAGCTGCTCAAGCATGTGGCCTTTGTAAAGACCCTACTAACCTCCCTAGAGTACACAATCAACAAAAAGAAATCCAAACAGATGCCCACCCAAAGGATTATCTTCCTGGGACCAAGCCTGGACACAGCATCCCAGATGGCATTCCTTACATCAGAAAAACAAATTTTCCTGACAGCCTACTTCTCTCAACTAGCCACCAGGCCACAGTTATATTCAAGGAAGATCCTGCAAGCTCTGGGGTTCATGGCATCTTGCGTACTACTCATTCCATATGCCAGACTGCATATGAGGAAACTTCAGTGGTTCCTAAAAAGCCTTTGGGGTCAACACTGTCAAGACCTGGAAACTCTTATGCCTATAATTTCTTGCCTCAGAAAATTTTTTTTGGTGGGCAACAGCATGCTCCCACAACAAAGGACTGCCTTTTTCACCCCCCCCCCCCCCGCCGCCAATACACTCACCATAGACTCATCAGACTATGGGATGCACACCTGGATGGCAGGTGCATTCAGGGCCAATGGAGCCTGCAGCAAATCCCTCTGCACATCAAAAAGAGATGATGGCTGTCCAGCACTCCTTGATAGCTTTCAAACCCCTTCTCTCCCCAGGGGGCTCTCCTGATCAAAACAGAACACCACTGTGATGTGGTATATCAACAAGCAGGGAGGGACTCTCTCCTACCCTCTATGCAGGCAGGCCATGACCCTTTGGCACACAGCCCTTGCCATGCAACTGCACCTGTTAGCACAGTTCCTACCAGGCTCTCTCAACTCTCTGGCAGACCAGATAAGCAGAAATCTCCTGGACCCACACAAGTGGCAGCTCAACAGAAGAACCTTCACCCTAATAACTCAGAAATGGGGCACCCCGACGGTCATCCTCTTTTCCTCCCACACACACCATCAGCTCTGGAAATTCTGCACCAGGGAGCATCACTGGATGGCTTGGAAAGTGGATGCCCTGTCCTTCCCCCCTGGGTCAGTCTATTGGTCTATGCCTTTCCTCCACTACCTCTCATCCCCAGGGTACTGCTCAAAATAAAGGAGGAAAAAACAAGGATAATTCTTAGTGCCAGATTGGCCTCGCCAGCAATGGTACCCCTTGCTGCGCAGCTTGTCCCCACTGCCACCATGGCATCTTCCTCAGATTCCAAACCTCCTGACCCACAGGGAAAGGAAATTCAGGCATCCCCAATTGCAGACACTCAATTTGGCAGCTTGACTTATTCCCTAACCCCGGATCAGTCTGCCAACCTCAGTAAACAGGATGTCCTTCAAGGATGCATCTGCAGTCATAACATATGGGTTGTCCTGCCTCAGGCAGCCCTTCGGTCGGCCGGATTCCAAAGTCTGGGTCTGGCCTCGGCTGATGTCGCACTTCACCCGACGTCATAGCTCCTGGGGTATAAAGGCATCAGCCGACACCATTTTCCTCAGTCTTTCTTGCCGCGCGGTGCCCGAAGCAGAAGCTGTTCGCAAGTGCCGGTCGGTCAGATCCAGAGATTTCAACTACCGAAGACTTCTAAAAAAGCTAAGTACCCCGTTGTGGACTCTTTCTTGCCTCAGCCGATGTCAGACAAAGTCAATAATTGTTTAACTTGTGGGAAACAAATACCTCATAAGGATTTCCACTCTTACTGCCTTCCTTGCTTAGGCCCAGACCACGACGTATCAGCTTGTTTAGCCTGTGCTTCCTTCAACCGACGGACACTTAGACGTCGGTCGGAGTTTGCCGAAGAGTTTTTTGGCTCCACATTTGCATATAAAATGCCGTCGGAGACTCCGACTACACATTTAGCTAAAAAACGCAAGGAAAAGGACCGACACTCGCGGCCCGCGGTTTCGGCTGAAACCACGGTTAGGCCTACCGTGAGTGTCTCGGTTTCGGCTGAAACCAAGACCTCGGTTCTCCCTTCGGCCGAAAACATGCCTCCGATAACCGAGGCCACACAGGCCATGACTGAGTCGGCTACAGAAATTCCTACTGAAGAAGCAGGCACACAAGATTTGTCTGACACTATTCCGTTGGACATCTCTACTCCTGCACGTGGGGCAGCTAGACCCCCTGCTTCTATGTCTATCAAGGCCTTTTCCAGGGCTAAAGCAGCCAAACTTTCCAAGGCCTTACCTACAAAAGCTCCTCTCACAGGCCTACCTCAAGTTCTCAGATTCTCAGCCTTGCTGAGGACCTTATTTCTCTGATCAGGGGATCCCAATCTCACCCAGACAGGGCCTCACAACCCCCTCCTGAAAAGAGGCCTAGGACTGAACCCCCTGAGCCTCTCTCCTCTGACTATTCCTCGGATGGTTCAGATTTATCTGACCATCAGGAAGGCCCATATTCACCTTACGAGGATTCTGATGCAGAAGACTCCATTCCTTCTGCCTCACCTCCAGAAGAATTTTCATTTGGGGAAACCCTACACTCAATGAGGGAACACTTCCAATGGCAGGGTCAGGATTTTTCTGATTCTAGGAAAAGGCTAAGGACTTGTTTACACTTACCGCAGCATAGGCCTTTAGCCATACCACCTGTACTATCAGTTGTTGATGCATACAATGATGCCAGCACTGCCCCTGATTCTCTACCCCCGGCCCCTGCCAAACCTGACAGATACTACAGGGTCCCGGATTCTCACTTCCACTTGTATAAGGCCCATGCTGCAGACCCAGAAACCATTTCTCAGGGCCCTAAAGGTGTTGCAGCTGCCTCTGCCAAAAACCCACTACCCTTTGAAAGAGAATCTAGAGCATTAGAGAGATGGGGTAAAAAGGTTTATACATCTGCTACTCTTTCTGCCAGGGCTTTAAACTGTCAATTTCACATGATACAGTACCAGGAATTTTTGTTAGATCAGTTGAATAAAAAGCTGGCCTCTCCTGAACCTTTAGACTGTAAGTCCCTTCAGGATTTGGTCCACAACTCTCAGCAGGTCAGTAATCATTTCTTAAAATGTGGCTATGATGCACTGGAGGCTTCATTTAGATCAGCTATGACTGGAGCAGTTATTCGAAGGCATGCCTGGTTAAAAGAACAATCCTTACCAGACCATGTTAAGTCTAAACTCCTAGATGCCCCTATGGAGAAACAAAGTTTATTTGGCTCCCCTGCACAGGAGGTTCTAAAGAACGTGGAAGAAAAAGCAAAATCTGTTCAAACAGTCAAGGATTTTCTGCAGGTCCAACCTCCGAGGTTTAGCAGAAATGGGCCTTCAAAGAATTGGTCTTTTCCAGACACCTTCAGAGCACAGAGAAGCAGAAATAGACGCCCAAGAGGCAGAGGTCAATCAAGGGGTGCCTACAGGGGTCGTCAGTGGCAACCTGCCAACCAGAGAAGTGCCGCCACAGCTGCGACTGCAACCACTTCCTCAGGACAGACACAATGACTTGGCTCTGATTCCGCCTACCAGGGAACAACTGGAAGCACCCTTGGGCGGAAAGCTAGCTTTATTTTCAAAAAACTGGCATTACATTACAGGAGACAAATGGACTTTACAAACAATAGACAAGGGCTACAGGTTTCACTTCCACACTCTACCAAAAAAGAGAGGAATGCCAAACCTTCCACCAAGCCAGAAATCAGAGGCTCTAAAACAAATCATCAGCTTACTAAGGATAAGAGCAATAGAAAAGGTACCACCTATGGAACAAGGCCAAGGATTTTACTCCAGACTATTCCTTGTACCAAGAAAAGAAAATCAATGGAGGCCTATTCTCGACTTGTCCGCACTGAACACATATCTCATTGTTCCAAAATTCAAAATGCTGACCCTACAGCAACTTCTTCCCATGTTGGGCAAGGAGTCTTGGCTGGTGACTCTAGATCTCAAGGAGGCATACCTGCACGTCCCTATACGACCAGATTGCAGAAGACACCTCAGATTTCTTGCAGGATCAGAGCATTATCAATTCTCAGCATTGCCCTTTGGCTTATCTACTGCGCCCAGAGTATTCACGAAATGCCTGGCATCAGTAATTGCTCATTGCAGACTTCAGGGAATTCAAATCTATCCATACCTGGACGACTGCCTAATACAAGCGGACAACAAGACAAAATTAGTAAAGGATTTGGCCAATGTCATACAACTGCTGCAAGCCTTGGGACAGACAGTCAACATGCAAAAGTCAAGACTAGTGCCATCCCAAAGGATAACTTTTTTGGGTGCAGAACTGGACACAATAACTCAGATGGCTTTTCTCACAGAGGAAAAACAAAAACAACTACCACTCTATTTCATGGCATTAACAAGACAAATTCAGCTTACTGCAAGGAAAGTCCTGCAGGCCCTGGGTTACATGGCATCCTGCATAATATTGATCCCAGATGCCAGGCTGCATATGAGAAAGTTACAATGGTACCTAAGGAATGTATGGTCTCAACACAAACACAGTCTAGAAGCCCTGATACCAATCATTCTATGCCTGAAAAAAGAATTTCTGTGGTGGGCTCAGGCCTGTCAGATAAACAGAGGATTGCCTTTCCACAAACCACATCCAAGGCAAACCATCACCACGGACGCCTCAGACCTAGGCTGGGGGGCACACATGGAAGACAAGTGCATCCAAGGCCTATGGTCCCAAGACCAGCTGAATCTACACATAAATCTAAAGGAGATGCTGGCAATGAAGCATGCAATCGAGGCATTCAGACCATTCCTCCAGCAAGGACACCTGCTGATACGGACGGACAATACCACAGTCATGTGGTACATCAACAAACAGGGAGGCACACATTCATACCTTCTATGCTGGATGGCAATGGACCTGTGGAACTTGGCCCTGAATCTCAACATCCAACTGCAGGCCAGATTTGTACCAGGGAAAGAGAATTCACTAGCAGACAGCTTAAGCAGGACTACCACGGATGCTCACGAATGGATGCTGCATCCAGATATCTTCAAAACCATAACAAAGAAGTGGGGAATGCCAGAGATAGACCTGTTCGCCTCCCCTCTCAACCACCAACTGAAAAAATTCTGCTCAAGAGTATACCATTCACTTGCCTGGAGGGTGGACTCCCTTTCTTCCAGCTGGAAGGCCCTGACAGTATATGCCTTCCCACCTCTCCCTTTGATGTACAAAGTTCTACTAAAGATCAGAGAGGAACAGCCAAAGGTAATTCTGATAGCTCCAGACTGGCCAAGGCAACATTGGTACCCGCTACTGAGAAGCATGTCTCGGACGCACTCATGGCCTCTACCTCTATGTCCTTTACTTCTAACAGAACAACTACAAGACCCTGCATCCAAACTTAAAAACGCTGCAGCTAACTGCTTGGAAAATTGCATAAAACAAAACCAACCTGATTTATCTCAGAGGGTTAAGGACATTATCCTGGAGGCTCGCAGACCCTCCACAAGGAAAACATATTCAGCCAAATGGAAAAGATTCCTCATTTGGAGTGCAGAAAAGGGAGAAAATGTCACACTTGCAAACCTAGCACACATCCTGGAATACTTAGCAGAACTGTTCCACAATGGCCTGTCCTATTCTTCCATTAAGATTTATGCATCAGCAATTTCAGCAGAGTACAACATGGATCCTCCTGTCTTCTCTCATCCTCTCCTCAGACAATTTTTGAGAGGGATCAAAAATGTAAAGCCTCCAAGGAAACCACCTCTGCCTGCATGGGATCTCAATTTTGTGCTAGAAAAATTAACACTTCCCCCTTTTGAACCAGCAGCAACAGCAGACTTGCAGTTCTTATCTTGGAAAACTGCCTTCCTGCTAGCAATCACTTCAGCAAGTAGGGTATCTGAGTTGCAGGCATTAATGGCAGTGCAGCCTTTCCTTATCTTCCACCAGGATAGAGTGTCTCTGAGAACCAATCCTACTTTTATGCCAAAGGTGGTATCCAGGGTATCCTTGAACCAAGCTATTCATTTACCTACATTCTTCCCCAACCCACAGAACAGGGGGGAAAAACTACTACACACCTTGGATGTACACAGACAACTGCGCTACTATCTGGACAGAACTAAGGCCAGCAGAAAAACTGACCAGCTTCTGGTAGCATATGCAACAGGAGTGCAAGGAAAAGCAATTTCAAAACAGACAATCTCAAAATGGATAGGAAATTGCATTCGATTCTGCTACTCATTTCATGGAAAGACAACTCCTAAAAATATCAGGCCTCACTCCACAAGAGCTACAGCCACCACTACAGCTTTCCTACGAGGAGTGGCTACCAAAGACATTTTAGAAGCTGCTACTTGGAGCTCCGTGCATACATTTGCCAAGCATTATAATCTTCCTTTATACTCCAGATCCCGAGCAGGTTTTGCAACTGCTGTTTTACAAGGGATCTTAACTACACCATCATTATCTTAGTGCCTCCTCCCCAGTTTGGCTATGGTATTCTACCCATATGTTATGACTGCAGATGCATCCTTGAAGGACATAGTACAGTTTTGTACCTACCATAAATGTAGATGTCCGATAGGTATGCATCTGCAGTCAGGATTACCCACCCTCCTTCCCTCTGTGGTATTCCTAGGGTACTTACCCTCTTTAGCTAGCTGGGGGAATCTATTATGGTGTATTTGTTTGTATGTATATATGTATATATATTTTGCTTTCTACTGTTTGGAATTTTCTACATTTATCCAAATTTAGCCTTCCTAGAGGGCACCTGGCATCTGGGGCAAGAAACACTGAGGAAAATGGCGTCGGCTGATGCCTTTATACCCCAGGAGCTATGACGTCGGGTGAAGTGCGACATCAGCCGAGGCCAGACCCAGACTTTGGAATCCGGCCGACCGAAGGGCTGCCTGAGGCAGGACAACCCATATGTTATGACTGCAGATGCAAACCTATCGGACATCTACATTTATGGTAGGTACAAAACTGTACTTTCTTGATGTTATCCGTGAGGCCAGATGCCCTAGCACTAGAAAGTCTTATGCTGACAAATGGAAAAGGTTCTGCACCTAGAGCCAATATGGCACATCCCTCCCTCCCTCTCATCCTGGATTACTTAGCTGACCTACTACACAGTGTCCTCTCATTCTCCTCTAGAAAAATTAATGCCTCTGCTATTTCTGCTCATTTCCCCACTGAGCAGCCCCTTTTCTCACACCCTTTGATAAAACAGTTCCTAAGAGGGCTAGCAACTTGAGGCCACTCAGGGCACCAACCCCAGCTTGGGACCTTAACTTTGTATTGGAAAAGCTCATCCTGCCCCCTTTTGAACCAGCTTCTTCTGCAGAGCTAAAATTTCTTTCCTGGAAGACAGCATTCCTTCTAGCCATCACTTCAGCCAGAAGAGTCTCCAAGCTGCAAGCACTCATGGCTGTGAAACCCTTCATCTTCCATGCTGACAGGGTATCCCTCAGAACTAACCCATCCTTCATGCCCAAGGTGGTGTCCAGTTTAACTCTGAACCAATCCATTCATTTACCCACCTTTTTTCCTAATCCCCAGAACAAGGGAGAAAGGATTTTACACACACTAGATGTGCACAGACTGCTGAGATTCTATCTAGACAGGACTAAATCCTTCAGAAAGTCTGCTCAGTTGCTGGTTAGCTTTGCTACAGGGGCAGAAGGCAAAGCCCATCTCCAAACAAATCATTTCCAAATGGATAGCACACTGTATCCATTTCTGCTACAAACAACATGGAAAGCCTCCCCACAAGGGGGTCAGGACTCACTCCACCAGAGCAGCCTCCACCTCTGCAGCTTTCCTCAGGAGTCCCCACCAGGGACATCCTGGAGGATGCCACCCAGACATCTGTTCACACTTTTTACCAAACATTACCACCTGCCTCTCTTCTCCATATCCAGGGCAGGGTTTGCCTCTGCAGTCTTACAGGGCATACTAGCCAGCCCCTAGTTTCTTTGACTATCTCCACCCATTTCCTCAGCTTTGGGAATCAATTGAAATGTGATGACTGCAAGAGTGAAACACGAAGAACATAGTACAGTTGTGTACACTTACCATAAATGTTGATGTTCGAGTGTATTCACTGTTGCAGTCCTGGTTTCCCTCTCTCCATCCCTCTTTTTTCCCTTTCCTTACAAGAGACATATTGGTATTTACTTTCTACTGGTGGGGTTCTTCCACCAGAACCTGGGCTCCTACTTGGGGGCTCCTGACAGGTTAGGGCAAGAAAAACTGATGTAATGGCGTCAGCTGCCTTACTTTATACTACTGACGACCTGATGTCAGTCCTGAAGGGACAGCAACCGACGCAGAAATACCAAGCCTCTGGTATTTGGGCCGGCCGAGGGCTACCCTGGCAGGGATAACCCAAATGTGATGACTGCAACAGTGAATACACTTGAACATCTACATTTATGGTAAGTGTACACAACTGTACTTTTCATGCTAAGACGCCTACAGTTTAGCAGCATGACCTTTAAATTTCGTTTAGAAGAATTTTTCATGTTGGCAAATGTTAGGTAATCCAATCTCACCTTGAGTTTACATATGGGTTCGGAGCCGAACCTTGGCTCCGACTCGGCCGATTTACAAGCTGGAAGACTTCTGGTTGGCTTGTGGCTAAGCAGGTATCCCATGGTGCACCAGTGCAATCCCCAGATCTCGTTTGTCACATCAACGAGTTCAGATGTGCTTTTCTTGGCTCTGGCTAAGTCCTTTTCAAATTCTTCACTTTCATAGTGAATATTGTATATTTAGTGTTATCTTAGGCATTTTTAACTGTAGTAGTATTAGTACCCTGTGTGCCAGTTAGTTAGGTGCCGTTTTGCTTTTTGCCTAGGTAAAGCATTAGTTTTGGTGTTTTTTTTTTTACGCTCTTAATCAACAGGGGCTCCTTTTGATTTATTTGTACTGCTTGGAACCTTTTGGTCTCTGTTGACTGTTAACTTGTCTTTGGCGGGGATCCGCTAAGGGGATATTTATAGGATTGCTGTTGCTAGTTTCTGCCTTTTAGTAGGTTACAGAAAAATTTGTATATTTGACATCTCAAATTTTTTCCTGTGTGACTGAACCTCTGTGTGTGTCTGTGTTAAATACTTGGTCTGTTTAAGTTAGAAGGCCAAGTTTCTGTTACACCGGGCTAGGCCAGTTTAACTTAAAGGACCTAGTCCTCATGTAACTCTTCTGCAGGGCTAGGCCTGTTTTAGTTAGAGGACCTAGTCCTCATTTATTCTCTCTCTTCCTTTCTCCCCTGTGGTTTTGCGTGTGTGTCTGCAATGTCTAAGGATAACAAGGACCATAAACCCTCTGGGTTAAAAAAATGCATGAAATGCTCCCAGAAGATATCGCTAACGGATGACCACAGTAGCTGTGTCTACTGTTTGGGGGCCATCCACTTGCAAGAATCATGCTTGTTCTGTCATGCCTTCTCTCCTAGAGTTTTACAGGAGAGAAAAAAGAACAAGCTGATACTCAGGGGTCTCTTGAAACCAGCCTTTGAGGAAGCTTTATCTAGTTCATCGGCTTCCTCCAAGTCCACTAAATCCAGATCGGAGTCAAAATCAAAATCTTCAAAAAGGCCTTCTCTGGCACCGGCCGGTGTCTCGGAACCACCTGCCAAATTACCAAAATCTGCCTCCTCGACTCTTCAGTCTTCGGAGCTGAAGGAGAGCATCTTGGTATCAGAGTCGGTCACAGGTGCTTCGGTGCCAACTTCTGAACCATTGGAAATAGCAGTTGACTCTACTGCTCATAGCTGGTCTGTAGAATCCCTATCGGTCTCCTTGCTAATCAAGTCTCCAGTGCCTCCTAGGTCAAGATCCCCTACTTTATCTTCCAGATCTTCCAGGAGCCTTTCGGAAGAAGATGTGGAGAGGGTAGTACTGAGACTCCTGAAGTCTGCTCTGCCTAAATTTTTGTTGGCTCCGACCCAATCGGTTCCGGAGTCACTCGATCCAGTTTTGCCCTTGTCTGTTATTCCTCCTCCAGGCCTTGTTCATAGGTTCATAGGTTTATACTAGGCTATCTGCCCTAAGGCATTTATAAGCCTAGCCCAAATTTTTGTGGCTTACGCCACCCCTTATATTTAAAAATACTGTGCCCATTAGTTTGTTGTGCCTCTGTCCAGCAGTGACACAGAGATGATTCCCGGGGTAAACCTACGATCTCCCATCCACAGGTCTAGATTTCTCTTGAACAGAGTCAGCGAGGTGCTCTGCCTCACATGGACCGGGATTCTATTCCACAGCATAGGGAGTCTCTGAGTGATAAATCTATCCCTCCAGCACGTCCTATTTATATTCGTGCTAAGGTTTAAGTCGCTTGCTCTAGTGGTTTTGGTGGATTTGGATTTTTTGAGGTGGAGCATGTCCATTAATTCCGGGTTGGACATGGCCTTGTATGTCAGGCACATGTCACCTCTGAGCAGACGGTATGCGACTGAATAGAGCTGGAGTTTCTTCAATCTGGCAGCATATGACAGATTTTGGAGTCCCTTTATCCTTTTGGTGAGGAACTTTTGGGGTCTCTCCAATTGCTGCAGATGTCGGGTGAGATACATCCCGAATGGGGCATTGTACTCGATCATTGGTCTGATAAGTGAAGAGCACAGGGGAACAATGACCTCACTAGATCTGGATGTGAATCCCTTCATGATCAGGTGGGCAATGTAGAAGGTCTTTCTAACCACTTTAGCAACGTGAGTGTCAAAAGAAAGGCCACTGTCAACCTGGGTCCCCAGGTCCCTGATAACCTCTTCTGTGCTTAGTGGATTGCCACCTATATGGTAGCTTGGGGTTACCTTGTTTTTCCCGAAGGGTATGACTATACATTTTTTGGCATTTAACTTCAGGCCATGGCTCTGGCACCAGCTATCTGTTTCCGTGAGTCCCTTCTGAAGGATATCCGTGTCCGATGCACTTTCCACTATGGCCCAGTTTGCAGTCACCTGCAAACTTTGTCAGCCAAAGTCCTCCCATGTTGGCCTGTACTTCTGAGAAGTGGATGCCAAACAATAGGGGGCCAAGGACCGAGCCCTGTGGGACACCACTTGTGACTGGCTTGGAGTCTGACATAGCGCCAGCAACTCTAACCCTGTGGGTTCTGTCCTTAAGCCAGTTTGCAACCCATCTTTTGACATATGGGTTTACATTTAAGCTGGTAAGTTTTTCTACAATACCCGAGTGGGGTATTGTGTCGAAAGCCTTTGCAAGGTCAAGGTAGGCTGTATGGACTGCCTTTCCCTCATCAGTGGCCTTGGTGACTGTTTCGAAGAAGTTGACCAAGTTCAAAAGGCATGATCTTCCCTTGACAAAGCCAAACTGGGTCGGGTCCAATGTCTGCAAGTCCCCTATATCTTTGTTTATGAGCTCCATTATGATCCTCTCCATAGCTTTGCAGACTAGACTTGTTAAGCTTATGGGGCGGTAATTACCAGGGTCTGTAGAGGCGCCGCCTTTGTGGAGTGGGACCACAGTTGCCGACGCCACTCCTTGGGCACGATCCTGTGGTAAGGCTGAGATTAAACAGCTGCCTTATGTGCAGGTTTAATTCCTCATTTATCTCGTGTAGCACACAGCTCGGGACACCATCCGGTCCCATTGATGCTGTGTTTTTAGCTTTAGAGAGAGCAGCTTTCACCTGCTCATTTGAGATGTCTGGGAGGCTACACTCGGCTGGGATAGTTATCTCTCCTTTAGGGGGAGAGGGGGTGAAGTTTGCACTGAACCTGTCTGCCAGTATGTTGGCAATGTCTGTGGGTTCAGTGATTTTTGTATCATTTTGGACTAATTCTGAGCATATCTGGGAGTTTCCACCCAGGTTCCTAACATAGCTGAAAAAGGCCTTATGATTGTCCTTTGAATCCATGGCAATTTTTCTCTCAAAATTGGCCTTAGTTGATTTTATGAGTGCTCTATTTTTTTACTAATAATGATCAGGGGTGACTTCCCTTTATGGATTTTGTTCTATCATGTAATAGCTTTCTCCTCTTATTGTAAAGTTTGTTAATGGCTGGGGTCCACCAGACTGGACGTTTGCCCTTTGTGGAAAGAGTCTTGGTTTTATTTGGGATTGCCTGATCCATGCAGTCCTGGAGGTGTTCATAGAAGGCATTTGTAAGGGCTTCCGAGCTTGGGTTGTGGTTTCCACTGGCTCAGGGGCCTTGAAGGATACCACACCAGTCTTGAGTAGTGTGAAGTTTGCTTTAGAGAAGTTCTTCACTATGGTCTTTTTGTTTGGGGTGGGGCGGGATGTGGATTTCCAGTGAGATTAGTTTATGATCAGATCTCACCAATGAGGGATATACTTCCGTGTGGAGCATTTTGTCCCCATGTTTGTGACAATGAGATCTAGTATATTTTCTCCTCTCGTGGGAACAGTGACTAGCTGTTCCATGGCATTTGAATTTATGAACTCCAGGAACCGTTGGGCTAGAAAGTTAGGGCTTGAGTAATGTTCCCAGTCTATATTCGGGTAGTTGAAGTCACCCAATATGATGGTGTTTGGAGATACATTTATACCCTCCAGTGTCTTCAGGAAGGCTGTGTGGGGTTCCTGAGTTTGAGAGGGTGGCCTGTAGCATGCTACAATTTGTAGAGCAGTTTTGCCTATGGTTAGTTGCACCTGGATGGTTTCCGAAGCTTCCTGACTTGCCACCAACCTGGAGGAGTGGGTATCCTTTATGAATATGGATACACCCTCCTTTTGTGGTGTGGTCCGGGTTTTGGGGCCGGAATGCATGATATGAGGTAAAACCTAATAGTGCCGGGGTGCTCTCAGGAGCCTTGAACCAGGTTTCAGTTACAGCACAGACATCGATGTTCTCCATACTGAGAAGGGCCTCGAGTGCATGCATTTTGAGATTTAGACTTCTGGCATTGAGCAGCATTACCCTCAGTTTCTTCCCATTTTTGTTTTCTAGGGTGGTAGGTTTAGAATTTGAGCCTTGCCTAAAAAAGGCACTATGGGGGTGGCAAGAGCCTTAGCCAATATCCGGAATCCCAGGGGTGACAGGTGCAAGCCGTCCCTTGCGAAGCAGCGTGGCTTGTCATCCCAGGCAGACACTGGATCCCCTTTGAATGACACCAGACATTAAGCCAATTGTTAAAGCTGATCATCTTGTCTCTATATTGTGGCATCATTCTTGGTGAAGGAAGAATACTGCTCAGGGTTAGGGTCATACCTGCCTGGGCTACATAATCAGAGAGCTCCTCTGTCTCTTTTCATGTAGTCCAGGGAGGTACGTCTCAGGTCGTTCACACCAGCATGGACAATGACTGTGTCATATTTATACTTGCCGTGGAGTGACCCGAGTGCTTGTGTTATGTGGCGGATTCTAGCGCCCGATAGGCAGCTTACTGTGACCCTCTCCTTGTTCAGCCTGGTGAGTGGGACGTCAGTGTGTCTGACTATGGAGTCACCTATGACAAGTATGTTTGGTGTTGTATTTGGCCTTAAGGGCTGTGAGTGCTTTGCACACTGCTTTTGTGGTTAATGTGTTGCTTGTGGGTGTCTTGAGGTAACAGTTGTTTGGTTGTCTGCTTTGGAGGCCTCTGCTGTTTAGGTAAATTTTTACTCAGAGCCTTCGAGTATGTCTTTGTGTGTTTATGTGTTTGATTCAGTGGAGTGGTAGCATTATGTGAGGCTGGTTTTGTGGTGTGTGTAGTTGCCTTCTCCTTCTGTCTGGTCTTGCCAGTCCTGAGTTGAGAGAGCTCAGCCTCCAGTTTGGCTAAATAGCTGCATCTCTCGCAAGTATTTGTGTTATGTGGGAGGAGGAGAGGGTTGTCTGTGTACATGAGGCAGTTATAACATTGCCTCAAGATTCCCAGATTCACCAGCTGGACCGGAGAGGAGATTGACAACTGACCTTTGGACATGCTAGAATAATATTGGGAAATCCTTAATTGAAAACAAGGGCCAGTGGGGAGTGAGGGTGTAGTGCTTTTAATTTTTAGTGCTGACTTATATAATTGCTTTAGTGAGCAAGTGCCAGGTAACTTGAGTGCAATGTGTTACAAGTAACTAAATGCAAAAACGACAAACAGTAACTTTCTTTCAAGTGAAACAAGGAAATAAGTACAGTAAGCAATGCAGATATCACTAGTGATCCACAGAAGCGCTGAGAACCTCTAACCAGAAATTCCCAGCTCAGAAGGGCAGAGTCCAGCCTCTTCTCCCACAAGAGTGCAGACCACGAACCTTCTTAATGTAAAATAACTGGCCTGAAGCCCAAGTGCCTAAACCAGAACTAATACACTTGGACACTGGGCTCTCAATCAGCAGTTCCCAACTTAGAAGGATGAAAGCTACCTGTCCTGCCACCACAGTGCTTGCCACAAACCTTCCTAATGTAAAACAACTGGTCTGAAGCCCAAGTGCTTAATCCAAAAGACTTAGAATGATAGCTACACTTTAATCAAGTTACAACCAAGCAGTAATAAATACCATTGAATACTTTCGAGAATGTCTGGATTAGTGCTCAAGTTACATAAACAAAGCTAGATCCAGCAGGCCCGAATCCAGTCTATGCCACAGCAAACAAGGCGCACCAACTTCAGTAAGAAACAGTTCAGATATGCATGCACTATAAGCCTTTAACCAGAAATTCCCAGCTCAGAAGGGCAGAGTCCAGCCTCTCCTCCCACAAGAGTGCAGACCACGAACCCTCTTAATGTAAAATAACTGGCTTGAAAGCCCAAGTGCTTAAACCAGAATTAATACACTTTTAGAATAACAGACACTGAGCCCTCAAAATCAGCAGTTCTCAACCTAGAAGGATGTAAGCTACCTGTTCTGCCACAACAGTGCAGACCACAAACCCTCTCAGTGCAAAACAACTAACTGGTCCGAAGTCCAAGTGTTTAAACCAAAAGGCTTAGAATGAGTTACACCAAGCAGTAATAAATACAATTGAGTATTTTTAAGATGATGCAAAAGTAAAATGAAGTAGGTAGAAACACAAGTACAGTGAAAGCAGATGAAATTTTTTTTTTTTTTTTTTTTTTTTTTTATCTGAACAAGTGCTGAGATCAAAGAAATAGATTTGAGTGCTGAAACTAGAAAACTGGCTAGTTATAAGAAAAAAAAAACAAGCTAGAAGGCTTCCCTCAAACACAGAAGGGCTTGGGGGCTCAGAAGCCTACAAATAGTCTATACCACTTAACAAGAAAGGCAGGAAATAAGCTTAATTTTTTTTTTTTTTTTTTTTTTTTTTCTGTTTCCCAGATGCTCTCTTTGTACACAGTAGGAGTGCCTGAAATCAGAATATGATCTCACTGCACTCAGTTGAGTGAGCAAATGAGATGGGCCCAGAGGCAGGCTGAGGGGCGGGCAGTTTCAATGCCACTAAGATTAACACCAAAACAAAAACAGGGAGGGTGGGTGGGAATAACTGAAGAGCAGAATAACTTCAGTATTCCTTCAACACTCCTTCATACACAGCTTAAATCAAATTAAATACTGTATTTTTTTTAAAAAAAAAGTGCAGATAAAGGTACTTAAATTCTCTTATACGTCCAGTTGAATATAACCAAGTTGTTAGCTGGCCAAAGCTGAGATTTTAAAGCAGGAATTATTTCACAATACAGCAGTTAAATATGCAAGGTACTTAAATTCTCTTATACGTCCAGTTGAATATAACCAAGTTGTTAGCTGGCCAAAGCTGAGATTTTAAAGCAGGAATTATTTCACAATACAGCAGTTAAATATGCAAGGACAGGAGATCAAAGAATGTGGCTACCCCCACACCTGTAATTACTAGCAAATAACAAAATTCAGCCAACACTAGCTTCAGTTCAAGTTACTGAAGAGCAGAATAACTTCAGTATTCCTTCAACACTCCTTCATACACAGCTTAAATCAAATTAAATACTGTATTTTTTATTGTTGGCCTTTCGGAGTTGGAGTGCTTGTTATAAGCGGAGGAACTCTCTGCTCCAGCTCCCCTTGCTGCTGCATTGGAGCTGAGTTCGGCTCCGACACACTCGTCTCCGTCCGTCGTGTCCAGGGACCGAAGCTCTTCTGTTGGCACCAATGGGGAGGGTTGGAATCGATCTTCAGTTCCGAGCCTTCCTCTCGGTGCATCTGCCAGAGTGAGCTCGGACCCTGCATCTATCTCTGAGCCGATGGCTCTGGCTTTGGAGCAGAGGAGGTCTTCGGAGCCGGAGAGGTCGGCTTTCGAGGTGATTAGGAGCGTGCTGTCTCAACCTACAGCCCCTGCCAGTGGTACAAGCACTCTTCCCCCCAGGGCACCCACTTCAGTCTCAGCACCTACTCTCTCCAAAGACAGCAGAGACCCGCAGCCTCAGGAGCCACTGGCTGGTGGACCCCACTCTTCCGAGGCCTCCCCAGAATATCCCTTCGAGGAGCCCCTCCGGAAGAGGATATGCAAGAGGAAGCATATTGACTCCCAGGATGAGTTTCTGACATAGGACACTGACCTCGAGGAGTCGGAAGGGTCCCCCAAGTCATATACTGATGTCTCCTTTGTGGACATCCTGGAGATCCTTAAGCAGAGGTGCGACTGGCCCAATGTCAACCCTTCTGATGAGGAGTCTGTGTACCTGAAGGTTTTGGGTCTCAACCCTCTGCCTCTTGGGTATCTCCACCTTTCGACGAACTAATGGATCTGGTTAGTCCGAAGGTGTGGGATACTCCCGATGCCGTGGAGCCAGTCCCCAGGAGACCAAATAAGTTTCTGTCTGCCCCTCCTGGAAAAGAGTTCTTATCTAAGGGCATTCCCGTAGATGCAATGGTGGTGGTGGCGGCCACAAAGAAGGAGTTGGTGGAGACTTCTTCCTCTGTTCATTCTCCAAACAAGGAGTCTCGACAGATGGACAGATTTGGGAAGCGTGTATTTAGTTCAGCGGCATTTACACTTCGATCTCTGAACTATCTTACTTCACGAGGTTGCAGAGGGATCTCCTCAAGGAGTTAAGAGATTCCATACAGGGTGCTTGTCCTGAGGGAGTCCCTGATAGGATTTCTGCTCAGTTGTCCACCCTAAATTCTGTAGTTAACACCTCCATTTGGCTTATCTCCCATGCGGCTGATGGAGCGAGCAGAGCAGCGGGTTCAGGAGTTGCCCTTAGGTGCCACTCCTGGATGCGTCTGTGTATTTTGCAGAGCCGTTCAAGTCCGCCTTCACGAACGCCCCATTTGATGGTTCCTCTTTGGTCACAAGGTGAAAGAAACACTCACTCGGTGTGAGCAGGAAGGAAAGACTGTCTCTGCCGTGGGAGTCTGTTTTACCGTTTCCTCTCAACCATACCCCAAAGGTCAAAGGGGAGGTAAAATGTGGTTCAAAAAGTCCCAGAGGGTCTTTCCGGACACACAGAGTGAATCCTCCTTCAGGAGTTAATGGTAGACGTCGCCCTAGAGGCAGGGGTGGTACGCAATATAGCAAGGCCGTGATTCCTTTCGATGGTGGCCTTATCAGCTGTTCTTATGTGGGGCCCGACTGCGTTTCTCTGGGGCCAGTCGGGGGTCGCATCTCTCTGTATTCAGAAGCCTGGCTAAATATCACCCAAGACAAGTGGGTACAAAGAGTTGTTACCAGAGGCTATATCATACCCTTTTCCCTTCCACTGTTTGTTCCCAAAAAGATCTCAGACGTTCCACCCAATCACAGGGATCAGGCAACTGTGGAGATCAACAAGATGTTCTTAAAAAGAGTCATCCAGCAGACCAGACAGGATCCGGAACTTACTCTAGGTTCTTTTTAGTCCCAAAATGAACCAGAGACTGGAGGCCAATTTTGGACCTCAGCAGATTAAACGAATCCATGAAGGAGGACAAGTTTCGGATTGTCACACTGCAGTTGATACTCCCATTGTTAGGGAAAGACTATTAGATGTGCTCTGTGGATCTCCAAGACGCCTACTACCATATAAAAATGGACAAGGTATCAAGGAGATATCTGTGCTTCCGACTTGGAGCCAGTCATTATCAGTTTCGTGCTCTGCCCTTTGGTCTCACCACAGCCCCCAGGGTGTTCACCAAATACATGGCAGTAGCGACAGCTCACTTGAGACGGCAGGGATTCCAAGTGTTTCCATATTTGGACGACTGGCTGCTGACTGCCCCCACCAGACATCTACTCATCCAAAACAGGGATGCCGCCATTCATCTTTGTGCTCAACTAGGGATCTCCATAAACTGGGAAAAATCTGCATTACTGCCCTTACAATCTGTGATTTTTATAGGCGCAGAGGTAGACACAGTGGATATGACAGTTCGTCTCCCCGCTGAAAGAGCAAAAAATCTCATCTCACAAGTTCAGCGTCGTCTTCCGCTTCGGAAAGTCAAAGCAAAATGGGTTCTTCAACTTCTCGGTATGATGGCCTCAACTATTCTGTTAATACCTTTAGCCAGGTTGCACATGAGAATCCCCCAATGGCTCCTGTCTTCCCAGTGGTCATTCCATTATCTACTGCTGAGTCACCCTATCCTGCTGACGGAATCATGCAAAAAGGAACTTCTTTGGTGGATAGCTCCCAACCACTTGTTCACGGGAGCTCCCTTCGTTCCTGCCCAACCTGTTGCTACTGTGACCACGGATGCCTCCCAGGTTGGGTGGGGGGGCATTATCTTGGCAGGACTGTCCACGGCACATGGCAAGAACACGAGGCTCGTCTGCATATCAGTGTTTTGGAGATGAGGGCAGTGCTTCTGACGTTGCAAGCACTTCAGGACCTTCTTCCTCCAGGGACGATTGTGATACAATTAGACAACATGGTTGTGTGGTATATCAACAAACACGGCGGTACCAGATCTTACCCACTCTGTCGAGAGGCCATGCGAGTTTGGGAATGGGTGATTTCTTCCCAGTGCTTTCTGGTGGCAATGCACATTCTGGGGACAACCACCGTGATAGCCGACAAGCTAAGCCGGGCAATCTTGCTGCCTCATGAGTGGTCTCTGAAACGGGAAATAGTGGAACAGATTTTCTGGAGATGGGGACAGCTTTGCTGCAACCTTTTTGCCAGCCCAGTCAATGTCAGGTGCAGCAGCTATTTTTCCCTGATTCCCCCTCTGGGGGAAACACCCAGAGACGTTCTGGTCCACGATTGGCCCACGAGACTTCTGTATGCATTTCCTCCATTCTCTCTTATCTCCAAAGTGATTCAGAAAGCATATCGGCTGGGAAGCAAGTTGATCCTCATTGCTCCTTACTGGCCTTGTCAGGTCTGGTTCCCCTTCCTCGAGCCTCCTCTCCTGGACAATCCTTGGATTCTGGACCCAGTTCCAAATCTATTGTCCCACATGTCGGTTTCGCTACATCCCGCTCTCCACATCTTCAAATTGACAGCATGGCTGCTCCAGTTCCATCTCTAGTCAGGCTTCATGCCGTTTCTTCCTCAGTGTCACATATTCTCTTATCCTTGCATAAACCCTCAACCAGAAGGCTGTATGACAGTAAATGGAAAAGGTTTACTATTTGGGCACAGAAAATGAAAGTGGATCCTTACACTGCTCCTGTTCCCGTGATTCTGGAATTCATTTTGGAGCTTTTTCAGCAGGGATCTGCTGCAGCCTCCATCAGAGTACAGTTGGCGGCAATCTCTCGTTTTTATTTAGGGTCCCCAAATGCCAACCTTGTGTCTCATAATAGGTTCATACTAGGCTATCTGCCCTAGGGCATTTATAAGCCTAGCCAGTGTGTTTGGCTTTCGCCACCCATTTTAAATTAATTTTGCTATGCCCTTTTTTGAGGTTCGTATACTGTGCCTCTGTCTAACAGTGACACAGAAGTGATACCCGGGGTAAACCTACGATCCCCCATCCACTCATCAAGATTCCTCTTGAAGAGAGTCAATGAGGGACTCTGCCTAACCTGGACTGGGATTTTATTCCAGCGTGAAGGGAGCCTCTGGGTTATGAATCTGTCCCTCCAGCATGTCCTATTTATTTCAGTGCTGAGGTTCAAGTCTCTCGAGCCAGAGCTCGATGGGATTTGGATTTTCTGAGGTGCAGCATGTCCATTAATTCCGGGTTGGACATGGCTTTATACGGCAGGCACAGATCGCCTCTGAGCAGGCGGTATGCCACTGAGTAGAGCTGGAGTTTCTTTAACCGGGCAGCATATGGCATCTGTTTGAGCCCTTTGATCCTCTTGGTGAGGTACTTTTGGGGTCTTTCCAGTTGCTGCAGGTGTCTGGTAAGGTACATCCCAAAAGGGGCATTGTACTCAATTATGGGCCTGATGAGGGATGAGTAAAGAGGCACGATGACCTCCCCTGATCTAGATGTGAATCCCTTCATGATTAGGTGGGCTATATAAAATGTTTTTCTAACCACTTTGGCCACGTGGTTGTCAAATGAGAGATTGCTATCAACTTGGGTCCCCAGGTCCCTAATTACTTCTTCCATTCTTAATGGATTACCACTTATGTGGTAATTTGTGGGCACTTTGTTTTTGCCAAAGGGGATGACTATACACTTTTTGGCATTTAGATTGAGGCCATGGCTCTGGCACCAGTTGTCTGTTTCTATGAGGCCCTTTTGGAGGATGCTTGTGTCGGCTGGAGAGTCGATTATGGCGCCCAGTTTGCAGTCATCTGCGAACTTGGTCAGCCACCGTCCTTCCGTGTTGGCCTGTACCTCTGAGAAATATATACCGAACAAGAGAGGTCCCAGGACTGAGCCTTGTGGGACGCCACTTGTAACTGGTTTGGAGTCTGACATGGCTCCAGCAATTCTAACCATGTAGGTTCTGTCCTTGAGCCAGCTTGCAACCCATCTAGTGACATAGGGGTTTATATTTAAGCTGGTGAGCTTATCTGTAATGCCCGAGTGGGGTATTGTATCGAAGGCTTTTGTGAGGTCCAGGTAGGCTGTGTGGACCACCTTCCCTTCGTCAATGGCTTTGGTGACTGTTTCAAAGAAATCGACCATGTTTAAGAGGCAGGATCTGCCCTTAACAAAGCCGAACTGGGTAGGATCCAGTGTCTGTTGGTCCCCAATATCTTTATTTATAAGGTCCATGATGATCCTTTCCATAGCTTTCCAGACCAAGCTAGTCAGGCTTATGGGGGCGATAGTTTCCAGGATCCGTTGAGGCACCACCTTTGTGGAGAGGGACCACCGTTGCTGTACGCCACTCTTTGGGTGTAGTAAGGCTGAGATTGAACAGTAGTTTTATGTTTGGGTTTAGCTCTTCTTGGAGTTCATGTAGGACGCAGCCCGGGACACCCTCTGGTCCCATTGATGCTGTGTTTTTTGCTTTGGAGAGGGCAGCTCTTACCTGAGCATCTGAGATGTCAGGGGGGCAGCACTCTGCTGGGATAGTTATTTGCCTTTTGGTTGGGAGAAGTTTGCGCTGAACCTGTCAGCTAGGATGTTGGCAATGTCTGTGGGTTCGTGTATTTTTGTCATTTTGGACTAATTCTGAGCATATCTGGGAATTCCCACCCAGGTTCCTAACATAACTAAAGAAAGCCTTGTGATTATCCTTAGTGTCCTGTGCAATTTTTCTCTTGAAGCTGGCCTTAGACGATTTTATGAGTGCCCATAGTTTTTTGCTAATACTGATCAGAGATGCCTTCCCTTTTTGGGATTTTGCTCTATCATGTAGTAGCTTCCTCCTTCTATTGTATAGTTTGTTTATGGCTGGGATCCACCAGACAGGACGTCTGCCTTTGGAGGATTGGGTCTTGGTTTTATTTGGCATTGCATGATCCATGCATTCCTGAAGGTGTTCATAGAATGCATTTATAAAGGATTCTGCGGTCTGGGCTGTATTTTCCACAGGCCCGGGGGCTTTGAAGGATTCCACCTCGGTTTTGAGGAGTGTGAAATTTGCTTTAGAGAAGTTTTTCAATGTGGTTTTCTGGGCAGGGGGTGGGGTCGGGATGTGAATATCCAGTGAGATTAGTTTATGGTCTGATCTTACCAGTGAGGGATACACTTCTGGTCTGGAGCATAGAGTCCCCATGTTGGTGATGATCAGGTCCAGTATGTTTTCCCCTCTTGTGGGAATGGTAACAAGTTGTTCCATAGCATTTGAGTTTATAAATTCTTGGAACCTTTGGGCTAGGGTGTTGGAGCTAGAGTAATGCTCCCAGTCTATGTTTGGGTAGTTGAAGTCGCCCAATATAATGGTGTTTGGGGAGACCTTCATATTTTCCAGTGTTCTCAGGAAAGCCGAGTGGAGTTCCTGGGTTTGGGAGGGTGGTCTGTAGCAGGCTATAAACTGGAAGGCAGTTTTATCCACTGTTAAGTTGCACATGGATAGTCTCTGATGCTTTGTGCTGTGCCACCAACCTGGAGGTGTGGGTATCTTTGACGAATATTGATACTCCCTCTCCTTTTGTGGTTCGGTCCAAGTTTTGGGGCCGGAAAGCATGGTATGAGGTAGGATGTTGGCAATGTCTCTGGGTTCGGTGTATTTTTTTTCATTTTGGACTAATTCTGAGCATATCTGGGAATTCCCACCCAGGTTCCTAACATAACTAAAGAAAGCCTTGTGATTATCCTTAGTGTCCTGTGCAATTTTTCTCTTGAAGCTGGCCTTAGACGATTTTATGAGTGCCCATAGTTTTTTGCTAATACTGATCAGAGATGCCTTCCCTTTTTGGGATTTTGCTCTATCATGTAGTAGCTTCCTCCTTCTATTGTATAGTTTGTTTATGGCTGGGATCCACCAGACAGGACGTCTGCCTTTGGAGGATTGGGTCTTGGTTTTATTTGGCATTGCATGATCCATGCATTCCTGAAGGTGTTCATAGAATGCATTTATAAAGGATTCTGCGGTCTGGGCTGTATTTTCCACTGGCCGGGGCTTTGAAGGATTCCACCTCGGTTTTGAGGAGTGTGAAATTTGCTTTAGAGAAGTTTTTCAATGTGGTTTTCTGGGCAGGGGGTGGGGTTGGGATGTGAATATCCAGTGAGATTAGTTTATGGTCTGATCTTACCAGTGAGGGATACACTTCTGGTCTGGAGCATAGAGTCCCCATGTTGGTGATGATCAGGTCCAGTATGTTTTCCCCTCTTGTGGGAATGGTAACAAGTTGTTCCATAGCATTTAAGTTTATAAATTCTTGGAACCTTTGGGCTAGGGTGTTGGAGCTAGAGTAATGCTCCTAGTCTATGTTTGAGTAGTTGAAGTCGCCCAATATAATGGTGTTTGGGGAGACCTTCATATTTTCCAGTGTTCTCAGGAAAGCCGAGTGGAGTTCCTGGGTTTGGGAGGGTGGTCTGTAGCAGGCTATAAACTGGAAGACAGTTTTATCCACTGTTAAGTTGCACATGGATAGTCTCTGATGCTTTGTGCTGTGCCACCAACCTGGAGGTGTGGGTATCTTTGACGAATATTGATACTCCCTCTCCTTTTGTGGTTCGGTCCAAGTTTTGGGGCCGGAAAGCATGGTATGAGGTATAACCTGGTAGTGCTGGGGTGCTCTCGGGAGCCTTGAACCAGGTTTCTGTTACTGCACAGATATCGATGTTCTCCATGCTAAGGAGAGTTTTGAGTGCATGCATCTTGAGGTTTAGACTTCTGGCGTTGAGTAGCATTACTTTTAGTTTCTTATCCCTTGTGATACCTATGGAGGTGGGTTGGTCTTCTGAGCCTTGCCTAAAAAAGGCACTGTGGGGGGTAGCAAGAGCCTTTGCCAATATCCGAAAGCCCAGGGGTGATAGGTGCAAGCAGTCCCTAGCGAAGCATCGTGGCTTGTCGAGCATGTCATCCCATGCTGACAGGCATTGGATCCCCTTTGAATGACACCAATACTTAAGCCAATTGTTGAAATTGATCATCTTGTCTTCATATTGTGGCATCATTCTTGGTGAGGGTAAGATGCTATTCAAGGTCAGGGTCATACCGTGCTGGGATACATGCTCAGAGAACTCCTCTATGTCTCTTTCCATGTAGTCCAGGGAGGTACATCTCAGGTCATTCACACTAGCATGGACAATGACTGAGTCATGTTTGTACTTGCCTTGGAGTGACCTGAGTGCTTGTGTTATGTGGTGGATCCTAGCGCCCAACAGGCAGCTCACTGTGACCTTCTCCTTGTTCAGCCTGGTGAGCAGGACGTCAGTGTGCCTGACGATAGTCACCTATTACAAGTGTAACAGGTGTGTTGTTTAGCCTTAAGGGCTGTGACTGTTCGGCACACTGGCTTTGTGAGCTATGTGTTGCACGTGTTTTGTTTTGGGATAGCAGTTGCTTGGGTGTCTGCTTTGGAGGCCTCTGCTGCTTAGGCAGATTTTTATTTAGAGCCTCCGAGTATGTATTTGTGTTTTTATGTGTTTGGTTTGCTGTCGTGGTAGGTCTATGTGAGACTGGAATTGTAGTGAGTGTGGTTTCCTTTTCCTCCTGACTGGTTACGCCAGTACTGAGTTGAGAGCGCTTAGCCTCCAGTTTGGCTATATGGTTGCATGTCTCACGTGTTGGAATTTGTTGGGAGGAGGAGAGGGTTGTCTGTGTACATGAGGCAGTTGTAACATTGCCTCAAGATTCCCAGATTCACCAGCTGGACCAGAGAGGAGATTGGCAACTGACCTTTGGACATGCTAGAATAGTATTGGGAATTCTTTTATAATTGAAAAAAAAGAGCCAATGGGGAACAAGATACTCAAGGGGAGTTTGTGAGGGTGTAGTGCTTTTAATTCTTTAGTGCTGACTTGTATAATTGCTTTAGTGAGCAAGTGCCAGGTAACTTAAATGCAATGTGCTACAGGTAACTTAAATGCAAAAACGACAAACAGTAACTTTCTTTCAAGTGAAACAAGGAAATAAGTACAGTAAGCAATGCAGATATCACTAGGGATCCACAGAAGCGCTGAAAAGCCGCGTTTTAGGTAGAATTAGCGTTTCAGGGAAATAAGCAAACAAACAAGCATACAAACAAAGCTAGATTCAGCAGGCTTGGATCTAGTCTATGCTACAGCAAACAAGGTGTACCAATTTCAGTAAGAAACAGTTCAAATATGCAGGCACTATAAGCCTTTAACGAGAAATTCCCGGCTCAGAAGGGCAGAGTCCAGCCTCTCCTCCCACAAGAGTGCAGACCACGAACCTTCTTAATGTAAAATAACTGGCCTGAAGCCCAAGTGCTTAAATCAGAACGAATACACTTTTAGAATAACAGACACTGAGCCCTCAATCAGCAGTTCCCAACTTAGGAGGATGTAAGCTACCTGTCCTGCCACCACAGTGCAGGCCACAAACCTTCCTAACGTAAGCTATGCAAGACTTTCTTGAGAGGGGCCACTTTATTGAGACCACCATTACAAGAACCTGTGGCTTCTTGGGACTTAAGTTTTGTGGTGTTCAAGTTGACATCCCCTCCTTTTGAACCTTCTCACTCATCTTCTTTAAAATTTTTGTCTTGGAAGACTGTGTTTTTAGTAGCCATTACGTCAGCCAGATGTGTATCTGAGCTTTATGTACCAATCCTTCATTTGTTCCCAAAGTTTGTTCTAATGCCACCTTAAATCAGTCCATTGAGCTTCCAGTTTTCTTTCCCAATCACTGTAATGCAGCTGAACCATTTCCACCAGCTGGACGTTCATAGACAGCTACTTTTTTATTTGCAACGGACCACAGAATTTCGGAAGTCAGACCAGTTATTCATTTCTTTTTCCGACTCCAGATTGAGCTTACCAGTTTCTAAGGTGACATTGTCTAATTGGATTTCTAGTTACATAGCCTTCATCTACAATTTGGAGGCAGACCTTTACCCCACAGGATCAAGGCTCATTCTACCAGGTCCTGTGTCTACCTCTGCAGCCTTTCAAGCCAGGGTACCACTTGAAAATATTTGTGCAGCAGCTACATGGGCTACCCCTCATACCTTTATTACACATTATAAATTGCATTTGGCATCCAGGGGTAGAGCATCCTTTGGCTCCATGGTGCTCAGGAGTATTTTCCAATGAGCCACCCAAGAATAAGGCGCTAGGGACGCTGTCCCATATGTAAAAATGAAGGTGAGATTGGACTACCTAACATAAAGAAGTTATGTACTCACCATAACATTCCATGTTGGTAGTCCATCTCACCCTTCCTTTTTACCAACCCGCCCTCCTGCCCCCATCCTGGAAGATCTGGAGGTAATAATTGATTGTCTTGGTTGGTGACCTTTTAGTATTGGTTTGTTGGTTAGGTTTTTTTTTTTCTGTCTCTAGCAAGCAGCAAACAAGATCTGGGGATTGCACTGGTGCTCCATGGGATACCTGCTTAGCCACGAGCCAACCAGAAGTCTTCCAGCTTGTAAATCGGCCGAGTCGGAGCCAAGGTTCGGCTTCGAACCCATATGTAAAAATGAAGGGTGAGATGAACTACCAACATGGAATGTTATGTTGAGTACATAACTTCTTTTTTTGTGCTCATGACTTGCCTAAAAAAGCACTATGGTGAGGCAAGAGCCTTTGCCAGAAGCCTGTAGCCCTGGGGAGACAGATGAAGGCCATCTCTGGCAAAGCATTGTGGTCTGTCAATCATGTCCTCCCAGGCTGATGACACCAGAAACTAAACCAGTAAAGTCAATCATTTTCTGTTTATATTGAGGCATCATTCTGGTTGATGGTAGGATGCTGCTTAAGGCTAGGGACATACTGCCTGGGACATGCATTCAGTGAGCTCAATCATGTCTCTCTTCATATAGTCCAGAGAGGTACGTCTCAAGTCATTCACACCAACATGGACTATGACAGAGTCATAACAGTACCTGTTGAGACTTGAGTGCGTGTGAGATATGGCAGATTCTAGCACCTGACAAGCAACTTATTGTAACTTTCTGATGTTCATCGTGCATACAGCTGCAATCATAACAGATGGGTTATCCTGCCGTCAGGCGGGTCCTCGGTCGGCCGAATTCCAAAGTCTTGGTCCGGTGTCTGTTGTCGTCGCTTCTTCCCTAATGTCAGTGCGGCAGGGGGTATAAAAGAACCAGCCGACGCCATTTTCTCCAGTCTTTCTTGCCGCGCGGTGCCAGAAGCAGTTCGCAAGTGCCGGTCGGCCAGCTCCTGAGATTTACGAAAATTTTTCAGCCGAAGTCTTCTTGAAAGCTAAGTACCCCGTTGGGGAAACTTTTCTTGCCTCAGACCGATGTCAGACAAAGTTAATAATTGCATTTCTTGTGGGAAGCAAATACCGCATAAGGATTTCCATTCCTTCTGCATTCCTTGCTTAGGCCCAGACCACGACGTCTCGGCCTGTCGTTTTTGTGCTAGATTCAACAAACGCACTATTAACCGTCGGGCGGAGTTCGCCCAGCACTATTTTGGTAAAAAATTTAATTACATTATGTCGTCGGATACTCCGACTCCAGTTTTGAGTAAAAGACGCAAAGATAAGGACCGACATACGAGGTCCACGACTTCTACCGACACCACGCTAAAGCTGGCTACAGGTGCTCCGGTTCTCAGCGAGGCACCTACGCAGCCCCTGAGTACCGATGACGCTTCTTTAGCGGTGTCTTCTGTGCCCGAGGTCGCCGGCTCCTCGGCCCCCACTCCGACTACAGATACCGACGCCACTCTTGGCGGGGAAACTCAGAATTTTGACAGACCTGTCACCTCTCAAGGTGTCTTCAGGCCTTCCTCTTTTTCCATTAAGGCTTTCACAAAATCTAAAGCAGCCATGAAAACTAAAAGACAAGCTCCACAGAGCCCCTCTCAAGGCCCCATGCCTAAAAAACAGATGCTCAAAATGGCAGAGGATTTGATTACTCTTATCAGGGGTTCTCAACCACCCTCGGACAAAAGGCCCAGACTGGAGGAAGACTACCCTTCCTCAGACCAAGCCTCTTTTACCTCAGAACATTCTGAGGACCAGGAATATTCATATTCCCCATTTGAAGATTCTGATGCTGAGGAGTCCATTCCCTCGGTCTCCCCCCCCCGAGGACTATTCTTTTGGGGAAACCTTACATACCTTGAGGGAACACTTTCACTGGGAAGGCCAAGATTACTCAGATTCCAAGAAAAGGCTCAGGGATTTTCTCTTGCTTCCTCAGCACAGGCCTCTGGCTATTCCTCCTGTTTTGGATATATTAGATGATGTGTACACAGAAGCCAGCCTCAACACAGATTCTTTACCCCCTGCTCCTGTTAAACCTGACGGGTATTACCGGGTTCCTGATTCACACCAATTCCTATACAGAAGCCATGCTGCTGACCCAGAAACTATTTCACAGGGTCCCAAGGGAATTAAGGCCTCTACTGCCAAAAACCCATTACCTTCAGAGAGGGATTCCAGAGCTTTAGAAAGGTGGGGGAAAAAGGTATACACCTCGGCCACTTTAACCATGAGGGCATTAAACTGTCAGTTCCATATGTTAAAGTATCAACAGTTTTTGTTATCGCAGTTGAAAAGCAAAATGACACAACCTGAACAACCAGATTTAAAGGAGTTGCAGGATTTGTTGCATAGTGCAGAGCAAGTGGGTAAACATACCTTGCAATGTGGTTTTGATGGTTTAGAGGCCTCATGTAGAGCGGCTGTTACAGGGTCTGTCATATGTAGACATGCTTGGCTCAAAGAGCAAACCTTGCCAGATCATGTCAAAGCTAAATTACTAGATGCACCTCTTCAAAAAGATGTATTGTTTGGTGTTAAAGCTGAGGAGGTACTAAAGAAAATGGAGGAAAAGGCAAGATCAATGCAAACAGTGAAAGATTTCCTACAGGTACAGCCTCCACGTTTCAGCAGAAACTGGCCTTCAAAAAATTGGTCCTTTCCAGCCACGGACAGACCTCAAAGAGGTAGATACAGGCGCCCGAGGGGTAGAGGGCAAACTCGAGGATCATTTAGAGCCAGACAATGGCAAGCACCTAAACCAAGAGGTGGAGAAGATGGATCACAGCCATTCAGAAAGCAGACACAATGACTTTCCCCTTTGCATGCCAAGCAAAGCTTTAATGGCAGCACCTTTAGGTGGAAAACTGGCATTATTTTCAAAATATTAGCATATTGTCACAAAAGACAAATGGAGGCTACAGATTCCACTTTCACACCCTTCCAAAAATGAGAGGCATGCCAAACCTGCCACAAAATCAAAGGGCAGAGGCACAAAAACACATTTCAGCTCTCATGGACATGAAAGCTATTCAAGAGGTACCTGCAAAAGAACAGGGTCAAGGTTTTTATTCCAGACTATTTCTGGTACCAAGGAAGGACAAAGATTGGAGACCTATTTTGGACCTATCCATCCTAAACACATATTTACTGCACAAAATTCAAGATGCTCACATTACAGCAGCTTCTTCCCATGCTGGGCAAGGAGTCTTGGCTGGTAACATTGGACCTCAAGGAGGCATACCTGCATGTCCCTATCAGACAAGATTGCAGAAGATACCTCAGATTTCTTGCAGGTTCAACCCATTATCAATTCTCTGCATTGCCCTTTGGCTTATCTACTGCGCCCAGAGTGTTTACGAAATGCCTGGCATCAGTAATTGCCTTCTGCAGACTTCAAGGGATACAAATATACCCATATCCGGATGACTGCCTGATCCAAGCAGACAGCAAGCACATACTTCTGAAACACCTGGCCTTTGTAATAAAATTGTTGAACTTTCTGGGATACACAGTCAACAAAAAGAAATCAAAACTAATACCCTCTCAAGCAATAATTTTCCTGGGTGCCAGCTTGAATACAAACACCCAGATGGCCTACCTCATGCCAGAGAAGCAAGGGCAACTATCTCAGTACTTCAGAAAAATGGCAACTTTCACCAGGCTGATTGCAAGGAAAATCCAGCAGGCTCTGGGATTCATGGCATCTTGCATCCTACTGATCCCATATGCAAAGCTGCATATGAGGAAACTTCAATGGTACCTAAAAAACTTATGGTCTCAACACAGCCACAGTTTGGAAACAATTATACCCCTCATTCCATGTCTTCAAAAGGAATTTCTGTGGTGGGCTCAAGCATGCCAAAGAAACATAGGTCTCCCTTTCTGCATGCCTCAAGCAAATCAAATCATCACAACAGACGCCTCGGACTACGCCTGGGGGGCGCATATGACAGATCAGTGCATTCAGGGCAAATGGTCCCAAAAAGAGAAGCACCTACACATGAATCAAAAGGAAATGCTAGCGTACAAAATGGTATTATGGCCTTCAAAGACCTACTGCATCCAGGCCAGCTATTGATAAGGACAGACAACACCACAGTGATGTGGTACATAAACAGGGAGGAACTCATTCATACCCCCTGTGCAGACTAGCCATGTCCCTTTGGAACACGGCTCTGGAATTGCAAATCCAACTTCAAGCACAATTCCTGCCAGGGAAGGAAAACACGCTGGCAGACAACCTAAGCAGAAATATGACAGATCCACATGAATGGAAGTTGCATCCTCATGTTTTCGCAAAGATAATTCAGGAATGGGGACGGCCAGACATAGATCTCTTTGCTACCCACAAAAATTACCAACTGAAAAAATTTTGCTCAAGGACCTATCATCCACAGGCCTGGAAAGTGGACACACTTTCTTTCAATTGGACAACATTGACAGTCTATGCCTTTCCACCTCTTCCTCTGCTGCCCAAAGTTCTATTAAAAGCCAGTGCAGAGAGGCCAAAGATGATTCTCATTGCTCCAGACTGGCCAAGACAACACTGGTGTCCACTCCTGAAGAGCCTGACGCATTCCCCTCCATGGATCCTGCCTCTAGTGCCTCTTCTGTTGACCCAACACAGCTTCAAAACTCTTCACAGTCAGCTAAAAACCCTCAATCTAGCCGCATGGAGGATTCCTTGATTTCCCAACAGACCCTCCTCTCCAAGGAGGTGCAGGATGTCATCTTGGAGGCCAGAAGACCTTTAACTAGAAAAGCCTACTCCGCCAAATGGAAATGGTTTTGTGCCTGGAATCAGAAAAAAGGCCAGAATCCTTGGGTTCTAAATTTACCTCAAATATTACAGTACCTAGCTGAGATGTTAAACAGTGGACTTTCCTTCTCCTCCATCAAGATCCATGCTTCAGCCATTTCTGCACAATACAACACTGATCCTCCTTTATTCTCTCATCCTCTCTTAAGACAGTTCCTCAGAGGGGCTAAGAATATAAACCCCCCAAGGAAACCACCAGTACCTGCTTGGGACCTCAACTTCATTTTAGAAAAATTGACTCTGCCTCCATTTCAGCCAGTTGCCTCAACAGAACTACAATATTTGTCATGGAAAACAGCCTTCCTTCTGGCTATCACCTCAGCACGCAGGGTTTCGGAGCTACAAGCCCTCATGGCGGTGCAACCTTTCATCATTTTCCATCAGGACAGAGTTTCCTTATGAACCAACCCTTTCTTTATGCCAAAGGTAGTATCCAGTGTAGCCTTGAATCAGACTATACACTTACCTACCTTTTATCCTAACCCACAAAACAAAGTGGAAAGACTACTACATTCCTTGGACATTCACAGACAACTTTGTTATTATTTGGACAGGACAAAGCCATTCAGAAAATCAGAGCAACTCTTTGTGTCCTATGCTACAGGTGCTCAAGGAAAGGCTATTTCCAAACAGACAATCTCAAAATGGATAGCCCACTGCATAAGCTTTTGTTACTATTTCATGGAAAAACTGTACTTACAAGCATCAGATCTCACTCCACAAGGGCCACAGCTACCTCTGCAGCTTTCCTCAGGGGGGTTCCTACCAAGGATATTTTGGAAGCTGCCACTTGGAGTTCTGTGCACACTTTCTCCAAGCACTATCACCTTCCACTATACTCTAAATCTAGAGTGGGCTTTGCCACAGCAGTCTTGCAGGGCATCCTTGCTCCTCCTAGTTCCACTTAGTGCCTGCCACCCCTTTTTAGCTTTGGGATTCTACCCATCTGTTATGACTGCAGCTGTATGCACGATGAACATAGTACAGTTTTGTACCTACCATAAATGTAGATGTTCGAGTGCTAATACAGCTCCAGTCCAGGTTTCCCTCCCTCCATCCCCTCTTGGGACAGGCCTTATGACAAACACCTCCTCATACAACCTGATTGGGGTATTCTTTATGGTGTATTTGCTTGCAAACTACTGTTTTTTGATTATATTACATTGCATTATTACATGAGTTTATGTTTTACCTTCCTTCTGGGGGCACCTGACATCTGGGGCAAGAAAAACTGAAGAAAATGGCATCGGCTGGTTCTTTTATACCCCTGCCGCACTGACGTCAGGGAAGAAGCAACGACAACCGACGCTGGACCAAGACTTTGGAATTCGGCTGACCGAGGACCCGCCTGATGGCAGGATAACCCATCTGTTATGACTGCAGCTGTATTAGCACTCGAACATCTACATTTATGGTAGGTACAAAACTGTACTTTTGTCTAGCCTGGTGAAGGGCACATCTGTCTGTCTCATGATAGTCTTTCTTCTTCCCAGAAACCCCACACCAGGAAGATTTATGTCAGTAAATGGAAGTGCTTTTCTATTTGGGCTTCTGCCAAAGGGTTTGGATCCCTTTTTAGCACCCCTATATGCTATTTTGGATGTATTGGCTGATTTTTTTATTTTGGTCTTATTCAGGTACAACCGGCTGCTATTTCCAACTTTTATGTTGGCAGGGATAATACCCCTGTGGTGGCACTCAAGCTTTATAAGGTCTTGAGGGGTAGTTTTTTTGCTATGTCCACCAGTCAGGGACCCAGTATCTCTTTGGGACCTTTGCCTACTGCTATAAGTCCTTTCCACAACTCCTTTTGAACCTTCAGCTATGGTATCCTTAAAGCTTTTATCATGGAAAACTCTTCTTAGCTGTCAAGTTTGCCAGGAGAATTTCAGAACTTCCATATCTCCTTGCATGATTCTTCTCAAGATCAAGTCACATTAAGAACCAACCCTTCCTTTCTTTCCAAGGTTGCTTCTGAATCAAATTTGAAGCAGCCCATTCATTTGCCAGGTTTTTTTTTAAATTTCATTAACAAGGGCGAACACTGGCTTCATTGTTTGGATGTTCTTAGATTGGATTCTATTTGGACAGGACCAAAAGTTTCAGAAGATCTGAGCAACTGTTTCCTTTCCTAAAGCAAGACTTGGCAGGCCTGCTTCCAAAGTGACCCTGTCATAATGGCTTTCAGATTGTATTTTCTTTGCATAATCCTCAAAAGGAATTTCTTTACCTGTGAGGCCAAGGGTGGTAGCTACCTCAATTGCCTTATTTTTACAAGCTTCTATCGCCATTACATCAGTCTTTCTTGCCATGTGGTGCCCGAAGCAGAAGCAGTTCGCAAATGCCAGTCGGCCGACTCCTGAAATTTTCGTTTTCGAGTTTCAGAACCAAAGTCTTCAACTAAAGCTAAGTACCCTGTTGGGGAAACTTTTTCTTGCTCCTTACCAATGTCAGTAAAAGTTAATTGCATTACTTGTGGAAAGCAAATACCTCATAAAGATTTTCATTTGTACTGTATTCCTTGCCTAGGCCTTGACCACGGTGTATCTTGCTGTCGGTTTTGTGCTGTATTAAATCGGCGCACTATACGTCGTCGGTATATTTTCGCCTCTAAATATTTCGGTTCTCTGTTTAATTATCCAGAAATGTCATCAGTTGGCCATCCGACTACCGGGATTCCAAAAAAACGCAAAGATAAAGACAGAGACAGGCCACCAAGGTCCAAAACTGCCAACGACACTTCTAAGCCAGAATCCAGTTCGCTGGTATGCAGTGAGGTGCTTTCACAGCCCCTGATACCCGCTACTTCTGATTCGCAGGCCTCTACTTAGTTCCATTTGGAGTCCAGTATGCCACAAGATGCTTCAACTGTGGGACCCACGGATGTCTCTACCTTGGATGGGTCGAGCTGCTGTGCAGGCATCTGCTTCAGAGGGTGTATTCAGGCCTACGGACTTGCATATTAAACCGACGCCTCCTTCTTCACTTAGGCCTAAATCTCAAACCATGCCTAAAAACTGACGCCCAGGCCACATGCTCATGCCTCTATGCCTAAAAAACAAATTATAAGAATGGCTGAAGATCTGATAACTCTAATCAGGGGTTGCCATCCCCCCCTTCTAAGAGGCCTAGGACTGAAGTTGTTTATGAATCTTCTGACCAGGATTCTGTTTTTTTTTCTGATTCTTCTGATTTGCCCTTATCCACTTATGACGATTCTGATGCAGAGGACTCTATTCCCTCTACTTCCCCTCCAGGGGATTTTTCTTTTGGTGAAACCTTACATACTCATTTCCACTGGGAAAGACAGGATTTTTCTAATTCAAAAAAGAGGCTCAGGGATTTTTTACTCCTACCTCAGCATAGGCCTTTAGCTATTCCTCCTGTACTAGACATTGTTGATGATGCTTTTTCAGAATCTAGTTTGGCCCCTGATTCCTTGCTTCCTGCTCCCAGAAAACCTGACAAATACTACAGGGTCCCTGAGTCACACAAGTTCCTTTTTAAAAATCCTATTGCAGATCCAGAGACTATTTCTCAGGGGCCTAAGGGCATTAAGGCTTCTACTGCTAAAAATCCTACCCCTTCTGATGGAGACTCTAGTGCGCTGGATAGATGGGGTAAGAAGGTTTATACTTCTGCAACCTTGGCCATTAGGGCTTTAAACTGCCAGTTTCATATGTTAAAGTATCAGCAACATGTCATTGGATTGCTTAAACAGAAAATTATGTCGATTCCTGATTGTGTGGAAAATAAAGAATTACATGATTTACTGCATTCTGCTGAACAGGTTGGAAAACATACTTTGCAATGTGGTTTTGATTCATTAGAGGCCTCTTGCAGGGCTGCTGTTACTGGGTCTGTGCTCAGAAGGCATGCTTGGCTTAAGGAGCAATCTATACCTGATCATGTTAAAGCTAAATTGTTGGATGCCTGTTAGGCAACAAGGCTCACAAGTTCAGCCTCCTAGATTTAGTAGGCACTGGCCCTCAAAAAAAATTGGTTCTTTTCAGCCCCTTCTAGGTCTTCTCAAGCCAAACCCTGACACAGGAGAAACACCAAGTTTCAGTCCCAGGGGACACAAAGGAATAAGCAGTGAGGGTCCTCCACTTCCAAATCTGGGAGTAATAAGACTCCCCCTATGGTAAACTGTCTCAGTGACTTCCTTTTAAAATTTCCAAGCACTTATCAACTGACTGCCCCTTTAGGGGGAAATATTGCTCTTCATGCAAAGAACTGGGAGCTCATTATCCAGGACAAATGGGTTTCAAATATAGTGTCCCAGGGATACAGATTTTACTTCCAACACCAAACAGGTGGCCGGACCTATCCCCAAATCAGTGGGCAGAGGCCCAAAAACAAGTACTTTCTCTCTTAAGCATGGGGGCTATTCAGTTGGAACCAGAAGAGGAAAAGGGACAAGGTTTCTACTCCATACTTTTCCTGGTACCCAGAAAAGACAATTCATGGCGTCCTATCCTGGATCTGTCTACTCTAAACACCTTTTTGGAGATTCCAAAATTCAAGATGCTGACTCTTCACCAGTTGCTTCCTATGCTAGGCAAAGACGCCTAGTTGGCAGCACTAGATTTAAAGGAAGCATACCTGCACATCCCAATCAGGGAATCTTGCAGAAGATACCTTCGCTTCAAAGCAGGTTACACACACTATCAGTTCTCTGCACTGCCCTTTGGCTTATCTGCTGCACCCAGGGTATTCAGAAAGTGCCTAGCTCCAGTTATTGCATTTTGCAGGCAAAGAAATATTCAAATATACCCATACCTGGACGATTGTCTATAATTCAGGCAGAAAGCCAGGACATACTTTTGAATCATCTGGCCTTTGTACAAAGGGTTCTATCCTATCTGGGGTACACCATAAATGAAAAGAAATCTCACCTGGTATACTGTCAACGAATTATATTCCTGGGAGCAAGCTTGAATACAACTTCCCAGATGGCTTACCTCACGCCAGAGAAACAAATTAATTTGACAACCTACTTCAAACAAGTGGTCACAAAAACCCTGCAATCTGCAAGACAAATACTGCAAGCCTTGGGGTTCATGGCCTCCTGCATTCCTCTAATTCCATATGCAAGACTGCATATGAGGAAACTACAGTGGTATCTAAAAAGCCTATGGTGTCAACATTCCCAGGATCTAGAAGCAATGATTCCTATCATACTTTGCTTAGAGTTCCTTTGGTGGGAAGAGGCCTGCCACCAAAACAAGGGACTACCTTTCACACCACCCCCTGCCACCCAAATCCTAACAACAGACGCATCAGACTATGCATAGGGGGCTCACCTAGCAGGGAAGTGCATTCAGGGCAAATGGAACCCAAGTCAAATGCACCTGCATATCAGTCAGAAAAATGTTAGCTGTACAGAATGCTCTGACAGCCTTCAAGGACCACATTCTTCCAGGACAACTAATGGTAAAGACGGACAACACCATTGTTATGTGGTTCATAAACAAGCAGGGAGGTACACATTCTTACCCCCTCTGCAGACTAGCCATGGCATTGTGGAACACAGCCTTGAGCTACCAAGTGTACCTACAAGCTTAATTCCTGCCAGGAAAATTAAATACACTGCCAGATGGACTAAGCAGAAACCTCATGGACCCACACGAGTGGAAACTGGAAACAAGGAATGTTCTTCATTCCACATTGCTGCAGTCCTAACCATTGGGTAGTCCGCTGTCCAGTCGGCCCGAATACCAAAGTATATGGCTGACGTCGGTCAAGGCGCATTAGACTGATGTCAGGACGTCAGGGTACTAATGCGCATGACCGACGTCATATCCTCAGTCTTTTTTGCCGCATGGTCCGATGCAGAAGCAGGTTTGCGAGTGCAGGTTGGCGTTCTGAAAACTTTCCGAAGTCGGAGTTTCAGACCGAATCAAAGTTGGCTAAGTACCCGTTAGAACATTTTGTTTTTTCTTGCCTCAGTATTTAACCGGATGTCAGAAAAAGTGAATAACTGTATTTCTTGTGGGAAGCAGATACCTCATAGGGATTACCATACTTTGTGTATACCTTGTTTAGGGCCTGAGCACGACGTTGTTGGTTGCCGCTCTTGTGCTAGATTTAACAAACGCACTATTAAGAGAAGGTTAGACTGTGCCAGGTTAGTGTTTGGGAAGTGTTGTAATTATAAAATGCCGTCGGATGCTCCGACGCCCGCTTCGTCCAAAAAGCGCAAGGACAAAACTGCAAAGCCTAGGGTTGATGAACCGGCAGTCCCGGACGTCGGTTCTTTAGAAGGCTCAGTGGAGCCAGAGGTTTTGCCAGGAGTTTCTTTGGAGTCTCAGGCAGAGACTTTACTGTTACAGGATGTGCCTTCTCAGGAGGTAGGCCAGACTGAGGGGGCTTCTCAGGTAACTGTTCTTCCCTCTCTTCCCAAGGTAGTTAGAGCCTCTCCTTCTGTTTCCAAAACTTCTTTGAGAGGTAGGCCAAGTTTAGCTTCAGTGGGGGCTTCTCCTAGCACTTCAGGTTCTGTGCCTAAGAAACATATGCTTAAAATGGCAGAAGATTTAATTACTATGATTAGAGGCTCCATGCCCCCTCCTGATAAGAGGCCTAGGGTGGAACCTGAGTTTGATAGTTTTGAACAGTGTTCAGAGGCTTCTGAGTCTTCTGCGGAAGATTTGCAGGAATATCCTCCTTATTCTGATTCGGATGTGGATGATTCCACTCCTACAGCTTCTCCTCCTGAGGATTTCTCATTTTCAGAGACTCTGCATTCCATGAGGGAGCACTTTAAATGGGAAGGCCAAGATTACTCTGATTCCAGGAAAAGGCTTAGGGAATTCTTATTTTTACCCCAGCATAGGCCCTTAGCTATACCTCCTGTATTGAATGTGGTGGAAGATGTTTTTGCAGAGGCTTCCCTGAATCCTGATTCTTTGCCTCCTGCCCCTGTTAAACCTGATAGGTACTATAGGGTGCCTGAAGCTCATAAGTATCTGTTTAAGAGTCCTAGGGCAGACCCGGAAACTGTTTCTCAGGGGCCTAAAGGTGTTAAGGCCTCTGTTGTTAAAAATCCTGTTCCCACTGATAAAGAGGCAAGGGCTTTGGATAGGTGGGGAAAGAAAGTGTATACTTCTTCCACTTTAGCCATGAGAGCGTTGAATTGTCAGTTTCACATGCTAAAATATCAAAATTATCTCCTTTCACAATTGAAATCTAAGGTGGATGCTTTGGCGGAAGGTATAGAGTGTAAAGAGTTGCTGGATTTAGTTCATGTGTCTGAACAAGTGGGTAAGCATTCTTTGCAATGTGGTTTTGATGCTGTGCAGGCCTCCTCGAGGGTGGCTGCCACTAGTTCTGTTCTTCGCAGGCATGCCGGGTTGAGGGATCAGAATTTAGCAGAGCATGTTAAGACTAGGATTTTGGATGCTCCTTTACAGTCTGATGTGTTATTTGGTTCGCCTGTGGAAGCAGTTTTAAAGAAAATGGAGGACAAAGCTAAGTCTATGCAAACTGTTAAAGATTTTTGCAGGTGCAGCCACCGAAGTTTAGTAGAAATTGGCCTACTAAGGGATGGACATATCCTGCTTATGATTCCCAGTCTAGGGGTAGGTCTAGACGTGGTAGGGGCAGAGCTCAAGGTTCTTTTAGGCCTAGAACAGGGGGTTCACCTGCTCAGACTTCTGGTGAGGGCAGGGGTCAGTCCTTTCGTAAACAGACCCAATGACCTGCCTTTTCAGCTGCCAGTAGATTCTCGTCTGGCAGCTCCTTTGGGAGGAAGACTGTCTCTTTTCAAAGAAAATTGGGATTTAATCACTCAAGACAGATGGGTGTTGGATATCATTCACCACGGTTACAGGTTTTATTTCCATACATTGCCCCTTTCAAAGGCATGCCAGACGTTCCTCCTCCACAAAGGACAGAGGCTCACAAGCAAATTTCTCTGTTACTCCAAATAGGGGCCATTCAGCCAGTCCCTGTACCAGAAAGGGGCCTAGGATTTTATTCTCGCCTGTTCCTAGTACCAAAGAAGGGGAACACGTGGAGACCAATTTTGGATTTATCTATCCTCAACACTTATCTGGACATTCCCAAGTTCAAAATGTTGACGTTACAACAGCTTTTACCTCTGCTGGGCAAAGATCACTGGATGGTAACTTTAGATCTCAAGGAAGCTTACCTTCATGTGCCTATAAGACTAAGTTGCAGAAAGTATCTGCGTTTTCGAGCTGGAAATTCTCATTATCAGTTCTCTGCATTGCCCTTTGGCTTATCTACTGCCAGAGTATTCACAAAGGTTCTGGCTCCAGTGATAGCTTACTTCAGGCTAAAAGGAATTCAAATCTATCCTTATTTGGACGACTGCCTGATTCTGGCTCAAGAAAAGGAAGACCTTCTACAACATTTGGAATATGTCATAGCAGTGCTAAGATGCCTAGGGTATTCTGTGAACGAAATAAAGTCCAGTCTAGTACCCTCTCAAGACATGTGCTTTCTGGGTGTGAGACTGAATACAGCAGCCCAGATGGCCTTTTTAACCCCGGACAAACAAAAGAATCTTTCCAGTTACTTCCATCAATTATCTCTTCAGTCCGGGCTGACTGCAAGGACAGTCCTTCAAGCCTTAGGGTTCATGGCATCTTGTATTCTGGTGCTTCCCAATGCCAAACTGCATATGAGGAAGCTGCAATGGTATCTCAAAATGTATGGACACAGCACTGCCAGGATTTGGACACTGTCATTCAAATAATACCTTGCATTCAAAAAGAATTTTTGTGGTGGGCTCAGGAATGTCACCTGAACAAGGGACTCTCTGTGACCCGGCCAGAGGCGAGTCAGATTTTAACGACAGATGCCTCGGACATTGCTTGGGGAGCTCATCTAAATGGAAAGTGGATACAAGACAAGTGGCCTGCCAGACTTCAGCATCTACATATCAACATGAAGGAGATGTTAGCAGTCCAATTTGCATTAATGGCTTTCAAGGAGTTACTTCTTCCAGGGCAGGTGTTGATTCTAACAGACAACACAACTGTCATGTGGTACATCAACAAACAAGGGGGAACACATTCTTATCCTCTATGCAGGCAAGCAATGATTTTATGGGAAACTGCGCTCAGCTTGCAACTAACTCTACAGGCAAGGTTTCTGCCGGAGCACAGAACTCCTTAGCAGATGTGTTAAGCAGACAAATCATGGATCCCCACGAGTGGAAACTGGATCTTCATGTATTTCAGAAATTGACAGTGTCATGGGGAACTCCAGACATAGATCTGTTCGCTTCTCCACTAAACCACCAGCTGCCAAAGTTTTGCACAAAGGGGTTTCATCACACAGCTTGGAAAGTGGATGCTCTTGCTTTCAGTTGGAAAAATCTTCATGTGTATGCCTTTCCACCTCTGCCTCTTCTTCCAAAGGTGCTTCTAAAGGTCAGACAAGACAAGCCAAGGATGATTTTAATAGCTCCAGATTGGCCTCGCAACACTGGTACCCACTACTAAGGAGTCTGGTAAAGAAGCCTCCATGGCCTTTGCCTTTGATTCCACATCTGTTATCTCAGAAGGACGGTCACCTGCTCAATGTCAAGCTTCACTCTCTTCATCTAACAGCCTGGCATATTCTGTTCTGAAACACAGCAGGTCTCAACTTCCTCAACAAGTTTTAAATGTGATTATGGAAGCCAGAAGACCTAGTACAAGGAAGGTGTACGCAGAAAAATGGAAGAGATTTTATTTTGGAGTGTAGCAAAGAATTTAGAGATTTCTGAGCCTAATTTGAGTGTGGCTCTTCAATATCTTACTGAGTTATTGGACAAAGGTTTGTCCTTCTCTTCCATTAAGATTCATGCTGCAGCAATTTCAGCTCACTATGATTGTGACCCACCATTGTTTTCGCATCCTTTGTTCAAGCAGTTTCTTAGAGGGGCAAAGAATATAAGACCCCCACGTAGAGCTCCTACTCCTGCTTGGGATCTCAATTTTGTGTTGGAAAAACTTACTCTACAACCTTTTGAGCCTGCGGCTACTGCTGAATTGAAATACTTGTCATGGAAGACTGCTTTTTTGTTGGCTATTACTTCTGCAAGAAGGGTTTCTGAGTTGCAGGCCCTTATGGCAGTAGAGCCCTTTTTGATTTTCCATAAGGACAGAGTATCATTACGTACTAATCCTTCCTTTATGCCTAAGGTGGTTTCTAGTGTGGCTTTAAACCAAACTATTCATTTGCCTACTTTCTATGCAGATCCCCAAAATAAGGGGGAAAAGATTTTGCACACTTTAGATGTACATAGGCAGTTGCGTTATTATTTAAGCAGGACTAAGGATTTCAGGCAGTCTCAGCAGTTGTTTGTTTCTTTTGCTTTGAATTCTCAGGGCAAGCCTGTGTCTAAGCAAACTATTTCTAAGTGGATTGGGTTTTGCATTTCATTTTGTTATTCCCATCATGGCAAGGAGATTCCAGCTGGGATTAGGCCTCATTCCACTAGGGCTACTGCCACTTCAACAGCATTTCTAAGGGGGGTGGCAACTAAGGATATTTTGGAGGCAGCTACTTGGAGTTCAGTGCATACTTTCTCTAAGCATTACCATCTTCCTCTCTACTCTAAATCTAGGGCTGGTTTTGCCACAGCTATTTTGCAAGGCATGTTGACAGCTCCTGCTTCCTTATGATTTGCCAGCCTCCCTTAACTCTGCTTTGGGATTCTACCCAATGGTTAGGACTGCAGCAATGTGGAATGAAGAACATAGTACAGTTTTGTACCTACCATAAATGTAGATGTTCGAGGATCCACATTGCTGCAGTCCAATTTACCCTCCCTCCTTCCCCTCTGTGTTTAGGGGTGTTGGTGTGGGTTAGGATATACTCTTGTACATTTGTATATATTGTATATATGGTTGGTGCAGGGTTTTTTGGTTTTTTGGTTTGGGCCTTGTCTTTTTAGGGTCTTCTGACATCTGGGGCAAGAAAAGACTGAGGATATGACGTCGGTCATGCGCATTAGTACCCTGACGTCCTGACATCAGTCTAATGCGCCTTGACCGATGTCAGCCATATACTTTGGTATTCGGGCCGACTGGACAGCGGACTACCCAATGGTTAGGACTGCAGCAATGTGGATCCTCGAACATCTACATTTATGGTAGGTACAAAACTGTACTTTTTCAACATGTTGACAAGCAAATTGGGAAGCCCAGATATAGACCTATTTGCCACTCCCCAGAACTACCAGTTGGACACATTTTGCAAAAGGACTCCCCACAAACAAGCCTGGAAAGTGGATGCTCTGTCCTTCAGCTAGAAAACCCTATCAGTCTATGTCTCCCCCCCCCCTGCTCTCCAAAGTACTACTAAAAATCAAACAGGACAAACCAAGGATGATTTTGATTGCTCCAGACTGGCCACGCCAACACTGGTACCCCCTCCTGCGTAGTGTGTCATGGTTATCCCCATGGCACCTGCCTCAGACTCCTTTCCTGTTGTCCCAGCAGGAGAACCAGATTCTGCACCCTCAGCTTCTAACACTAAACCTTGCAGCCTGGCTAATTACCTAATCTCTCTTTTACCATCCTTCAGTAAACCTGCGATGGATACCTCTACTTTCCTTTACTATGCTTAAAAGCTTTTTGGTGTATTTGCTTTTTTGTTGGAGGTATCATTGTACTTTTATATTTAATTGCTTCCCATTAGGGAGGCATCTGACATCTGGGGCAAGAAAAACTGATGTAATGGCATCGGCTGCATGTTTTATAATCCTGACGACCTGACATCATGGAAAAAGGGACAGCAACTGATGCAGGACTCAAGACTTTGTTAATCAGGCCGACTAAGGGCTACCTGCAAGCAGATAACCCAAATGTAATGACTGCAACAGTGAGTACACTCCAACATCTACATTTATGGTAAGTGTACACAACTGTACTATCCCTTTGCTTTGTAGACCCTGTTCCTGCAGATGTCCTTCAAGGATGCATCTGCAGTCATAACATATGGGGTTGTCCTGCCTCAGGCAGCCCTTCGGTCGGCCGGATTCCAAAGTCTGGGTCTGGCCTCGGCTGATGTCGCACTTTCCCCAACGTCAGAGCGTCTGGGGTATAAAAGCATCAGACGACGCCATTTTCCTCAGTCTTTCTTGCCGCGCGGTGCCCGAAGCAGAAGCAATTCGCAAGTGCCGGTCGGTCAGATCCTATGATAAGAAGAAATTCAGCTACCGAAGACTTCGAAAAAGCTAAGTACCCTGTTGGGGACTCTTTCTTGCCTCAGCCGATGTCAGATAAAGTAAATAATTGTTTAACTTGTGGGAAACAAATACCTCATAAGGATTTCCACTCTTACTGCCTCCCTTGCTTAGGCCCAGACCATGACGTCTCGGCCTGTTCAGCCTGTGCTTCCTTCAACCGACGAACTCTTAGACGTCGGTCAGAGTTTGCAGAGGAATTCTTTGGTGCTAATTTCGCATATAATATGCCGTCGGAGACTCCGACTTCACATTTGGTGAAAAAAAACGGAAGGACAAGGACCGACACTCGCGGCCCGCGGTTTCGGCTGAAACCACGGTAAGGCCTACCGCGAGTGTCTCGGTTTCGGCCGAAACCGAGTCCTCAGAGCTTCCTTTAACCAAATCCACTCAACCGACCACCGTGGCCCTGGAGGCCCCGGCTGAGTCAGCTACCTACCGAGCTTCCTACCGAAACCAGTGTCCAGGAAATGTCCAACACCATACCTTTGGACAAATCTACTCCTGCACGTGGGGCAGCTAGACCCCCTGCTTCCATGTCCATTAAGGCCTTTTCCAGGGCTAAAGCTGCCAAACTTACTAAAGCTTTGCCTCCCAAAACCACCTCCCAGAGGCCTTCTTCTTCTAGTTCTCAGATCCTCAGCCTTGCAGAGGATGTTATTTCTTTAATTAGAGGTTCTCAGCCTCACCCGGACAGGGGCTCTCACCCACCAACAGACAAAAGGCCCAGGACTGAGCCCTCTGACCAACACTCTTCAGATGAGTCTACGGATGGATCTGAGTTAACAGACCACCAGGAGGAGGCTCATTCCCCCTATGAGGATTCTGATGCTGAAGAATCTATTCCTTCGGCCTCCCCTCCTGAAGAGTTTTCTTTTGGTGAGACTCTACATTCCATGAGAGAGCATTTTCAATGGCAGGGTCAGGAATTTTCTGATTCTAGAAAGAGATTAAGGACCTTTTTGCATTTGCCTCAACATAGGCCCTTAGCTATACCTCCTGTTTTGCATGTTATTGATGATGTGTACAATGATGTTAGTACAGCCCCTGATACTCTCCCCCCGGCACCTACCAAACCTGATAGATACTACAGGGTCCCGGATTCTCATTTCCATATGTATAAGGCCCATTCCGCAGACCCAGACACTATTTCTCAGGGCCCTAAAGGGGTTGCAGCTGCCACTGCCAAAAATCCTCTCCCTTCTGAAAGGGAATCTAGAGCTTTAGAGAGATGGGGAAAGAAGGTATATACTTCTGCAACTCTTTCTGTGAGGGCATTAAATTTTCAATTTCATATGATACAGTACCAAGAGTATTTGTTAGATGAACTGAATAAGAAACTTTCTTCTTCTGAACCCCTTGACCGTAAATCCCTTCAGGACATGGTACATAACTCACAGCAGGTTAGTAATCATTTCTTAAAGTGTGGTTATGATGCACTGGAGGCTACATGTAGGTCAGCTATGACTGGGGCAGTTATTCGTAGGCATGCCCGGCTGAAGGAACAATCCCTGCCAGACCATGTTAAAGCTAAACTCCTGGATGCTCCAATGGAAAAACAAAAATTATTTGGCTCCTCGGCTCAGGAGGTCTTAAAGAAGTTTGAAGAAAAGGCTAAATCTGTGCAAACAGTTAAGGATTTTCTGCAAGTACAACCACCGAGATTCAGCAGAAACTGGCCTACTAAGAATTGGTCCTTTCCAGACTCGGACAGAGCCCAGAGAGGCAGGAACAGGCATCCCAGAGGTAGAGGGCAAGCTAGGGGCTCCTACAGAGGCCGTCAGTGGCAGCCTACCAACCAGAGAGGTAGTGCAGCAACAGCAACAACAACTACTACTCCAGGACAGACACAATGACTTCACTTTGATTCCGCCTACCAGGGCTCAATTGGAAGCACCCTTGGGCAGAAAGCTTTCTTTATTCTCAAAAAACTGGCATTTTATTACAAGGGACACACGGACACTGCAAATAATAGACAAAGGATACAGGTTCCACTTCCACACTTTGCCAAGAAGAAACAGAATGCCAAACCTGTCACCAAATCAGAGGGCAGAGGCTTTGCAGCAGATCAACAACTTCAAATGAAAGCCATAGAAAAGGTACCTCTTTCAGAACAAGGTCAAGGATTCTACTCCAGACTATTCCTTGTTCCAAGAAAAGAAAATCAATGGAGGCCTATTCTCGACCTGTCCGCACTAAATACTTTCCTCATTGTGCCAAAATTCAAGATGCTGACCCTACAGCAACTTCTTCCCATGCTGGGCAAGGAGTCTTGGCTGGTGACTCTAGATCTCAAGGAGGCATACCTGCATGTCCCTATTCGACCAAGTTGCAGAAGACACCTCAGATTTCTTGCAGGATCAGAGCATTATCAATTCTCAGCATTGCCCTTTGGCTTATCTACTGCCCAGAGTATTCACGAAATGCCTGGCATCAGTAATTGCACACTGCAGACTTCAGGGATTCAAATCTACCCATATCTGGACGACTGCCTTATACAAGCGGACAACAAGGAAAATTTGATAAAGGACTTGGCATATGCCATCCACCTACTACAGGCCTTGGGATACACAGTCAACATCCAAAAATCAAGACTTGTTCCATCCCAAAGGATAACCTTTTTGGGTGCAGATCTAGACACAACCACCCAAATGGCATTTCTCACAGAAGAAAAACAAAAACAACTTCCGGATTACTTCATGAATCTGACAAGACAAACTCAGCTAACTGCAAGGAAAATCTTGCAGGCCCTGGGTTACATGGCATCCTGCAGAATTCTGATTCCACAGGCCAGGCCGCATATGAGAAAATTACAATGGTACCTAAGGAGTGTATGGTCTCAGCACAGTCACAGTTTAAAAGCTTTGATACCAATTATTCCTTGCCTTCAAAAGGAATTCCTGTGGTGGGCTCATGCCTGCCAGTCCAACAGAGGGTTGCCTTTCAACAAACCAAGAACAAAGCAAACCATCACCACGGACGCTTCGGACCAAGGATGGGGAGCACACATGGAGGGCAAATGTAGCCAAGGCCTATGGTCTCAAGGACAGCTGCGCATGCACATAAACCAAAAGGAAATGCTGGCAGTGATACACGCAATCGAGGCCTTCAAACCTTTCCTCCATCAAGGTCACCTGTTAATAAGGACAGACAACACCACAGTCATGTGGTACATAAACAAGCAGGGAGGCACACATTCCTACCCCCGATGCAGGCTGACTATGAATCTATGGGAGCTGTGCCTGAAACTCAATATCCAACTACAGTCCCAGTTCGTGCCAGGAAAAGAAAATGTACTGGCAGACAGCTTAAGCAGAACTACAATGGATGCACATGAATGGATGCTGCACCTAGATATCTTCCTACTCATAACAAAAGCATGGGGACAGCTGGAGATAGATCTGTTCACTTCCCCCCACAACGATCAACTGAAGACATTCTGCTCAAGGACGTATCACCCAAAAGTTGGAGGGTGGACTCCCTCTCTTTCAGCTGGAAAGCTCTAAAAGTATATGCCTTCCCACCTCTCCCATTAATGTCCAAGGTTTTACTGAAGATCAGGGCAGAACAGCCAAGAGTGATTCTGATAGCTCCAGACTGGCCAAGGCAGCACTGGTATCCACTACTGAGGAGCTTGTCACAGGCAAAACCATGGTCTCTCCCCCTATGGCCTCTTCTTCTGACGCAGAACAACTTCAAGATCATGCATCCCAACTTGAAAACATTGCAACTAACTGCCTGGAAAATTCCATAAATCCCCCTCACAATAACTTATCACAGAGAGTAAAGGACATTATTATGGAAGCTCGACGGCCTTCCACAAGGAAGACATACTCAGCAAAATGGAAAAATTTCTCATTTGGAGCACAACAAAAGGCTTAGATGTGACAGTGGCGACTATGACACATATTCTGGAATACTTAGCAGAATTGTTCCACAACGGCCTGTCCTATTCTTCCATAAAGATTCAGGCCTCAGCAATTTCAGCAGAATACAATGTGGATCCACCTATCTTCTCGCACCCTCTCCTCAGGCAATTTCTGAGAGGGATCAAAAACATCAATCCTCCAAGAAAATCCCCTTTACCTACTTGGGATCTCAACTTTGTGCTGGAGAAACTAACACTTCCTCCCTTTGAACCAGCAGCATCGGCGGATCTACAGTTTCTGTCTTGGAAAACTGCATTCCTTCTGGCCATAACTTCAACAAGAAGAGTATCTGAGTTACAAGCTTTAATGGCAGTACTGCCATTTCTTATCTTCCATCAGGACAGAGTCTCACTAAGAACCAATCCTACTTTTATGCCAAAGGTGGTATCTAGGGTATCCCTGAACCAAGCTATTCACTTGCCTACATTCTTCCCAAATCCACAAAACAGAGGGGAAAAACTTCTACACACTCTGGATATACACAGACAACTACGCTACTACTTGGACAGAACTAAAAGTTTCAAAAAAACTGACCAACTCCTTGTAGCATATGCTGCTGGGGTACAAGGAAAAGCAATTTCCAAACAGACAATTTCAAAGTGGATAGGAAATTGCATTCGATTTTGTCGCTCCTTTCATGGAAAGACAGTTCCTGCAAACATCAGGCCTCATTCAACAAGGGCCACAGCCACCACTACAGCCTTCCTAAGAGGGGTGGCTACCAAGGACATTTTAGAAGCTGCTACATGGAGCTCCGTGCATACATTTGCCAAACATTACAATTTACCTTTATGCTCCAGATCCAGAGCGGGTTTTGCTACAGCAGTCCTGCAAGGGATCTTAACTACACCATCCTTTTCTTAGTACCTCCTCCCCCAGATTGGCTATGGTATTCTACCCATATGTTATGACTGCAGATGCATCCTTGAAGGACATAGTACAGTTTTGTACCTACCATAAATGTAGATGTCCGATAGGTATGCATCTGCAGTCAGGGTTACCCTCCCTCCTTCCCCTCTGTGGTATTCCTAGGGTACTTACCCCTCCATTAGCTAGCTGGGGGATCTATTATGGTGTATTTGTTTGTATATATATATATATGTATATATTTTTTTGGAAAATGTTTGGAATTTTACTGCATTCCTCCAAATTTGGCCTTCCTAGAGGGCACCTGGCATCTGGGGCAAGAAACACTGAGGAAAATGGCGTCGGCTGATGCTTTTATACCCCAGACGCTCTGACGTCGGGGAAAGTGTGACATCAGCCGAGGCCAGACCCAGACTTTGGAATCCGGCCGACCGAAGGGCTGCCTGAGGCAGGACAGCCCCATATGTTATGACTGCAGATGCATACCTATCGGACATTTACATTTATGGTAGGTACAAAACTGTACTTTTTCAATTATTTATCTTGGATTTTCCATTAACATTCGTCTTGTTAGAATTTTCAGTTTCCATCAAGGATCTAATCCCATTTCTTTAGTTTCTTTGAAAGTTTGGAAAACCTTTTTTGAAAGGTACTTTTCTCAGTAGACCTCCACGTATGGGTTATTTTCCCATGTTGGCCCTTAAGACTTTTTTCTCTTAGAGAAGTTTACTGTTCCTCTACTTGAGACTGTGTGTGCAGAATATTTAAGATATTTTTCCTGGAAAAATATTTCCCTCATAGCAATAACCTCATCCAGAGTGATTCCAGAATTGCCTACCTTGACTTGGCCAGGGCCTTTGACACAATATGTCACTCAGGCATTGTTGACCAACTCAAGAGGTTACGTATAAAACCTTGTCACCTGGTGGATAGCTCCCTGACAGGACTCGGGAAGTTAGAATTGGATTGGGGAGTCCACCTTTAAAAAGAGGCCAGTCTCAAGGTGTCCCTCAGGGATCGGTCCCGGGACTGCCCTTTTTTTTGGCATTTGTGTGTCTGAAGTCAAGGCCAGTGACACTAGCCTCTGGCTGACTAAATTTACAGATGACAGATTAGGAGCTGTCATTAACTACCCCACTGACACATTCTCCAGGAAGGGCTGACACAGGCAAACAACTGGTCATAGACTAAAAAGTGCAGTTTTGTACCTACCATAAATGTAGATGTCCGATAGGAATGCATCTGCAGTCCTTACAAATGGGTTGTCCTGTCGTCAGGCAGCCCCTCGGTCGGCCGGATTCCAAAGTCTGGGTCTGGCCTCGGCTGGTGTCGCACTTCACCCGACGTCATAGCTGCAGTTATTCGGGTATAAAGGCATCAGCCGACGCCATTTTCCTCAGTGTTTCTTGCCCCAGATGCCAGGTGCCCTCTTGGAAGGCTAAATTTGGATAAATGCCAATGATTCCAAATAGTAGAGAGCAAACACAAAAATAAGCATGTATGTACATATATACAAACAAATACACCATAATAGATCCCCCCCCAAGCTAGCTGAAGGCTGGCAAATACCCTAGGAGTACCTCAGAGGGGAAGGTGGGTGGGTAATCCTGACTGCAGATGCATTCCTATCGGACATCTACATTTATGGTAGGTACAAAACTGTACTATGTCCTTCAAGGATGCATCTGCAGTCCTTACAAATGGGTAGAATACCATAGCTAAACAAGGGGAGGAGGAAAGAGTAGAGATTATGGTGTAGCTAGGATCCCCTGCAAAACAGCAGTGGCAAAACCTGCTCGGGATCTAGAGTATAAAGGTAAATTGTAATGCTTGGCAAATGTATGCACGGAGGTCCAAGTAGCAGCCTCTATAATGTCCTTGGTAGCCACTCCTCATAAGAAAGCTGTGGTAGTGGCTGTAGCTCTTGTGGAGTGAGGCCTGATGTTCTCTGGAGTTTTCTTTCCATGGTAGGAGTAACAAAATCTAATGCAATTTCCTATCCATTTGGAGATTGTCTGTTTTGAAATTGGTTTTCCTTCCTTTCCTGTGGCATATGCTACCAGAAGCTGGTCAGTTTTTCTATTGGACTTAGTCCTGTCCAGGTAGAAGCGTAACTGTCTGTGTACATCCAAGGTATGCAGAAGTCTTTCTCCCCTGTTCTGTGGGTTTGGGAAGAATGTAGGTAGGTGGATAGCCTGATTTAATGACACTCTGGATACCACCTTAGGCATAAATGTAGGATTTGTTCTCATGGACACTCTATCTTGATGGAAGATCCAGGAAGGGTTGCACTGCCATTAATGCCTGTAGTTCAGAGACCCTTCTTGCTGAAGTTATTGCCAGCAGGAAAGCAGTCTTCCAGGATAAGTTTTGTAATTCTGCTGTTGCTGCTGGCTCGAAAGGAGGAAGTGTCAATTTTTCTAGCACAAAGTTCAAGTCCCATGCTGGCAATGGTGGTTTCCTGGGAGGTTTTACATTTTTAATTCCTCTCAGAAACTGTCTGAGCAGGGGATGAGAGAAGACAGGAGGATCCAAGCTGTATTCTGCTGAAATAGCTGATGCATGTATCTTGATGGAAGAATAGGACAGGCCTGTGTGGAAGAGCTCTGCCAAGTACTCCAGAATGTTGGCCATGTTTACCAGAGTCACATCTTCTCCCTTTGCAGTACTCCAAATGAGATATCTTTTCCATTTTGCTGCATAATTCTTTCTTGTTGAAGGTCTGCGAGCCTCCAGGATTATGTCTTTAACCCTTTGGGATAAATTTGGGTTAATTGCTGTTATGTAATGTTCCAGGCAGTTAGCTGCAGAGTTTTCAGGTTTGGATGCAGGATGTTGTAGTTGTTCTGTGTTAACAGTAATGGGATCAGGGGTAGTGTTCATATTTGTTCCCGAGACATGCTCCTCAGCAATGGGTACCAATGTTGTCTTGGCCAGTCTGGAGCTATCAGAATGATTCTTGGACGGTCCTCTTTGATCTTCAGAAGCACCTTGTGCATCAAAGGAAGTGGTGGGAATGCGTATGCTGTCAGGTTTTTCCAACTGAAAGATAGGGAGTCCACCTTCCAAGCAAGTGGGTGGTACGTCCTTTTGCAGAATTTCTTTAGCTGGTGATTGAATGGGGATGCAAACAAGTCTATTTGTGGTAATCCCCATTCCCTTGTGATGGCTTTGAAGATGTCCGGATGAAGCATCCATTCGTGGGCATCTGTGGTTTTTCTGCTTAATATGTCTGCTAGAATGTTTTCTTTTCCCGGTACAAAAATTGCTTGTAACTGAATGTTGTAGCTCAGGGACACATCCCATAGGTCCAGTGCCAGCCGGCATAGAGGATATGAATGGGTGCCTCCCTGTTTGTTGATGTACCACATAACTGTGGTGCTGTCTGTCCTTATCATCAACTGACCTTCTTGGAGAAATGGTCTGAATGACTGGGTTGCCAATTTTACTGCCAGCATTTCCTTTAGATTTATGTGTAGGCGCAGCTGGTCTTGAGTCCATAAGCCTTGTATGCACTTGTCCAGCATGTGTGCCCCCCAACCGAGGTCTGAGGCATCTGTCGTGATGGTTTGGCTTGGTTGGCTGTTGCAGAAGGGCAATCCTGAGTTTGATTGACAGGCCTGAGCCCACCATAGGAACTCTTGTTTCAGGCATGGGATTATTGGAATTTTGGATTCTAGGCTGTGCTTGTGTTGGGACCACAAATTCTTTAGGTACCACTGTAGCTTTCTCATATGCAGTCTGGCATGAGGGACCAGAATTATGCAGGATGCCATGAAGCCTAGAGCTTGCAGTACTTTTCTTGCAGTTAGGTGGTTCTGCTTTGTTAATGCCAAGAAGTAGAGAGGTAGTTGCTCTTTCTTTTCTGCAGTTAGGAATGCCATTTGTTTTGATGTGTCCAGCCCTGCACCCAGAAAGGTTATTCTTTGGGATGGAATCAGCCTTGACTTTTTTATATTGACTGTATATCCCAAGGCTTGCAGCAGGTAAATGACTCTTTGTAAGTCTTCTGTTAGCTTGCTTTTGTTGTCCGCTTGTATCAGGCAGTCATCCAGGTAGGGATAAATTTGGATTCCCTGAAGTCTGCATTGAGCAATTACTGATGCCAGGCATTTCGTGAACACTCTGGGCGCAGTAGATAAGCCAAAGGGCAATGCTGAAAATTGATAATGCTCTGATCCTGCAAGAAATCTGAGGTATCTTCTGCAAATTTGTCTTATGGGGACGTGCAGGTATGCCTCCTTGAGATCTAGAGTTACCAGCCAAGACTCCTTGCCCAGCATGGGAAGAAGCTGCTGTAGGGTCAGCATTTTGAATTTTGGAACAATAAGGAATGTGTTTAAAGCGGACAGGTCTAGAATGGGTCTCCATTTGTTTTCTTTTCTTGGTACCAGGAAGAGTCTGGAGTA